>NC_056617.1:15743124-16067589 GCF_018340385.1 Cyprinus carpio | reverse complement strand
GGAAAACACAGTCTGGTTCATAGAATCCAGTCAAAACAGAATTCCTATTGCCTAACTCGGACAGAATATGGCACATCTTGGACGAATAAATCAAAGGTAGGTCAGTACACTTGAATCAAAAAAGACAATATATGAATGCGGCCTGGCCATCGGGAGAACTGGAACAATTCCCGGTGGCCTGGCAGCAGATTTGGCCCACTATTTTAATATTATTATTGTATAATTGCATTTAGCCGAATGTACGTACTAAAGCGATTATTTGTGAATCTGCCATTCGATAATTAAAACTCTAATAAACATTAAATCGTTTAGTCGTGACGGGCAATGCTTCAGCTTGCGCGCTCGCTGCGCCTCTGCCAAACGGTTTGGATCAGAGTAATTAATGCGAGAGAGAGAGAATGGAGTGTACTGTGGAAGTTATATGGTTGAGGAGTGGAGATAGGGTGATGTGGAACAATTCCCGTGCAGGTCAGTTTCATCTACAAATATGCTATTGTAGTTTTGTCTTTGTTTACTTAGCTAAGCAGCAGCCTCCCATTGCTCATCATCCATCACTCGAAATACTGTATAGGACATCATTAGTATCTACTGTAATGTTGCAGTACTAATTTAGCAGAAAAATATTTTATTTTTTTCATATTTTATAATAGGTTAAGGGGGAGCTAGGGCAGACAACAACACAACCCTTACAAAAATGAATATGATTTTATTATAAATCCAAAGACAATGGTTACTATTGTTAAACCACAAATTAACCATGGCTTTTGCTACACTAACCATAGTTTAACCATAGGATTTGTAGTAAAAAAATAAATACAAATTGTAATCAATCAAATGTTTAGTATTAGACAAATGTTTATATATAAAGATATTGTAGTGATGTACTAATTTTGACATGTGAGCAATTTAGAAAGTATAGTTTTGTTAAATCTTGAGTATTAAAGTCATGAGAGAGATAGATTTCAGGCCAAACTAAAGAGACTGAAAAGAAAAATGGAAGTGATGGTCCAGTTCAGGAGAGAACTTTTAATTATTTTGCATGTCCCCAACCTAAAGATTTAAACCTTTTTTTTTTTTTTTTTTTTTTTTGAGGTCTATAAAGCAGCAAGGATCTGCGGTGACTCGAGCGCAATGTGCCGATGGGAAATGCCTCACAAGCGGGGCACAAACCATCCACAAGCGCTGCCTCAGTGTGAACATGGCCCGAACACTGAATACAACGCTTTCGATTCTTTCGAGACATGCCAACCACAACTAGAAACACATGGATGGAAAGGCATGATGTAACACACAATTCCACCCGTGTATCTCTCAGAGAAATTGTACTCTTTTAGAGGAAATTTGCTCTTTTAGAAATTGCCGTTGAAGCACCCAGATATACTCTCACAACAATTATATGTGTAGAAGTAGGGAGAGACAGCTGACCGTGCCTTAGATTCAACAATGAGAAATCAAAAGGTGAATGATCGCAAATTCTCAATGAAAGACACTGCATTCAGCTCCAAAAAAACAGAACGAATGAGCAGATGCTATGCTTGCCTATTTATTCCCTGGATGTCTGGGGCATGGCCAGCCTTGCAAATTCTGCACACAAAATTACACTGGCCTTTTCTCAAAGATGTCAGAGGTGTTTTGGCTCCCAAGATGGGCCCTAGTGTCGTACACTCAACAAAATGTCGAAGTAAATGATTGAAAGGGAATAGAAACACGCTGTAAATGCTCACAACACAAATAAATAGAAAACAGCGCTGCAAAAACAGAAACATGATGCAAATGCTCACAACACAAATATAAAACATGCTGCAAATGCTCACAACACAAATACATAGAGAAATGCAGAGAAATTAACTGTTTATTTATTTATTTATCTATCATATTTGTCACATCTGTCATATTTATTGCTATTTATATAACGATTGTTGTTTGTATGATATGGTTTTGTTATGGTTAGTTTGTTAAATTATGGTTTAATTTTTTATTGTTTAAGTTGTTTTAACTACAGTAACCATTTTATTATTATTATTATTAGTTTTGTATAAAAAGTGTATTAATTAAAAAAACTAAGGAATCGTATGTTCAGAATGCTAAAATAAACTAAAATCTCACCCTTCAGAGCAAACATTGATATGTCTCAGCCATGTTCATCAATTTGTGGTTCCCTAAACATTTCTGAGGTGGTCTGTGCCTATTTGTAGCATGTTTCTGTTTTTGCAGCGCATTTCTTTATTTGTTTGTATTGAAAGCATTTGCAGCATGTCTGTTGTCTAATTGATAAAGATGTCTTCTTAAAAGTTTTTTTTTTATTTTTAAGCATGTTGAGCTATCTCTGTAAATATTCTTTAAGAAAAGCCAGCTCCTTAATGACTCAATGAGAAACCAATAACTATAACAACAGTACATGCTTAATCAATGAATTTTCTAAAATCCTGATTGATATAATTAAATAAATCTATTAACATGATTGAAACATTTCTGTGGTGGCTAAAAATCTAAAATTAAGTTATTACAACTTATTAAGATAACTCTCAATTAGCAATTAGCTAAATACAGCTGTTTACTTCCATCCTGCTGGCTACCCCATTATAGCATTGCAATTACACTGTGTGCACAATCAAGTTATAATTAATAATAACATTTCAGAGCATATTCTGAAAGTCTGGTACGGGATACTTTCACTGAATTACATCCTTGAACCACACCTGCATTATACAGTTCTTTCATGTTACTGAGTTCAAAAGGTACAGTACTACAAAACAGAAATGACCCATTAAGTCTTCAGATCTTTGAAAGAACACCTCTGAGTAATACAGTTTTCCTCTGCAGGTGTGTTCATGTAGACAAAACCTGGAGATTTTCATCACAATGAAGTGTTGTTGGATTTGATGAAAATCTCCTGGTCTTGGCTATTACTTTTGAAGAATTCAAAATATCAGTAGCTGGTAAAATACTGTTGTAGTGGATGTGGAAGAGCAGAGAGAGATAGAGATTACATTCACACACAAGCACATATGCATTATCTCATCCATCTTTTATGACAGCTAAGATCTGTGGGACTGTTGTATTGCAAATGTCAGTAACTGAACCATGACTCCATGTTTACTCCATTACACTGACAATCACCTGTGCTCTCCAGCTAGTATCAGGTTTTAAGCAACATACTCCATAGCGCTGGAAGGGCGTTAACACCATCCCAACCATTGTGTTTTATACATAGCCTGGCTTAGCTGCCACTGTCATGTCACTTTACGTGGCACATTGTGTACATTTTTCTTGCTAGTATCTCACCATAGTTTTTTTTTACTTGGTCTGTTTCAATTATTCAGTAAAATTAGTATAACATGAATCAATGAATATAAATCACAAGAACATATCATGTAGACTGATAACAGATAATAGTAGTGCCTACATTAGCTTACACCCCACCCACTGTTTGTTTACACAGCATTTGCATGCAGATTACTTTATAGTGAATATAAATGATTAATTTCTTAATACATTGGCTGCCAACAAGCTATGAAAGTCTGGTCCACCATTTCTTGTGGAAATAATTACAAGAATTAATTAAAGATTCAGATAGATAGATCGATAGATCGATAGATCGATAGATAGATAGATAGATAGATAGATCACTATCAGCGCTCACAATCACTGGAATATTAATTACACACACCTGACTGTCATTCACCAATCACCCACACAGCACTATAAGAACACACAGTCATAAGGACTCATACCTATGCTGAATTACTTACCTGTTGTCCCACGACTCCCTGATCTCCTTTGTTCTCCTGGTGTATTCCTGTGTGTGTGTTCCATCTACTTACCTGCATCCAGCTCTGTTCCACCAGCTCCTGGAAAGCCCGCTATCCTCATCATCTCCTTCAGAAAAATCAAGAATATCATTATCAGTATCATCTCCTGTTCAATCAAGGACACTTAAGTTCTATCATCATCAGTTCCGTGATCTCCTACATACTGTTCAATAAACTGGTCTGTTTGATTCTAACTCACCTATGTCTTGAGTCTGACTTCCCGTTACAGATAGATAGATAGATAGATAGATAGATAGATAGATAGATAGATAGATAGATAGATAGATAGATAGATAGATAGATAGATAGATAACAAGTTGGCAACTCACAGACCTAAAGTTAACACTTTGTTTTTCTACTCTGAGGTGACTTCTTTGGAGATGCTCAGACAAGGCAATGTTTTGATGGCACTTCAAAGCCTCAGTTTTTTACTCTTGGAATCATCTTACAAATGTCTTACTCATGGCACAGTGACTTTAAATATTAAGCTGGGAAACTCAAAAGTATTTTAACCTTGAAAAACAAAAAACAAAAAACAAAAAAAACAACTCAACTAGTAGTTCAGCTTAAAAATAAATGTTTGCAGACCCCTGGGTTCTGTTCCATTCCGCTGCACACTGTGTGTGCCTTGTCTAGCTGTTTTTGAACACATCCTGTGTGAACCCCTGAAGCATTTCTGTACAGGATTTGGTATCTGTCCTTGTTTCATTGGAACTCTATTTGTCTCCTCAAATATCATTCACTAAAAGCATATCAGTGGAATTAAAGCACTGCATTGAACGCTTGACATGATCAGAGAGAGAAATGTTTATTTTCAGCTTGCTAGTAACCAACTCCAAAAATAGACATGTTCTCTGGTGGCTTTAAAAAGTAATAATACTTGCATGTACATATAACAACATCACATTAATCTCTGTGTTATTACAGCCATTTGTTCTGCTCTCAACACTTACTTGTCAAAGACCTCACACTGTAAAAAAAAAAAAACACCCTACAATTAAAGTAAAATATCTAAACTGAAATGAAGTGCAAAAACTATTTTACAGAAATTTTCATTAAAGGTTTTACAGAAAAAAAAAAATCTATTTTACAGATTTTTCCTTGTTTCAATGATGATTTTTACTTTAATTTTACCGTTTTTGTTTGGCAAATATATATTTATATTTTTTACAGGATTTTTTTTTATAGTGCAGTATGAAGCTGCAAAACTGCAGGCTGGGAGAAAAGGCACAATGGTCACAGTCATTTCCCTTTCCCTCCTCTCTTCACATCAGCAGTATTGCAGGATGGGGTGAAGTGTAGTGACTTACTTTTGTCGACAGCTAATCAATAGTAGATAGTGTCTTTGAGCTTTTAGGGGTGGCTATATATACTTGTACTGGGCTAAAAAAGAATTAAGCTTTTTTCTGATGTGTCTCACCAAGACACCATAAAAAAAATGGCAAAGTTGTGAACATGAGGCAAAATAATAAGTGAAGCTGTGAGTCCTGCTAAAACACACCAAGTGGAGTGTAAAGGAAGTGTATAATGTATGTTTGACAGCTGTTTGAAAATTTGGTTTGTAACAGATATACCATATATAGATTATGTACCCTATCAACTACAGTATTCAGAACACCCTCTAATATGCTGATAAACAGAATGGCAAAACATGGTGAATAATGGCTAAATTCATGTTTGGTATGTGTAAAACTGAAGAAGCTATAATTACTAAAAAAAAAAAAAAACAAAAAAAAAAAACACTTGGATAATGTAGGTTGCATAAAATTCATTCACATACTATATAGAAAGCTGAAGGGTTTGTTTGTAGGTTTCAGACTATGCAATATTTTCAACACAATTGTAAAAAGCCTAACTTGCATACATACATGAATGAATATAGACAACCAAAGATATGGTACATTCACTGATAACAGAGAATCAAGCATGACAAAGACACAACATGGCTGGAGGACCCTGGGTTTTGTCCTAAATGTCCTTGCAACAGGGTTACGAACAAAGAATTATTACAAAATGCATAACAGAGAAAGCCAAAAGTGCCCAAGGTCCCTCGAGCCTGCTGATAAATAGAATGGTAAAACATGGTGAATAATGATTCAGTGCCAGGCTTGTTATTTATATAAGTGTAAACTTTAGGAAGCACAAGGTCAGCAGTAGATAACTTTTTTGAACGTGATAAAAAATGGGATGATAAGGGATGATCACTTAACACTATCTACAATAGGAGTTTATCATCCTAGACTGATAGAACATCAGGTAACAAAGTAATTTGCATGCTGTAATCACAATTACAAATACAAACTGTATCACTCAAAGTTGGCAAGGACTCTCCGCTCTTAACTCTCCTTTGATGTCTTCTTCAAATGTTCACTTAAACTTTTTTTTTCCCACACTCATAATTATGATGGATAAGATTCCTTTCTATATGTTTCTCATTAAAATTTGAAATTACTTATGTGAATTAGAAGTTACAAATATTTTATGCTCAAAACTGTGCCTTTTTTTTTTTACATTTAAGTGCTTTGTTATTTGCTTACAGAAAGCTTACATATGAATAAATCTTTGTAGAAATTCTGGACAGACTAGAAACCTTTGGTAAAAACTTTATTTTCACTATTAACTACAGTAGTTGCTTATTCCCATGCATATTACTAGCTTGTTGGCTGTTCATTAGTACTTATAAAGCACATATTAATGCCTTATTCTCCATGTCCATATTTTATCCCTTAATCCAACCTCATACCTAAACTAAACAACTACCTAAATAACTATTAATAAGCAGCTAATTAGGACTTTGAGACAAAATTTGTAGCTAGTTAATAGTGAGAATTGGTCCCACACTAAAGTGTGACCAAACCTCCCTTTCAAAGTTCTGAAAGCCAGAGAAAATGTTCTTTGTTTTACTGTTTTTCTGTGCATATGATGTACTTTTCCAATGTTGATGTGCACTGGAATTGAAATTACTGAGAAAACTTCAATGCAACATGATTTGTCACGTCCAAGGGCTGTTCAGTGAGTTTTGTTTTGTTTCCCTCGTGTCCCATGTACCTTTTGATCTAGTTTTCCCTCATGTTTTTCTATGCCCATATTTGGTCTTCCTGTTCCTGTTCCCTGATTGTTCTATTTGATTCCAGGTGTGTCTAGTTTTTCCCTGTTTGAGTTGTGCATTTAAGGAACCTTCTGTTCAGAATTTCTTCGTCTGCTGTTAAATGTCATTCCTTGTCTGTTCTCCTGAAGTTGTTTTTATTTTGGATTATTATTAAAGTTTGGTGAAGTTTATTCTACGTCTCCTTATCTCCTCTTTCCCCTCGCACCAGTGAATGGGGACAGCATTCAGATTTTTAGGATCTCCCAACTATTGTCTTAAAAAAAAAAAAACACAAGTTACAGAGGTGATAATGCTTTTTCTGTTGTTGGCCCTAATTTATGGAATAGTCTCCCAGGTCATATCGGAACGTCTTGGTTACGTATGGTAACCCTCGTTCCCTGAAGGAGGGAACGGAGACATCACATCGGTGACTGACGAATTGGGATATTGCTTTGATGGACCAATCTACTTCGAGTGTAAACTAAACGAGCCAATGCACATTGGCATGCAATTACTGATTTACTGACTTGGATTTAATAAGTAGACATTTTACTGGTCACCGTGCTTTGTCTTGTGTGGTTCTTTGTCTTGTGTGGTTCTTTAGCACATACTCCTTCTCTGTGCCCGAGAACGAGATGAAGTTGCAGAAAAGGTTACCCCAGAGATTCATACTCCTATGTGTTATAACTTTAACGAAAATGTGTGCAGGTTTCCTAATTGTAAATTTATCCACGCTTGCAGTTATTGCAAAGACGGACATCCCAAGTCCGTGTGTCCTCGGAGAATGCACATTTCAAAAAAGAGAAAATAAAGCCTTCTACACCTGTGACTTGACAAAGCTTTGAAAAAGCACCCAAATCGCTGTTTTGTGCATTATTTCATAACTGAACTTATTCAAGGATTCTTGACTGGTTTAACACTCCCCCTAAAAACATCTTTAATTTGCAATAATCTTCAGTCAGCTCTTAAAGAGCCCAAAGTAGTAGATAGTCTATTGGCAAAAGAGGCAGAAAAAGGATATTTAATTGGTCCCTTTGATAGTCCCCCAATATTTTGTATTAACCATTTAGGCGTAGCTACAAGGAAATTTTCCAGTAAGAAACGTTTAATAATAGATCTGTCAGCCCCCCATGACAATGTTCTTGTACCTAGCATTAACAGTTTGATTTCTCTCCCTAATTTTTCTTTGTTTTATGCTTCAGTGGATAATGCCATTCAGTTTATTAAAATAGTTGGTAAGGGCGCTTGGCTGGGCAAAGCCGATATCGTCAATGCTTTTAAAATCATGCCGCTTCACCCATCTCAGTGGCACCTTTTGGAGTCCAATGGTGTAAAAAAATATTTTTCTCTGTTAGACTTACGTTCGGCTGTCACAGCAGCCCTCGTATTTTTGATACCTTATCGGAAGCACTCTGTTGGATTCTTTTAAACTACTGCAAGCTGCCTTTTGTGCTTCATTTGTTAGATGACTTTCTGGTCCTGGACTATCCAAACTCTAAACCTGACCGATGTATTAATATTCTAAAATAAACTTTTAATAACTACCCCTCTCAGAAGAAAAAACTGCAGGGCCATTAAATACAATTGAATTCCTCGGTATTTCTCTAGACAGCAATCTCATGCAAGCTTCCTTACCTCTTGATAAACTTGATCGTATCAGGGAAGCTATAATAGATGTTTTAAAATGCGATTCCATCACTAAGAAATAACTTCTCTCCCTATTAGGGAATTTAAATTTTGTGATGCGGATCATTCCGCAAGGTCGCTCTTTCATTTCTAGACTAATTGATGTATCAAAAACATTCGAGAAATTGCATGATTCTATTAAATTAGATTCAGGCTGCAAATCTGAGCTGCATTTTTGGTCTCTTCTATGTGAAGGGTGGAACGGAATTTCTTTTTTTTATAACGAGACTTCTTTTTTTTATAGTAGAGACTTCTGTCAACCTTAAATTCTTTACTGACGGCAGTTACTCTGCAGTTTATATCTCCGCAGCTTCCATGTTCATGAGATCAAGTCTAGACAAATCTAAATTAAAATTGTATGACTCTGCTTGGATTCGATTTTCTACCTTTTGCTCCACCTTTTTTTAGTTTCTGTCTTACCTGTTAACATTGCTATTGTATGTTCACATATAATGCATTGTTATTTGGCACAAAAAATGCAGCCCTCCTCTATTAAAAGTCAGGTTTCAGGCATTCAGTTTCATCTAAGATGCTTGGATCCCTCAGTCCCATCTGTTGGGGCATCCATCTATTCGTATGCTCCTCGATGGCATCAAAAAAGAAGCGCAAAAAGGCAAAGATAAAGGCCTTCCTCTTACTTTCTATCTCTTAAAAAACTGGTTGTTAAACTGAGACAAGGGTGCTTTAGTCCTTACGTGGATTCTCTTCTAGAGGCTGTTTTCTGTGTGCTTTTCATGGTTTTCTCAGGGTTGGTGAATTCACTACACGCAATAGTAATTTTGATCCCTCTTACGATCTCACGATGTCTGACATCACTTTTGATGATTTTTTTTCCATCTTCCTTAAACATTCCAAGTCTGACATAGAATCTAAAGGTATTTCAGTTGTCATTGCTTGTACTAGCAAAGTTTTTTGCCCTTTTTATTCCATGTCCCGGTATCTCCGCATTCGCCCTCATGCTCATTATGATGAACCTTTATTCGTCACTGAGGAGAAAAAAGCCATGTCCAGATCCACTTAATGTATGCAGTATAATTGTAATAAATATACTTGACGAAAGTGGTCCTGATTGAAATGCAGCATCGCGTTAGTTCAGGCAGGCCACATCAGTCAAGCTCGCATCAGCCAACAGTCAGCTGTTCCCGATGTGTACCAATCCAGTATCGACACCTATCACAAGCGATCTATTTAAATTCCCATTTTCAGCATCTCTTCCATTGCATCGATGCTTGCAACTAACTCCCTCCTCCAACCCCAACTCCACCAACTAAACCTGTAATCCGATCTGACTTTTGTTTCTTCCTTTACAGTGACTTCATTGGAAGCATTCTCTATCATGTTTTGTTTTACAACACATGTAATTGCGAATTGTAATTATGTATGCATATAATGGTTCTGTTCTGTACCCTGGGGGTGGGGGGGGGGGGGGGGTGTTGTCTTGCTGCTCCCCCTGCTCTGTCCAAGCATGGCTGCATGGACAGGCATGCGGAGTGTTGCCCAGAACATAACCATATCGCCAACACTAACTGTAAGCAATATAATTGTAATAAATATACTTGACGAAAGTGGTCCTGATTGAATTATAGTATACTTAAAATGTGAAGTGAACCACATAATTTATTCATGCTACAATTCAATCCTTTAGATTTCAGCAGTATTGTTCAAACTGAAATTCTTTGTTCAGACAATTGTATTGGACTAGTTGGGACAATATTCTAATATGGAAATATATATATATATATATATATATATATATATATATATATATATATATATATATATATATATATATATATATATATATATAATTTTTTAATTTTTAATTTTTGTTTTACAGTGTACACTGTAGAAATAGCTTTTTTCAAGTAACAACTGGATGTTTTGTTTGTTTTTTTTCCAGTGTGGTGTGAGGTATGGCGAGATGGAAAAACAATTTTCTAACAAGGTTACCATAGCAAATTCATCAACAAAATTTTTAACATGGACCCTCAGGCTATAGTTTATGTCCATAGAGAGTGTGTAACTATGTATGAATTTATAATAGGTTCTGAAAAACAAACAGAACATACAGCAATTATACATTTGTACTGCTGTAGGCGTTCTGTTTCCATTCAAGCGGCCAAATCAGTGTGCTTAAAATAGCATAGACCACATGGTACATCTCTGTATTCTTTGTTAAAGATCACAGCTTTGGATTCATACTTGTTAGGACTAAGGTGTTAAGGGTTAATTCCTGGAGCTCTGGAAAGTGACTTGTACTCCAAGTCACATCATGCACCCTACTGCGAGGGAAAAGTGGAAATGTGATTTAGGGTTGAACATCGCCCTCATGGTGGGGTACTCCAAAAGCTCCCAGGTTCTTTGTTCATCCCACTGTGCTTTTATAATACCCCATATGCACTATTTCTGTAGTCCTGTTGTGTACATGAGAGCTTGTGCATGTAAATCGCAGGTTTCATGCTTGTTTGTCCTGTCCCTGTGGATTGGTGCATGGAAAAACAAATGCATCAATCAATAGTGTCACTACTGCATTAAGGTTTTCATGCAATAGTTGCAACACTTTAGAATAAGATTCAGTTTGTTAACATTAGGCATGCATTAGGTATCACAGACTAACAATCAACAACATATTTACATCATGTATTTATCTAGGTCAATGTTGAATTGTGTATTGTGTTCATTTTGTCAATTCGATACATATACACTGCCCATCCAAAAAAAAAAAAAATATAGTCACACACTCTAATATTTTGTTGGACTGCCTTTAGCTTGATTATGGCATGCATTCACTGTGGCATCATTTCGATAAGCTTCTGCAATGTGACAAGATTTATTCCCATCCAGTGTTCCATTAATTTTTCTCCAGGATCTTGTATTGATGATGGGAGAGTCAGACCGCTGCGCATAGTCTTCTCCAGCACATCCCAAAGATTCTCATTGGGGTAAAGGTCTGACTCTGGACTCTGTGGTGGCCAATCCATGTGTGAAAATGATGTTGCATGCTCACTGGACCACTCTTTCACAATTTGAGCCTGGTATTGTCATCTTAGAATATGCCTGTGCCATCAGGGAAGAAAAAATTAATTGATGGAATAACCTGGTCATTCAGTATATTCAGGTAGTCAGCTGACCTCATTCTTTGGGCACATAACATAATCATCCATGCAGTAATTATCCAATGGGAAGATCTTAACTATTTGCTTAGTTAAATCCATTTGGTGACTTTTTTGGGGGGATTGGCAGTGTATAATGTAATATATTAAATGTTGGTACCACTTTAGTATAGGGACTAATTCTCACCAATAACTTGTTGCTTATTATCATGCCTATTAATAACACATTGGCTGTTTATAAGTACTTACAAAGCACATATTCTGATTGAACTTATTTTGTATGATTGTTGATAATTAGTACCTAAACGTAACAATTACCTTACTATCTATTAATACGCAGCAAATTATTAAGGAGTTTATTGAGGCAAAAGTCGTAGTTAATAGCGAGTCATAGTTAATGTTTGTAAATAGCAAGAATTGGACCTTAAAATAGAGTGTGAGCTAAATATTTAAAATAGTTCACACAAAAATAACAGAAATTATGTTTAGCATATATAATAATGTAGTTACGTATGTAAAAAAAAAAAAAGATGTTTATCTGCTTACCCCCAGGGCATCCAAGATGTAGGTGACTTTGTTTCTTTAGTAGAACACAAATTATGATTTTTAACTCCAGCTGTTCAGTCCGCAGCCATATAATGCATGGCAATGGTAACAAAATCTATAAGAGTAAAAAAAACATGTACAGACAAATCCAAATTAAAAGCAAGCAAATCCACCATAAAGCAAGAAGAAGAAGACGCCTCAGGCGCCAGCTGCTGTGCAGCGCGTTCACAAGAGTTCTAACAATTCGGACACTGCGTGAATCAGATGTAAAAAACTATATAAATACTGTTCAGTTTTTTATTTTTCTTGTGGATATTTTTGTTTTTTTGTATTTATATGTATATTTATGATCAACAGGGTTTAATTTGGATTTGTCTGTGCTTGTTTTTTTTTTACACTCATTGATTTTGTTACCATTGCCAAGCATTATACGGCTGAGAGACTGCAACAACTGGAGTTAAAAATCATAATTTTTGTTCTACTGAAGAAACAAAGTCACCTACATCTTAGATGCCCTGGGGGTAAGCAGATAAACATCAAATGTTATTTTTTGGGTCAACTATCCCTTTAATATGATGGGGGCAGCTTTGGCCTAATGGTTACAGAATTGGACTTGTAACCAGAAGGTCGCAGGTTCGAGTCTTGGTGCTGCCATTAGTTGTAGGTGGGTGGGGTGTGAATGAACAGCGCTCTCTTCCACCCTCAGTACCTATGGCTGAAGTGCCCTTGAGCAAGGTACTGAACCCCCAGTTGCTCCCCGGGCACTGGATATAGCTGCCCACTGCTCCGGGTGTGTGTTCACCTCTCATTGGGTTACCATACTTGGCAAATGTCACATCTTTCACTTTCTTTCATTACATTATAAAATAAATGTGCATGATAATATATTTTGTGCTTCTTTTATTTCATGATGATTACTATAATATTTAAATATAATGTCAGCATATGTCTACAGTACAACAAATTGTGTTTTCTTTGTATGTATGTTCTTTACGCACCTGTTTGAACCTTACACTCTGAAAGGAAGATATGAGCTCTTGAGGCGTCACGAACATAGAAAACAAACTTGAAACATTTAAAGCTGACTGCTTTCTCCACACTGGCCCTCATTGCTTATGTAACAGGGACCTGCCATTGCAGATCAGCGTCAGGGTGGACGTACAGAGTGAGGCAGTATGGCCCTTGTTAATGCTGACCCAGTTTCGTAGGTATCCGCACTGGCGTGAGTCGCATGTGTCCCTCCGGTTTTATCCGGATGGAAGAGGATGATTTACAAGAAGATCAACCTGACAGAAGTATAGAGAGCTCTGTGGTGACTCAATAAATGTGACAGACCGGTTTACAGCTGAAAGCTGTAAATAACTGAGTGATGTGTGGAGCAAGCCGTCAGAGTGTTATATGTGTGTACTTTGTCACTCTTTGGTCAAGGTGAGGCCCGTTTTTTTTTTTTTTTTTTTTTTCAGGAATATCTGATATTTACTGTCAAGCAGTTGTTTAGATTATTAGTGCTGATTTAAATGCATTATAAACCGATTAGAATTCTGTGTGCATTGAAACAGAATAAATTATCCAAATATGGCTCTATGAAATCAGCACTATAAAAATCATATTTAATTATTAGAGATAGATAGATGATAGATAGATAGATAGATAGATAGATAGATAGATAGATAGATTGATTGATTTCAAAGGCAGCTGTGCTTCATTAATAAATTGAGTTAGAGCCTGACAGCTGCTTCTCTCTTGCTAGTTTGACTACAGTATTTGAAGCTTGAATCAAAGGAAATTGTACTAATGACAAAAGGCTTGATGTCAGACATGATGTCTGAATAATTGTCAGCCTCGCTTTGCATACTTCACATGAGAGATATAATAAAATGAAAAGAGCTGAAAGACAGAAAGAGAGCGAGGGGGGAGACGTGACATCATGATGTTGTGTGACCTGCGAGGGCAAATCTTCCGTGTCTATATTTAGCTGTCTGTGATGCTGCCCGATGAGAGCTCTGCCAGGGCCACAGGCTGAGCTAGCCGGCTGCTTGCTGGTCCGAGGACCTCAAATGTTGCTCCATTCTGTATTTTTTCTTTCTGCGCACGTGACCAGCCACTGGCCTCCAGCTCTGGCAGCATCCACAGAGAAACTGTTCCAGTGGCTGTTTCTGATTGGCTAAATGAAGGCGTGGGTGGGGTTTATGATTTTAGCCAAAACCTATTTTTTATTAATTTATATATCACTTTTGGAAACAGTTTTTGACTAACCTGAAGATACCTTCAGAATTTCTCTTTTATTTTGGAAAGTGGACGGAAAATTAAAGTCTATGTCAAGAGACTAAATGACGTAATTAAGAGACATCTCTCCTACATATGCTCGAAAAATGGACTCAGACGTTCTGAGTGATCAAACAGATGCTTCGTTCCTGATTACATGACATGAAGCTGAACAGAAGATAAATGGCACTGCTGCTTTGATAACATGGCAGAGGCTTGCATATTTTGGCAGGAGTTTAATGCCATATTTTCAGTAGCATAAGCTCCAGCGTGGCAGATGCTGGATTAAATTAGAAACAAATAACTCAATGGGCAGCATGACACAAATCAAGTTTTAGCCAGATTAATTTAGGAAGTATGTTCATGCTTGGGTTTTGCTTCATATGAAAACAGCTTAAAGATATGTTTTTGGATGCTAAAATATATTCTTATATTACAGCTTAACTATAAATAAAACATCGGTTTGTTAATTCTTCTGAAACGTTTAAACACTCTGGCTTTATCCAAACATGACTTTGTTTGTTTTCAGCATCCCAAACATCTCAGCATAGCAACACTGGCTCAACCAATGGCATGAGTTTAGGGTGGAGCGATCTATTTGTTTCACCAATGGTGGATATGTTGCAGGAAACCTGTGTAAAAACAGTCATTATTTCTCTTCACATTTTTAATTACACACTTCACCTTTGAGGACAAAAGGAAAGATAAACCTTTAATGAGTTTGGTTGCAGTTCCCTTCACCACAAGTTACATAAATACTGCTGGTTATCATTGTAAGAGGCCACTAGTGTTTGACTTTAAAAAGTCTGTAGTTTGATGCAAGTGGAGGATTTAAAAAATCACTTTGCAACACAAGGTTATATTAAAGTAATAAGTCATGAGGCCATGTGTGATAGTGATTTTACCATTAGGGTATTCTTGTAAAACCCCCAACCCATGCTAGAATCACTGAAGCATACAGGCTCCATCCAGAAATCCACTCTGTACAGTATGACGTTTATCCTGGTACACAGGTTCAATTATGACTTATTTATTTATTTATTTTAATATTTTTGAAAGAAATCTCTTATGCTCATCAATGCTTTATTTGTTGTTATCAAAAAATACAGTAATATTGTATTATTTTAAGCAACTGTTTTCTATTTTAAAATATTTTACAAATATAATTTATCTGTCCGATGCAATGCTGAATTTTCAGCATCATTAATATGGTGATGCAGAATATGTGTTCTAATAAACAGTAATAATAAATAAGTTCTAATAAACAGAAATAATAAATAGGACAAAAAGTACTAATAAATAGTTTCAGAGGTAGTTTCTTGTACAGTAAACTACCTTACCTCATGTAACAGTGTAAAAGTGCAGCTTGTGAGGAAGAGCTGTGAGCAAGAAGGAAAAACTTACCAAGGGACAGACTGTAATGATGTTGAGAGAAGAGTACAAATCATCGTTTAAATGAGCACAGATTGTGAAGCAGTGTAACTTATGAGCTGATTGGATTTTATGATGATGACATTTGTAATATTCAGTCATTATTTAGATGGATGTAACTTTGATAACTTTGGAAATGTCTAACTGTTGTATTAGTTATTAACATGAGGCATTGCACCGTATTACATCATGATAATGTCATATTGCTGTAACACAGGACGATGATGAAATAATGTCTTCAATTTAGGGCAGAATTTGATATGGGTGCCCCAAAAGCTTTGGGAATTGATCTGTAATAACTGTGGCAGTGGTGTTGGGTGCACTGTCATGTGAGCACACTGCAACTTTCAGAATTGAACTGAGCTCATTTAAAACTGGCTTTTAAATTCATAATGCAGTTACTGAATTTGAATTAAAGGTAGAAACAAATATAAACTATTTGATATTGCTATTTAGTTATTAATAATAAATTTTATCTTTAGTATGAATTACCATTAACATGCCATCACAGGGTATTTTTTTATATAAACATTAGATTATTTATTATTTATTTATTATTTATTATTTATTAGATATTAATAATTAACCCTCTGTTCGGGGTCTGACAGATCCCAGGGCCGTTTCAGTACCTTGAAAAAAAATATACTTACATGGAAGTATAAGATAACCATCTTTACTAATTATATGAAAATGTATTCAATAATTTAATTTGATTACATGATTGTATCATCCTCACTGAAATGTTACATTACTTATGTTTGTGGTCTGAGAACTTGTGTTAAAAATATGAATACTGTAAATGCAATATTTTTTCACAGATAGATTCACTGATGCACAAACTTTAAAGATTGTAAATGCCAGGAATCTAAAGGTGAGAAATAGAGTGAACCTCTTATGTGTTCTTTTTAAATATTTATTTGAAATCGCAATATTATAAAGTGTACCCATTCATTTATCTGAGATATGAGACATTATTATTTTTTCTAAAGCCCAATGTACAGTATAGCTGCACAATTAACTGTACAGTAAAAAGTAAACTGAATAGATAATTTATTAATGATCTGTTCATTTGTTCAGTGCGCTATATAATTAATCGATTTTAAATCTGGCACCAAAATTTATATTAAAAATAATCAGATGACAACGTGGTGGATGTTTGTATGGAGAATACATACAAATAAAGAGTAAGACATTATTAAATTATGTATTAAATATCACAAAATGTGGTCTTCGTTATATTCATGCTGGTCTTACATCTGTTGTTTTTATGTGTTTATCAGCTCATTTCCTTGCATGGTTATGATAATTAGTCCTCTATGCAAATCTTTGAAGTGGCTGTCTTACATAATAAAGTTACTGCACAGGTGTTCTATTCAGGTCAGTCTGTGTGGGTGGTAATGTCTTATTTTTACTTACAACCGGATTGTTTCAGAGTTGGTTTAATGTTTAGTTTCTGCTTTTGCTACGAAAGTTAATGCAACTGATATTTTAATCATTTTGACATCTTTTTATTTATTTATTTGTTTGCTGCTATAATCTTTGATGTGCCAGTATTTTAGCACCTACTGCTTTAACCTGTGCTGACTTAATACAGTACATAAAAAGTTTTTAAGTAAGAGCATTGTATATATCAGTCTAAACTATACTTAGACTAATCAGTTACGACAAACTATAATTATAATTACAATAAATATGCTTCTTTTTCTTTTCTTTTCTTGTTTTGTTTGTTTTACAAAACCAGCCTGTCTAATGCTTGTTTCAGAGTTCTACAGAACTACTCACAAAAAACACAGATGGTATAATAAGTGACATCTCACAGAGCAGGTCTAGCTACCCTTCAGGCAGAGTTCATTGGCTTTATTAAGGACAATATGTGCTGGAAAATAATTGTCGACTTTCAACATCCCATCATCGGCAAACAAAAACAAACAAATATATAAAAAATATATATATAAAATGTATAATGTTTGAAAATCTTAGAAGCACATTGAGACCAGAGTAACTGTTTGGGAGAGCTAGCAAAGTCCCTTTCAAAAAGTCTGTTCACTCAGCAGCAATATTTGTAAACACCTCCAGGCAGCTATTTGGGCAAGTCCTGTCCTGTCTAACTTGAATGGGGGAATCCTGAAATCTCAAAAACTGTTTGCTGAATTCACAATTAAATTACTTACATTTACATTTACATTTTAAATTTAATCATTACTTATTTCAAATCAGCAACAGCATCTGAAATGAACTGCCCCATGAATGTTGTTCCTTATGCTCAATAAGTCTTTGTATTTTTATAGTCTTTTGAACTACTGTAGCTACTATTTTCATACAGTATGACACAAACACGTAATACCTTCAAATTACCTTCCTTTGATGCTTCTCTCAGAATATATTAATGAATGCAAATAATTATGATTACCCTATAAAGATTGTACTGTATCATATTTTATACGCAATCTTTTAAGGCATGATCAACATCAAAACTTGAAAAACCATGTACACAATCAACTACTACATGCCTTCTGACATTTGATTGATAGTTCAGACTTCCTTAGCAAGTAAAAAGGCCTTTTCGTATAATTCTGCACTTAGGTTTGCAAAACCTCTAGTGATTTCTATAAAGTTAATAAAGAATATTGTTAGTAATATTTCAAAATGAACACTTACTGGACTGAAAGGAACGAATATTAGTATGTCTTCAATCATCATTGTATTGCATTGCATTCTATGTTTTGCCCACACAAAACTGATCATAAAGCTAAGCATTGAAATATCATCTTACATATTATTGGGAGACACAATGTGACAACAGATATTTCTATGAATTTAATGCAAGTCGTCTGCTAAGATCTTATTGATTTATATTACAAACTATATGTGTGTGTGTGTGTGTGTGTGTGTGTGTGTGTGTGTGTGTGTGTGTTATATATGTGTGTGTGTGTGTGTGTGTGTGTGTTTTATATATATATATACTTCTTGAGTATGAGCTCCGTGTTCCATAAAAGACAGGTGTATCAAATTAATTAATTAATTAATTTATCTATTGCTATTTTGTCTTAATAAAAAATGAAGTTCCAATAAATAAATAATATATAAATAAAAAACTCACTTACTTTACCAGGTTAATTCAACTACTTAATCATGAAATTAATTTGATTATATATTTTAATTAACTCCTTTTGCTGATTGAGACCTGCAAAAGTAAATCACTAGAATAGAAAAACCTTTTGTAGTAGAAGTTCTTTTAATGTGACATGCAAGAAGCTGCAAAATTTGTGCGATATGAGTGCACAGGTCAAACATGTCCATCAAAAACCTGTTTATGTAGTGATGGAATGAAAAAGCAGTTCTGTTTGAAAAGCACCTTGCTGAAGAAAAACTTTATAATTAACTATTTATAATTTATAACTTTATAATTTCACTAGGAGAGAGCCTGATGTTTGTGTTTCGTTTGCATTTGGACCACAGATTTCCTAGAGGCACTTGATTTGAAACTTCATTTAAGTGCAAGTAATTATTTCTCTCTTTCCAATGCTCACACTGGTGTTAGGGCTTAGCATGCTATTTCTATTGCACGTAATTTGCTATTCAGAGTTTCAGCAAAATCAGTTATTGAGTGAATTCAGTAAGTATCTTTCAACACATTCTTCTAGAGGCCACATCAAATGTCCAACCCAAATGTCTGTCCTGACATCATACACTGAGATCATACACTCAACACACTGGCCAATGTGACCTTGAAAATTTCCTAAATGGAAACATCGCTACACAGGATATGGTTCTACAAATAACTAGTGAGCCATTGATTCCCGTTAACAACAAGCAAAGGGACTGTGTCGGGTACCCTAACTGACTCTTTCACGAACACACACACACACACACACACACACACACACAGACTCTCTGGCAGTTCGCTCAAATGCACTTTCCATCACTTGCAGGCATGGTAAATGTGATATGGCCTCCCCACCTCCCCGTCTCTTGCTAGCATCAGCCATGCAAGGCTTTTAAGGGCTCAAACACAGAGTAATTAAAAGTTCTGCCATGAGCATTGTGGCCAAAAAAAAAAAACTATGACTACCTATTTCTGTTGACAAATGGCATTAAGCATTTTAACAACATTACGCTATTAATTTTACAGACGGCAAGTCTCGTACCAATTTTTTATTTTTTTTACTCTTCTTGAATGAACTAGGTGGGGAAAAAAATAAAATGCTGCATTATCGAAAGTGGAACCCAGTGGCAACTTATGCAACATCCCGTTGGATTTGGCTGAAATGTTTACAAAAGCTACCACTCTCATTTTGGACGCCGTTGGATGGGGGTAATAGAAAGTGACACTATCTTGCCAGCACTTGGCTGCAGGGTATTTCCCAGCAATCCCCACACACAGGAAGTCCAATGCACTCACCACTTAGGGGAGGTCTCGGTACGAATGTGACCACACCAGACAATGTCACATTATGGAACAGCCGCTCTGTCTATTGCACATTCAGTATTACAATACATGACATGTCATACAAAGCATCACAGCTGCTGTTTGAATCAATTGAAACTCATAGTCCATAAGAAATGACATTGGCTGAGCACATGGTTTTCATACTTAAACCACCTGTAGGTGGCCAAAAAAAAAAAAAGCATGTTTACCCATAAATACAAACAGCAGCAGGTCTCACTTGTGGTTCTAATAATTCTATTTTGTGAGCAAATAATAACAGTAATTATTAATTGTTATTATCATATCATTTTATAGATTGAAAACCGTAACATAAATAGGCTTTAGAGTGCATGACCAAAAATATATATGAAGTGGGTAAAAATGATAAATTTGATTCCGTGGTTAGCAGTTTAAAATATACTCATTGTAATGTAATATCACTACTTTTAGAACACTTTATTACTTTTTTTTTTTTCAAATTTTAAAAATATTAAATAAAAAAATAACATATATTTCTTTATATATATATATATATATATATATATATATATATATATATATATATATATATATATATACAAACCCGATTGTAAAAAAGTTGGGACACTGTACTAATTGTAAATAAAAAAAGAATGCAATGATGTGGAAGTTTCAAATTTCAATATTTTATTCAGAATACAACATAGATAACATATTAAATGTTTAAACTGAGAAAATGTATCATTTTAAGGGAAAAAAATAAGTTGATTTTAAATTTCATGGCATCAACACATCTCAAAAAAGTTGGGACAAGGCCATGTTTACCACTGTGTGGCATCAACTCTTCTTTTTATAACAGTCTGCAAACGTTTGGGGACTGAGGAGACAAGTTGCTCAAGTTTAGGAATAGGAATGTTGTCCCATTCTTGTCTAATAAAGGCTTCTAGTTGCTCAACTGTCTTAGGTCTTCTTTGTCACATCTTCCTCTTTATGATGCGCCAAATGTTTTATATGGGTGAAAGATCTGGACTGCAGGCTGGCCATTTCAGTACCCAGATCCTTCTTCTACGCAGCCATGATGTTGTAATTGATGCAGTATGTGGTCTGGCATTATCATGTTGGAAAATGCAAGGTCTTCCCTGAAAGAGACGACGTCTGGATGGGAGCATATGTTGTTCTAGAACTTGGATATATAGGCTGGTGGTGGTGGTGTAATGATGTGGGGGATGTTTTCTTGGCACACTTTAGGCCCCTTAGTGCCAACTGGGCATCGTTTAAATGCCACGGCCTACCTGAGCATTGTTTCCTGACCATGTCCATCCCTTTATGACCACCATGTACCCATCCTCTGATGGCTACTTCCAGCAGGATAATGCACCATGTCACAAAGCTCGAATCATTTCAAATTGGTTTCTTGAACATGACAATGAGTTCACTGTACTAAAATGGCCCCCACAGTCACCAGATCTCAATCCAACAGAGCATCTTTGGGATGTGGTGGAATGGGAGCTTCGTGCCCTGGATGTGCATCTCACAAATCTCCATCAACTGCAAGATGCTATCCTATCAATATGGGCCAACATTTCTAAAGAATGCTTTCAGCACCTTGTTGAATCAATGGCACGCAGAATTAAGGCAGTTCTGAAGGCGAAAGGGGGTCAAACACAGTATTAGTATGGTATTCCTAATAATCCTTTAGGTGAGTGTATATATATATATATATATATATATATATATATATATATATATATATATATATATATACATAAACATAAACACGCTTGGCTGCAGGATATAGGCGAGATATTTGGCTGACAAAATGTTTGTGAATATATATATAATTCAGAAATTCAGAATCACGGCTGGCAAATTTATTTACACAACATTTGTGAATATACTAAAAGCTAAATGGTATGACACAGTAGGATTATTACAGAAGAGAAAAAATAATAATGAGGCAGGATCAATAAATCATGAATAATTTACTACCATTGTGTAAATAACATTTAATCTGGTAATCCATAAAAAAGTAACTGTAATCTGATTATGAGCACTTTAAAATGTAATATACTCTAATTACAAGTAGGCTACTTCATTTTGGAATCTGATTCTGTTTTACAGTTTACATGGGATCAGTTACTACCCACCACTGGTAATATAAACCATTTAACATTAACGTTTCTCATACAGTACAAAAAACTATATTGGTTGATGTTGATTCTCCACATAATCATTTCCAAAGTAAAAACGGTGTCATGAAACCACTTGAGAAGCTTTCCTCCAGAGTCTCCAGGTAGTTATTCTTCCTGTGACCATCCCCAAGTCAGAATTCCCTTGCATGGTATGATGGTGATTTACCATTTCTTTGTCCTGTGCATGCACCATGATTTTCCCAACATCAGCTTTTACATGTTCACATGTTCAGTCTTAACGCTTCTCTCATGTGTCACCTCCATGGAAAAGAGTCATCGTACCTGCCCTTTCTGGATATCACCTTTCTATTTTCAACCGCTCCTGCTGTAAAGGTCGTCAAAATGTGCCCCTCAAGTCACAATAACAGAGTGCAGGCTCCTAGTCTATAAATCCAGGGACGCAGACATACTGAGGATGATATATGAGTGCAGCCGCAGTTCAGAAGAACATGGGTGATTCTGACTCTACCTTGTGATTCATGGGTGTGCTCACCTCGCCACATGTCTGCATGCTGCGAAAATAGCAGCACAGCTAAATCAAACATAATTGTCGTAGCATGTAGCAAATCCTCTAGGGGCTAGTGTGAAAAACCAAAAATAAAACATCCACTACAATAACCTTTGATTTAGAGTTAATGTTCACAACAAATTATTAAAACATAAAAATTTGTGCAGAACCACCATTTGTAATAATTGCAGCTTTAAGTGCAATATATACTTAAAGGCCTACCATTTACATGTGTAATTTCATCTCATTTTTAAGTTGTGTAGACTACGGTTGGGCTTTTTGTCATTAAAGGAGCTTAACTATGATCTGAATGTTAGGGCGTGGATAAGAGCTGCATGAAAAGGTTGCAGAACAGAAAAAGTAACCAAATATGAGTTTGTAACAGTAGTGTAAATAAATAATGTCACACTTTTCATTTGTGGATAATAAATCTTTTAATTTGTATCCAGGTTTATTGTTCTGCTAAAAAAAAAAAATTAAATATTAAGCATATTAAAGCAAGTTCTAATTAAGTTTTTATTTATTTATTTTTTTTCTGTAGTTTTGTTATTCTTTCCATCTATCCTTTCTGTTTTAACAAGATGCCCAGTACCTGCTGAGAAAAAGATGCCTCACAGCATGACGCTTCCTACAACGTACGTCATTGTATAGGTATGGAGTTTTTGAGGTGTGAGCCACACATATCGCTTTGAATTTTAGCTCCTTCAAAAGAACTGTGTTGAAAAAGTAGCAGCTTCAAAAGAATTCTGATCTGTGAAGAAATGCCCTTAAATCAGTGATGTGATGTCTCAAAAAGTCTTCACAAAAACCCAGCCTATAATACAGTCCTATACATGTAGACACAGACAACACACATCAATTACCACTAAGGGCACTTGACTGGCTGAATAAACAACTGAAAAAGAAGCGATTGATCAATAAATTGATAGACAGACAGATAACCAGTTCCGTTTTCTTCAACCTTCTTCAACACAAAATACAGCTAAAACACCTGTGAAAAAACAATACAGAAAATCCCTTTATTAACACAATTGGCTGTAATTTTAACAAAGTTTTGGTTCTGCATAAACTAGATGCCACACAAACTAAACTGAAATGAAACTAAATTTGAAATTGCAGTAAAAGATAATATAAAATGTCATATACCATATACATATACATTGTTTACATAATATATGTGTGTACTGTGTATATTTATTATGTACATATAAACACACACACATGCCTGTATATATATTTAAGAAAAAAAAGGTTTAAAGTTACGTTTTTATATTAAATATATTTATATGATAAATTTAATATAAATATAAATATATACATGTAAATACATGCAAATATTTTCAACATATATGCTGTATGTGTGTGTCTTTATACATACATAATAAACATACACAGTACACACACATATATTATGTAAACAAAAACTTTTATTTTGGATATGATTAATCGCGATTAATCATTTGACAGCACTATGACCTTTAAAATCAGTAACAACCTGTACAATCTTTTAAACAGATGCTATTTTCATGCAGCCAGATTCAATCAGTCCCCTGGTGACTAACAAGTGGTCTAAGATGCAGCATCCCTGCAAAGTTATCATTTAAACAATCAGCACGCAGACATCTGCTCTTCACGGTATTGCACGAAGGTCCTAATTTTTCAGTACAAATAACTTCAGAATTTGGAAGTATTTGGAAGTAACCAATCATTTAACAGATGATTCTACTATTAGCAGTTTATTAGAGGGAAAACCCTCTGGTGTAATTTGGGGTTAAGTGCCTTGTTTAATTGCACGGTGGTTATAGCTCATTGCTATTGTGTTAATTGAATGGCTCAAGGGTGGAATGGTTATAATCTGTTCACTGACCGCCGGATGGATACTGCACACACAAAATGGGTCATTTTTTTTTTCTTTCTTTCTTTTTTTTTTTTTTTTTTTTTTTTTATAAATTGTGGTTAGAAGCTACCAGACTGGTACAAAGAGTGCATTCTACAGAGAAAAAGGTTATAAGATTTATTTAAGGAATTTTGAAAGAAGAATAAGCGGTTTGGAGATACAATGGATGGATTACATAATGATACATTTTTGTAAAGGTCCAATTCTCACTATTAACATACCATTAACTACAGTTTTTGCCTCAATAAACTTTTAATTTGCTGCTTATTAACAGAAAGGTAGTTGATAAGTTTAGATATTGGCTAGGATTAAGGATTTAGAATATGGTCATGCAAAATATGTGCTTTATACGTACTAACAATATAGACATGCTAATAAGCAACTAATTAATAGTGAGAATTGGTCCTACTAAAGTATTCCCAATATTGTATAATACTGGTACCTGATGTTTTCAGCTTATTTACATGATTTACTATTTCATGTTTTATGAGATACAAATAAGAAACACAGATTAAGACAATTTCCTGGAATAGAAGAGTGCCATCTATAACAATCCAATTAAATCCCAAATGATCAGTGTTCTCTCTGAAAACGCTTCCTATTATTCTTTATAAACTGTAGGAATAAAATATACATTACCGCTCAATCAGCAATATACATAATTGAATCCATCATTGATTGCCACAAGGACCGTTTCATTCAAAAATCAATAAATTATTCCCCAAAGGCTCATAGACAAAGCACACACTGGCATTTCTGTTCTTTTTGTAGACTTGCTGTTAGATGTTGACATGAAAATTTGTTCAATTGTTCTTTTCACTGACCCAGTTGTAGCCACTCATACTGGTGATCAAAGTATGACTACAGCTCAAGAGCTTGTTGTTTACAGTATAAAGTAAAAGCAGTTCCTTCCCTCGTGTTGTTACAAAACATGTGCGACTTTCATTTATCAGTGTAGCACAAATTAAACAGATAGTTCACCCAGAAATTAAAATTTGCTGCTAATTTACTTACCCTCAGGCCATCCAAGATGTACAGCAGATTACTTTTTTTTTTCTTGAGTAGAACAGTAAATATGATTTTTAGTTGAAACCAGGGGCCTTGGTAATTCATAAAATGCAAGTCAGTGGCTGCCCATTTTTTTGAGAATAAAAAAAAAAAACGGAAACACAAAATGAATACCTGTGGCTCCTGGTGATAAAAGACTGTCAGGCATGTCCAACAGCACTTGGGCATTTTCACTGTTTATCACTCTGTTTTTGCTCATTCTGGAAAGACATTAATGGTAAACATGACAAACATTCCATTACTTTTTCTGTAGTTGACATTGTTAGTGAGTGATAATGAGTGAGTCATTGAATCATTCACTCAGCGGAACTGTTTATCAAAAAGCATAGGAAAACAGATAAAATGTATCAATATCAGTAAACAATCACCATTTAAAACATTTTCAGCACTATAAAAATGTCCTGCTAAATTTATGGCAAAAAAAATGGCAACTGTGGTTGCCAGAAATTCCCTGGAAAAAAAAAAAAAACACTGTCACAATGTTTCTGGTGTTACAAGATGACATATTGGTATCTGTGTTTTACAACTTCATATAAACTGTATATGATCAAATATCCACATACCATGCTCTTTTAATTACCCAAATCTGCTTTTCATCTTAAAATGGACTGATAACCACCATGATAATGCAGGTGGTACAATAAAAAGATACATGATGGATAAGAATTCATCGTAAGTCGCCTGTCCATAAAACAAGGCCAGTACTTACATAATTGACGGTGCCCAGTAATACACACAAAGAAAAAACACTATCAGGGTAACAGACACGACACAAAGAAAAAACACTAAAAAAAAAAGAAGAAGAAACTATATATATATATATATATATATATATATATATATATATATATATATATATATATATATATAATAGATTCATATATGATGTCACACAGGGACTTTTAGTGCTTTTACAGTAAGCTATATGGTAATTCATAGTTTTTACTTGCAGAACCCATAGATTTGACATTATTTATTTCATAGTAAAATTACATATAAAACCATTAAACCATTTTAATAAAGTCACTGTATATGTTAAGGGAACAGGCAAAATGACAAAGATTCATACAGCTCTTTTCAAGTATCTAATCAGAATTTGAAGCGTCCGTCACAGGGAAAAGAATGTGCTTCTGAATCCAGCTGGTATGCATGCTGTGTCCAGGCACCTGGTGGGACCATTTGTAAATCCGACTGGCTAATTACGCCTCCTTTTCATCTCACACTCACAGGGGATCCTGTCTGGAAGATACACCAGTATGTCTGGCATCAGTGATTCCAGTCTGTCATTATCTTTCCCATCATAGGCAAAAGTGTGGCATTGATCCTGGATCTGTGGACGGGTATTTCACAAGCTTATTACAGAGAGATGGGAATCTACTGGGCCCTCCAGTATCCATGATAGACTCCAGATTTCCAGGCTCTGATCAATTACCGGTACAAATCATTTCAATAGGCTCTGCATGGGTACTCTCAAGTAGATGTAAGACACTCTAAAACGATCAAGAATGTGTCCAATAAAGCAATTCAATTAATTTGTCACAGAGCCGTGTGTGAGCATGGACGCATAATTAAAACTGCCAGTAATATGATCATGTGCTGCATCTTTTATTTTCAGATGTACATCAATACCCTTCTTTTACAGTTTGATTACTGTATATAACTGCCTTCACATTATTATCCTGGGTAATAAATTTTAGTCTTTTTATTTTCATGGTTAATCACGAAAGTTAGAACTGATCAAGCTAATGCAGAAAGCTTTATTTCAACCTAATTCTTATCTGAAACAACATGCCTGTATATGTGCTTTAAGCATATATATGAAGTGAATAGCTGACATGAATAGTTATACTATTTATTTATTTAAACCAAGATGTATGCATACACATATTTCGATTTGCATACATGCAATACCAGGCTTAAACAAACAAACAGACAAATTTTATTCATTCAGACATTGTTAAATATGAAATTCAGAAGGTTTTATGGCAAAGATAGCTAAAAAAATTGCAACACCAACATTACAGAGTGTTCAAAAAAGAATTCCGTACCTCAGTGTATAAAATGTTCCTTCAAAGGAACAAAGCTTGCCTCAAATCCTTTAATGACTTATCATTTCAAACGGAAAGAATCTGAAATGGCGAGATCATGTCAGATCATACTAAGACAGTGTCTTATCCTAGTCTGCTGTCAGATGGCGGTCAATGAGCTTTTATGACAGAAGTGGGCTGCTGATAGGACCAGCAGAGCGAGAAGTAATGCCTGCAATAAAGAGGATGATGGGAGGATGAAGGCGGCCGTCAGATGATTGCATCACACACGTTCGGTTGGTGAGGGTTCCCCCAAAGGGATGGCTTACCCTTGAATCTTTCTGACACTTCGCTCTGACTCAGTTCTGCAGAGCATCACAGAACTGAAGGTATAAATGAAATGCTGATCTATAATCAGCCAGTCAAAGCTGATTAGAAGGGTACGGCATAACCTAATTTGACTCGCATAAATAATGATGCAAATAAATTCTGACATGTTGAACTGGAGTTGAATAATGCTCAGCCCACAATCTGTCAGTCTGTTGACTGTTCCTAAACCTCAGTCCTAATGGTGCCTTCACGTGCTATTGGAATTATCGTAAATATGAGTTTGCTAGTAGGAGACTGGACACATAAGGCCTCTCTAAGGCCGTTCATGAACCATTTGATACAAACTGATTCACTACAATGAAGCATAAGTTTCAATGGTACAAGAGAAAGAATACAGTTTAGGTGAGCATGATTGATTATTCCCTTAGCTCAGACATTTTCGTTGTAGCTAATACAGCCAAAAAGCTGATATACTGTCACACTTCTGAAAGATTTCTACTTTTACTTAGCTAATCCCCAACAGTGGATGTTTAATCACACAAATAAAGCCACTAAACATGAGCCTCCCAGACTACATAGATTTTTGAACCACCGTTTGATTTGCTACAACTGTTGGATAGGTTTTCAGTTCTTAATATAGCCCGTTACAGTACACATGATATCCAGTCTCTCTGAAACTCAAGAGGCCAGTTCTGTTGCGGTGGTAAAGGAGAAATCCACTCCATTTATCATGAAAGAGGCTAATGAATCCTCACCCAATCAGACCCCAGGGGGAACATGATGTACCCTATGGTCACAACTGCAAGGTGATCCTCCATTTTTCTCGTCATGAGCACTTCATCATAGTGAGCCGGGGAGGTCGATCAATGGACTGTGGAACCATGACAAAAATGTGCCAGCATATAAAATATATTCATTCTGTGCCTCATGATAATGTTCGCACAGTTTGTCATTTGTTACACTGGAGAAACATAATTTTATAGAATCTACTGATAATTTTAAAAACATTCATGAAATTTATGCAGTCTTCTGTAATTGAGAATATGTATTATTCCGTCTTCTGTAATTTGGAAGATGTATTATTTTTTATTTTATTTTTTTCTAATTCACATGTATTTTATTTTTTTTTTTTGAAACTTGGGGTAAGATGCAAATGCTCTCTCTCTCTTCTCTCTCTCTCTCTCTCTCTCTCTCTCTCTCTCTCTCTCTCATGGCAATTCGTAACTATTTTACATTTTGGCAAATTGGTAGCTAATTAATGCAAATTTGTACAGTCTCATTCATGTAGTGTCATATGATCTGCTTATGCTGTTTTCACATGCTATTGGAATTATCACAAATACGTGTTTCCTAGATGAAATTTGCCTTGAATGGCCTTTCAAGTCGACTGGGAAACTCAGAAATAATTGAAATTTGCCTTGAATGGCCTTTCAAGTCGACTGGGAAACTCAGAAATAATTTTGATAACTTTTTTTGTTAGTTGTGAAGGTTGTAAAGTTATAGTTCTAAAAATCATTCTCAATATTAAAGAATAACAGAGGCCACACCGCAACTATAATGATAAAGGCACAGAGAAACAATATCGTTGGAATCATTTTCAGAACGATTTTTCCCAGCTGATGAAGGATATAAACACTGACAGCCAATCAGAATCCATCCTGCAGTAACGAGTTTGAGAATTTAAAGCGGCAGACGCACATGCGCTTAAAATAAACAGATGATATCGTTTGCTGGTGTGGATGCTAATATCGTTATCTTTATAGTTATCTTTATAGTCATCGTTCTTGGTGTGAATGGGCCTTATCACTTTATTATAGGAACCAGTTCTCACTAGTTGCTTATTAACATGTTTATTATAACATAGTGGCTGTTTATTAGTACTTATAAAGCAAGTATTCTGCATAACCACATTCTACATCCCTAATCTTACCCAATACCCAAACTTACTACCAATACCTTACTAATTATTAATAAGTAGCAAATAAGGAGTTTACTGGGGCAAAATTCGTAGTTAATGGTTTGTTAATAGCGAGAATTGGACCTTAAAATAAAGTGTGACTGTTTTTTTTTTGTTTGTTTGTTTGTTTGGTTGGTTTTTTGTCTTGCAGTTAACTTAAGAAAATTCGAAACTTCAGAATCGCCAGCAGGCTGACTATCAGTGCAAGTAATGTTTATAAGCTTATCAACAAATAAACTGCTATATTTTATTCAAAATCTGTTCAATATTAATTAAATATCTTCAACATATTTTGGCTTTAATAAGATGGATCTTCATGCTTACTTTATGAATCGCATAATGCAAATTTATTTGAAATCGCAACCTCATGAAATAGTTACATTTTCTCATGAGATTTGGTTGTTAATCTTATACTGTACATGTTAAATGTGTGTCTAAATATGTTACAGTTTAGCAGAAAATACACTTTTCTTAAGGAGGGCATCTTCTCCATTCTGATCACTAATTTCAAAAATAAAACTTAAAATCTCTAGTTTGTTCTTGTACACGTTGGTCTTTTCCTGACTAAATGGGCCAAAATAAGAATAAGGCGCAAACCAGAATTTATTCTGATTAAACTCAGGTTCAATTTTTAAAGTTTATAATGAAAGTGGTCTGCAAACTTGTGAACAGGATTTACCTTTAACATCAAGTTTAAGCTAGGATGATGTAAACGTTTGTAACATGTTGAACTGAAAAATTCTTGCCCTTGTTGCCATTTTTCCAGATCTTTAAAACTCCTCTCTTCCATGTTGAGTGGTCATAATTACTGTTCCCTGAAGTGACTCATGACCAATTAGAGACTACACTGTCTACTTAGCCAGAGACAGTACAAATCTATATAAAAACAATGAACTCACAGGGTGCTCTTAGCTATCAGCAATGCATGTTTCAGTCTCATAGGGTTGGATGTACATGGGGCCAGGGTGATCTCAATGTGGCTCTTGCCGAACACCTGCTAATTAATAACTCTCTGAAACTGAATCAAAGACAGAATATTTCCAGATAACCCAGTTTAATAAAGTATTACCTTAATTTTGACCTAATCAAGAGAAGAGTGATACCCCTGTAATTAACATAAGAGTAAAATTTAGAGGAGGGTCTCAATTATTCAGAACACATCCCTTTAATTAGACATCGACATTAAGGAGCTAGATTGAAAATTCTTAGAATCTGTTTTTGGTCATGTTCAGTGCATAGGCTGTGCAGGTAACATCATCACCTTCACCAAATTGTGATTCAAACCACAATGACCAGTGCATTTCCTCTAGTTAAAACACATTTGAGACATTGCTGGATTAATTATTATTTTCCCTTCATGACTCAGAGTGCATTAAGCAAGAGTGATGTGCACACGCTGTTCTCTCAGGCACCCCTCATCTTTGATGATATGATTAAGTGCGCCATAATTTGATGGTTCATCTGCAAGCAAAAATGTATTAAGAAATGTCATATTTTTTTATTTTGGATGTGTGCATCACAATTATAACCTGTATAAGAAATGATGCAGCCAATAATTTATTCTAGCTAACAAAGGTAGCCATTATATTTTAATATCAGCCAAAAGGTATGTGGGTGACAAATAGGCACTGACCAATTCAACCTGTGTTATGTAACAATATTTGGACTATTATCCCATATTGCAGTGTGGTGTTTTTTTGATTTTTTGTTTTTTTAGATTTGCTTGAATAATTATTATTAACAACAATAATGTAATACACAACAACAAAATAGCACAAGAAATACAAAATATTTTGTTGTTGTTGTTATTATTATTATTATTATTATTATTTAAATAACATTTTCCAAAGTTGAAGGACAATTAATATTGTAAAATTATGAATAGTATTTTATTCTCAGGAATTATGTTTAAATTTGTGTAACATCCAGGCAAAATTTATCGTGTAGAGAAGCCCTGGCCCTGCACTAAATTTGCTTGTGCTATGAGATTGGACAGATTTCAGCTGTTATTGCTCTTCCTGATGAGATGAAAGCTTTGTATTTGCAAACACACTGGCTCCTATAACCCTTTGAGTGTGCCCTCGTTGACTGGATGAGCACATTTTCTGAAGGGTAAAAGAGAAGCTGCTACAAAAGTGGAATAGATTTAAAAAGCCAAGATCACCATGGGACAATCAAATACAGTAAAAGCAGAAATATGGCTGCCATTCACACCAACTGATTACATTTAGGCACAATCAGTGGCTTTCAAATTGTACCAAAACATGTAATTAAACAGGTTTTAAAAAGTACTTTCTAGTAATTATCTTACATGTGTCCTGTATTAATCCAAATATATTTTATATATTCAGTTTATATACTCTTTTCTTACTGCTTAATTAAAAAAAAATGTAACGCTAAATGTTAAACTCTCTCTCTCTCTGTAAGGTTATATATGAAATAGGTGTGTAAACTGGACGGTTCATCATGATAAGATATGATATTGCTTAAAAAAATTTATATGATACAATTACGATACAATTTGATTCAGGAGTATATCGATCAATATATCGATATTATGATACTTGATACATATTTTGTTTTCTTTTTAAAAGAATAATAATAAAGAAAAATAAATAATTGGAAAAAAATCGTCACACATAAGATCAGTAAGGCTTTCAGGCAACCAAGTCAAACCAATTACCAAGCATTGCTTAATTTTGTTTAGTCTGTAGTGTAAAAAGATTGCATTAGCAGTTAAGGAGTTTGTAGAGTTCCCTTTCAAGGGAACTTCGAACTGCGTCCTCTAGGGGTTGCTATGGGGAACGCCTCATCGTGACCCGAGACTGAGGCATACATTGTAAAACACCAACAACACATTGGCCAGCGACAGCCCATGACGTCACTACCGGTGTGACTATAGTATAAATAGGCGCCGGGAGAACACGTCATCCTCTTCTTCGTCTTCACTGACTGTTTTGTTTGAACCGTACAGCGTTTAGGATTGCATGTTTCTTGCCAGAGGCTTTGCCGCATTTGCGGCAGCAGTTTCGTTCACATTTGATTTCTTGTGTAATCCAGTGGTTGGGCGGAGCGTGTTTAGCTCCCGTGGGATCTGAATGCATGCTGCATGTTGCGTCACGGTGAGAACATGGAAAGGACATGACGGGAAATTTCTCACTATCAGTAATTTCCTTTTGTTTATATAGGAAATGTATAGTGTGGGTCTGTCTGCAGTTTTTGACAGATGGTTTATATCATGTCCTTCTCAGATAACCACATTATGCTGCACTCCGGCCTGAAAAAATAAAAAAAATAAAATCCATTCTCGTCCCGCATCCACAGATTCCAGCATAATAGTTATGCCAACATTGAGGGGGTGCGTGAGAATGGTTATGAGAAAATGCAACCTGTTGAAGAGATGCTGCCCTGGTATCTCTCCATGTGGGAGGCACCTTCTCTGAAGACTTCCTCCTTGCCATGTAAACCTTTTAGTATTCATCCCGCTTAAATGGCAGGGCATACGCAGCAGCAAAGTATAAACCCAGGGGTTCTGGCCCGTCTCGATCTGAGGATAGGGGTAGGAGGAATCACGGGTCAAAGGGAGGTAGGCAAGATAAGAGATGTGATCTGGTCGAGGTGTGAGTGCTTTCTTTTGTATTGGTTTTATTGATACTTGAGTATCTACTCTTTTCCCTCGGGGGGTTTAACATCTGCTTTATCTTCCCCTTCCTAATTGCCCTGTAACCACCATATCTCCACCTGACCGAGGTTAGGTAGCAGCTTCCTGCATAAGTCTCGTATGCTGGACCTATGGCTTCATAGTAACCACCTTACTGATGGTCCGGACTGGAGGCTTCTTTGAGTCAGCTCTTGAGCAGGGGCTCCAGCTTGGGAACCATGGTGGGTGAGTATGGTCCATTCTTATATATATTTGTATTTATTGTGTTTTATAGTGTTTTTCTAGGACCTGTGGGTTTCTGCCCTTTCTAAGGTAGGTCCACTGTGAGCAACCCCCTTGGCTGAATTCAGAAACGAGGTGGTGGACTTGCAGTGATTCTTCACTCGTTGATATTGTGTCCAGCCGGCATGATAGCCCTGGTTCTGGCTTCATGCTTCCTGGATCATGCAGCCAGGTCATAGGCTTCTGCGGGAACCTTCTTGATCATCAGGCCCCTGGCACGGCACTGCAAAATTTCCTGGATGTCCAGCTAGGTAGCCCTGAGGGGGTTCCTGGTCACCTGGAAATCTCCTCTTGCTTAGGCATAGAGCAGGAAGTATAGGTGGCATTTGCGAGAACCTTCTTGTGTAATGCTGTCTCAGACAGTGCTCCCCTTGCCTTAGAGGTTTGTATGTGAGCTTGCCTCTCCCGTTCGGTTCAGTACCTCTGGGTATCTGTGAACCAATGCTTGGGGAGTTTTAAGTACGCACGCTAATCTCTGTGTACTTTCTGAAATCCACATGGTGGTAAGTGTGCACATTGAACACTTTGCACACTTTCTAAAATCCACATAAGTCGTAAGTGTGCACGGCTAAGCTCTGTGTATTTTATGATTTGCACATGGTTTTTAGTATCCACATAAGTCGTAAGTGTGCACGCAAGACTCTGCACTTTCTGAAATCCTGTGTGGTAAGGGTTACGCATATTAGCTTCGTTCCCTTTCTCTGAGTTGGTTAGACCCCCGGTACCTTGGGCTCCACTCAACCAGTGTGTCTCTATTAACACACTTTGAAGCATCGCTCCCCTCAGCATTGAGGGCTATTGTGAGCATGATGCTTCTTTTCAGGTGCTCAAGTTCTCTCCCCTTCTGAGGAGTTGAATTCCTCGCTCCGTGGGCTGTTCTCATGGTAGTTTAGCAGCGCTCCCCTTTACCAAAAAGGGTTGCCTATGAGCGCTCTACCTCTTTCTTTGCCTCTCTGATACACTGAGTTTTTTGGCTAGCTTGCAGTATGCTTACCCTTCTGATTCTAACGATCATGCTGTAGGTCCAGCCCCCTGTCTCTTTGAGAGCTGGGTTTATGCTCCCTTAGCAAGGTAACCTACTGCTAGCCGTTCCAGCATTGGAACATGCTGAAGGTTGAGCCCTGGTGTTTTCAATGTACAAACCCGATTCCAAAAAAGTTGGGACACTGTACAAATTGTGAGTAAAAAAGGAATGGAATAATTTACAAATCTCATAAACTTATATTTTATTCACAATAGAATATAGATAACATATCAAATGTTGGAAGTGAGACATTTTGAAATGTCATGACAAATATTGGCTCATTTTGGATTTCATGAGAGCTACACATTCCAAAAAAGTTGGGACAGGTAGCAATAAGAGGTCGGAAAAGTTAAATGTACATATAAGGAACAGCTGGAGGACCAATTTGCAACTTATTAGGTCAATTGGCAACATGATTGGGTATAAAAAGAGCCTCTCAGAGTGGCAGTGTCTCTCAGAAGTCAAGATGGGCAGAGGATCACCAATTCCCCCAATGCCGCGTCGAAAAATAGTGGAGCAATATCAGAAAGGAGTTTCTCAGAGAAAAATCGCAAAGAGTTTGAAGTTATCATCATCTGCAGTGCATAATATCATCCAAAGATTCAGAGAATCTGGAACAATCTCTGTGCGTAAGGGTAAATCTACAGTGCATAATATCATCCAAAGATTCAGAGAATCTGGAACAGTCTCAGGAATGCTACTGTAATGGAAATCACAACATTGGGCTCAGGAATACTTCCAGAAAACATTGTCGGTAAACACAATCCACCGTGCCATTCACCGTTGCCGGCTAAAACTCTATTTGTCAAAAAAAGAAGCCATATCTAAACTTGATCCTGAAGCACAGGTGTTTTCTCTGGGCCAAGGCTCATTTAAAATGGACTGTGGCAAAGTGGAAAACTGTTCTGTGGTTAGACAAATCAAAATTTGAAGCTCTTTTTGGGAAAACTGGGACGCCATGTCATCCGGACTAAAGAGGACAAGGACAACCCAAGTTGTTATCAGCACTCAGTTCAGAAGCCTGCATCTCTGATGGTATGGGGTTGCATGAGTGCGTGTGGCATGGGCAGCTTACACATCTGGATTGGCACCATCAATGCTGAAATGTATATGCAAGTTTTAGAACAACATATGCTTCCATCCAGATGTCGTCTCTTTCAGGGAAGACCTTGCATTTTCCAACATGATAATGCCAGACCACATACTGCATCAATTACAACATCATGGCTGCGTAGAAGAAGGATCCGGGTACTGAAATGGCCAGCCTGCAGTCCAGATCTTTCACCCATAGAAAACATTTGGCGCATCATAAAGAGGAATATGCGACTAAGAAGACCTAAGACAGCTGAGCTACTAGAAGCCTGTATTAGACAAGAATGGGACAACATTCCTATTCCTAAACTTGAGCAACTTGTCTCTTCAGTCCCCAGACATTTGCAGACTATTATAAAAAGAAGAGTTGATGCCACACAGTGGTAAACATGGCCTTGTCCCAACTTTTTTGAGATGTGTTGATGCCATGAAATTTAAAATCAACTTATTTTTCCCTTAAAATTATATATTTTCTCAGTTTAAACATTTGATATGTCATCTATGTTGTATTCTGAATAAAATATTGAAATTTGAAACTTCTTTATTCACAATTTGTATAGTGTCCCAACTTTTTTGGAATCGGGTTTGTATGCTTCAGACACGGGTCATGACGAGGCGTTCCCCATAGTGACCCCTAGAGGACACAGTGTCTCGTTCCCTACTCAGGGAACCATGGTTACATAAGTAACCTGAGATGTTCATATACTCTGACAATCTTAAACTCCTGAGGTACCACAGGACAAGATGGCTCAACCTGCTTACATGCATACAGAGAGTAATGAACCAGTGGGATGCTCTACAGGTAGCATTGTAATGGTAAACTCCACTTAGCAGATATCTTGAAAATGTATTACGGTATGTTTCCATTGGATTTTTTTTTTATATATTTTTTTTTTTTTTTTACCACATATTCCCACCCTATATCCCTAAATCTATAGGCATACTTTGACAGTCATGAGGAGGTGGGGAGGAATGCCAAAGTTCGTGATCTGGCAAGCCATCTCCATGATCCAGTTATGAAGGCATACTTTATGTTCCTTAGTGTTGCCCTTAAGCCTTTAGCTGAATTTAATATAGCCTTCCAGGTGGGTGTCATGACCTCTTGGGATAATAACAGATTAATAATCACATATGATAATATGTATTATTTCAGTTATTTTATTGTGGCTACATGTACAGTCAGAGGGAGTACAGATTCACAGGCTTGAAGAGGAGATGTGCAGGCTGATCAGGCGGTTTTTTGGGTGAACTCATACCAGCCAGGGCCATCTTGGATGTGCCCCTCAGGGAGGTGAACTATGGAGAGGGACATCAGTTGGAAGGTGAAGATGTATTTCTCTTCATTGGAGCAGAGACGAAGGCATTCATCAGAAATTCAGAGCTTTCATTTTAGAAAAAAATCTTTCAATGAGTATATTACTCTGTAGTTTAATATAATTATGATCTCATCTTTTGACAGCCTGGGATAACTCTTATAGTGTGCCTAAAATGTTTGCTACTATCTAATGCATGTTGTTGTTTGTTGTTGCAGTTGGATTTCCCTTATTTTCAAATCCCGATTTTGACAAGTATATGCTGATTGAGCGATTACATAAGACAGAATACGGATTGTAAAGTTGTACTCTTTCTTTTAACTTACCTACGGATGTTTAGTCATGTTTATTTTGTGTTGAAACTGGTATTAATGTGGAGGAGATCTGATCAGTTCATGTGCGCCTCGCGCTGCCACGTCTAAACTGAGGGGCTACAGCGATCTGTCACTCCACATTAAACAGCACTAAAACAGAATTTGATACTGTTTGAATACTGCAATACAATAGACATAAATTGAAATCTGAGACTTTGTTTCCTATTAAAAGTACCAAAGCACAAGGCTTATTGCGTTTTTTTAGGATGGGAGGTCACGGTTCAATGTTCCATCCATTAACTGAAAACAGGCTAGACTGATCGATTCTTTGGATTTCAGAATTGATATCGTTTCGTAAAAATGAGAATTAATTAAAATCGAGATATCTGTATTTTTTCCACAGCCCTATTTAAATGACTCAGAGTCGACTCTTTCCTTTGAGGGACTTTTTAAAACTTTGCAGAATGTTTTTATGCACTTAGTGTTACACACTGCATGAAAGGTAATTTTCAAAATTCCATTATAGGGGGACTTTAAGACATAGGCCTAACCAACTGTGTTTACTAGGATATTTGCCAAGACAAGCATTTTGATGTAATTTTGTCTGTATTTGTTCTTCTAAGCACAAAAAGAAGCGAAAGAGGACTCATTTCAGTATTTGTGCACTGTCTGTGTGTGCGTGCTTCGGATGCTCGCCCTGGGCTATCGGGTAGTCCTAATCTAGCCCTGACAGGTGAGTTTAAATGAGAATGCATGCATTGGCAGTAATGTGTAGATGGACATTGTGAGAAAATGTGGACAGTGTAAAAATAAAGGTTACTATTTATACTACAGGTAGGTCTATCGATTTTTTTTACACATTGCATCGAAAAATTGTTTTGTTAGACATTTGATCAATGTATCAGTCCATATCAATGGATCGTTATTACTAATATGAAATATAAAAAACAGCAGATTGTAGCTATTAATGTCAACTATGTTGTAATGACACTTTTAAATGACACAGTTACAGAGATAAAGTTGGTTGGCCCTCAATTTGATTCTGGAGATATATTTGACTGGAACCAGTGGGTCTCAATCCCTCTGGTCCCTCCGTGTTTCAAACACTGAATAGCAATGTGGGTGACTTTGACATTTTCATTGCTGTGCCAAACAGTCGCACGTGTGGTGAAGACAAAGCAGGTTGTCTGGAAGTAGCAGCTTTGTGAGTTAAAATCCTGTATAGCACTATGCCAAGGTCACAGGGTCAAATCCTATAACATACTGATAAATGTATTCTTTGAAAGTTCACTTTGTTAAGTTTCTAAACTGTTTTGGATTAAAGCATCTGCCAAATGAATAATGATAATGTGAACTTGGCAAAGAGAATCAAAGAAAAGAAAGAAAAAAAATATATAGTCAGTACGCATTTCATTAAGAATGTTACAACAGTTCTTTCTGGCCCTCAGATCTGGTTGGCTGAGAGCCCTTTCCAGTTGTGCAATATTCTAGCAATGACAAAACTCCAACTGTTTCACTGTCTGTATCACTCCGCTTGCGGATTGTAGTATAGAGGGGGTTTTTTTAGGTGAGAATGTAGTTGTTTAAACTTTAAATATGCAGTTTGTTCATAAAGATAACGTCTATTTGAAAATTTGCTTTAGCATTTTTGGAGATGTGAGCTCCAGGGCATCAGCAGCTGTTCAGCACTCATGGACCCACCTAGAACAGCTTCTCCTGAGCTGCTGGCTCAAATGTCTCTACACTAAAATATAACTGATGATCTTGTTTTGAATAAGTTTATGGAACTTACTAAGTTTAACCAAGTAATCTGAAAGTTTTAGCACAGAAAGTTATTAAACTAAGTGGATTCAAGTATGCAGTACTTAAAATAATGAGTATTTTTAACGTTTTTGAGTGTTCATTCCACCAATATGTGGAGTCAATCTGCAACGTAATTCTGACGGGAGAAGCACATGGAAAGGTGAGTCAGCTCATGTTTGTCATATTTTTTAATTGCTCTATTATATATAAATCAATCATATAATTAGATCAAACATGGAAGTGATGCACAACTATTGGATGTGGTGTTATTTTAATCCAATTGTAGAACTGTCTTGGATTGTGCTAATCGAAATCTATTATATATAAATCAATCATATAATTAGATCATTTAATTAATGAACATTTTTATTTTTTATTTATTTTTATTGGGACTCATTCATGAAATATGAGCAAAACAAGTTTTTGTTTATATCATCTGTTTTTATTTATTTTTTTTTTTTATTGTTAATGATTTATGAGATATGAGAGTTTTTGTTTTTTTTTTATATCATCCCTTGTTCGTATTTTCAAAATACTTGCCTTTTTTCATGAATGAGGGATAATGTACTGATATGTTGTAATGTTATTTTGAATTTTTTTTTAAGTTTTTGATTACTTAAGATTAAATGTTTAAACTTCACACAATGATTTGTAAATAAAAATATGTATAGTAAGAGTATATTAAGAATTTTGTATGTTAATATTGTTTTCTTTATTTGCAGAGCTTATTGTGAAATGAGTCATGCAATGGAAATTCAAGTATAGGATTTTTTATTTATTTATTTTGCGAAAAGAGAACGCTTCTTTTAACTTCTGAGAAATTCTTGAGCAAATTTCAATGCTTCTTTCTTAAACTAAAGTGTTTTACTGTCATATTAACTAATATATTAACTACTTTGATATTTCATTCTCTGTTTTAACTTCTTTTTTTTTCGGAGCACTGTCATTGCATTTTTAAAATACATTTATTCAGACTAATTTGACATTCTGTGTTTTAACATTTCTTTCCAAAGCACAGCAGTTCTTCATGGCCTTTCTCTCAGAGAAGAAACCTCTGACATTTTTCAAAACAATGTTGGCAAGTACCTTTTTCTGTTTCATTCAAAAACCCCACACACATCACATATAGGCTATCAATTACACTTCATTCAACTCTTATCTTGCACCAGATTAGCAACCTCTGAGTTTATTTCATTTTTTTAACTTAACCCCTTGTACATTGTTATATACATGTTTCTACACAATACTTAATGACCATTGTTTTTTTCTGTTAGTTGTACATAAAGCATAAGATAATGGTCCAAATTCTTTTAAGTTACATGTACATTTGTGAGATTATTTGACATTTAACATGAATTATAATCTTGCTGTTGTTGTTTTTTCAGGACTGTGAATGTGTCATGCCCCAGATTTCCATCTGATTCTGACTGTGTTGACAGCCGGGAATCTCCATTTGGATGGTTTTTTCAGCTCAAGTACAACTTTGATTTTATTCTTCAACTTTGAGTCTTTATTTCCATTGGACACAAATCTCTAAAACCAAAACTACAGTCACTAAAAATCTGCTGTTGATGAAAGTCAAGGATGTTTGAGATTTAGAAAACCCAAAATTGTTAATTCTGTCATTTTGCTCATTCCAAGATAATTTTTTTTTTTTTTTTTTTTGACCTTTTGGGTTTTGAAACACAAATCAAGTATTTTTAATGGAATCTGAGAGGTTTCTGTCCTTTTGTTGACAGTCCAGGTAACCAAAACTTAAAATATATTAAAAAGTTCATTAAGGTGAATTTAAACAAATCGTATACACTCAATTAAAATCTGAAGAAATTAAAATCTTTTGGTTACCTGGACTTTAAGTGAAGGAACAGACGTCTCTAAGGTTTCCTTAAAAGTAGTCTTTGAAAGACAAAAACTAATATTGTAACTAATATCTCCAAATCAGCGTAGCGCCATTTTGACAAATCTGAGCAGTACGCAGGTGGTGTAAGCTCTTCTGTGCCAGCAGCACTGCGCTGATGCGCTGTTTCATTCAAACTAAAGCGTAAATACATGTAAAAAACGTATTCTTGTGGCGCAGCTGACACAGAAGAGCGTATGCCGCCTGCGTACTGCTCAGAATTGTCAAAATGGCGTTACGCTGATTTTGAGAGACAGAGGAGAGGAATTGTTGAATAAAGTCTTTTTTTTTCTTTGTGTACAAAAAGTATTCTTGTCGCTTCATAATATTACGGTTGAATCACTGATGGCAGATGGAGTCCTCTGATGATGCTTTTCATACTTTCCTGGACCTTGACACTGTTATTTATTTGGCAGTCTATGGGACCATCTCAAGCCTACCAGATTTTATTCAAAATATCTTAAATTGTGTTACGAAGACGAAAAAAGCTTTTACGGGTTTGGAACAACATGGGGGTAAGTGAATAATGACAAAATTTTCAGTTTGCGATGGAGTATCCCTTTAAGTCGGCTGCAGTAAGGGCCTGGCAAAGCATCACAAAGGAGGAAACCTAGTCTCTGCTGATGGCCGTGAGTTCCAGACTTAAGGCAGTCATTGCCTGCAAAGGATTCTTAACAAAATATTTTAAAATAACATTTTATTTGATTATATTTATTTGTCCAATTACATCTGAGCCCCTGAAAATTTGGGACTGAAAAATTGGGACTGTTGTGTATGATTATTGTAATTACTGTAATTTCTTATGTTATTTTTTTTTTTTTTTTTGTTTTAATTAATTGAATTTGATCTTCAATTTATTCTTGTTTGTTTTATTTTAATTATATTCTGGTGGCAGATGGAGCTGAAATTATGAAAATTGTGTCAGTGTACAAATATATGGACATAACTGTATATCTATATATTCCATTGTAACAACACATCACTTCCATAACCAAAATTCATGTCATCCATCAATGGTGGAATACCTGTAAGACCTTTGTTCTTGAGTAATTGTGTTCTGCTTGGGCAATGCATTGGGGATTTGTGGAGACATGTACAAACACTGTTATTCAGAATTAATAGAGGTGTTAGCTCTATTTAGTGTTGTTTGAAGTCCCTATTATGGTTATTTGTGTTTCCTTTGGGACCTTAGATCTGAAAATGTATTTCTTCCAAGCAGTGTATGAGTGTTGAGTATATGAGTGCAGTTGAATACAATGGCTTGCACTGTGTTAAATGGAAGAAGAAGAAAAAAAAAAGAAAAAAAAGGAGCAAGCTAAGCATTGTACTGTAATTGTCTTCCACAGATCCACATATTGCAAATGCCATTTAGTCATGCCTCAATGGTGGCAACCATTACTATATTTTAAAATTAGATCATTTTAGTGGCAACGTTTTAGTTTATGAACCAATTCTTCACTATTAACGTCTCACTACTTTATTAGCATGCATATTATTAGCATATAAGTTTTTTTTAGTACTTACAAAGCACAGATCCCTTAATCCTACCCTGTACCTAAACTTTACATCTACTTTACTAACTAATAATACTCAGCAAATTAGGAGTTTATTGAGGTAAAAGTCATAGTCAGTAGTTAGTTTATAGCGAGAACTGGTCTTCAGACCGAAGTGTGACCATTTTAGTTTTCTAAACTCAGTTTGAACTACACATGAACAAATATTTATGTTGGTGTAACTTAAAATTCCACCTGAAAAACAGATAAACACACACACACAATTACAACATGGTTAATGCTTTTAATATGTTATGGCTAATTAAACAACAATAAGCTCATATCACTTGCTTAATAGTATATTAAACTGAAATTGCTCAAAAATGGGTAGATGTACTGACATATCTTTAATGTGTAAATTGATGTTAATTTATGCATGATAAAAGCTATTAATTAAGTTGTGGTGTGATCCAACATTTTTTATCAAAAAAAAAAAAAAAAAAGTTTGTTGTTTAAGTCAGCAAGAAAATCTTTGTTTCTGCGTACTTGTGTAAATGACTATATAGGGGCTCATATGGCTAGGAATTGTGCTTGCATCATCTTTCTGCTTTAAGAAAAAAAAAAAAGAAAGAAAGAAAAAAAGCATCAAATATTCCTCCTGGTGCTAAACTCGAATAAAAAGCCTTAATTTGTGTAAATGTCAAGGCAATTTGCTCTCAAAGGTCATTTTCACTGACACTGCTGCTTCCTACAGCACACTGTTAACCTATTTTATTTATTATTATTATTGTGTGTGTGTGTGTGTGTGTGTGTGTGTGTGTGTGTGTGTGTGTGTGTGTGTGTGTGTGTGTGTGTGTGTGTGGTGTTGTTCTCTGCCTTCACATCATGTCAGGCATATATGCAGAGGGCGTTTGTTAGCAGCATAAATGAGTGTGCTCATGCAATACATCGGATTGTTAAATCAAATTCGACACAGTCCTCAAAGAAACACATTAAGCTTGAAGGGCCAGCTCATCACTTGTTAGCAGAAGATTTATTATGATAGTTTAATATGATACTCAATGGGTGTGAAAATTAAAATGTTGTTCTGTGGTTCACAAGATAAGCAAGGTAAGCAATACTAATGATGTCTAGGTCATTGTTAAATGCTCTAAAATAAGGAAAGGAAACTCAAAAACTTTTAAAACTTCTGACTGACCCATACATTAAACATTTAGGCCCAGTTTCACAAACTGGGATTATCTTAAACCAGGACTAGGCCTTAGTTAAATTAAGATATTAAAGCAACTTTTACAAAAATGCCTTAGAAGAAAACATTACAGGTTTGCATATTGGCACAGAACAATGACACTGACATATTTTAAAGATATTTCAGAGCAAGATATTTTCAACTGAGACAGACCAAACATGCATTTTAGTCTGGGACTATCTTAAACCTTGTCTGTGAAACCAGGGATTAATCTATCAACTGCCAAGAATTGATGAAGATAATCCATCAAGAGAACAAAACAAAATATTTTCCTAGTGTTCCCAGGTGAGGTCCATTAATGTTAATAGTATTTGATAATAATATTTAATAACTGACATCAGCGTTAGTTATTCAATTATGAAAGATTGTGAATTAAAAATTATATATTTATAAGGTGATAGATTCATTTATAGATTAACAATAAAATTAAAAATGTAATTCACTGCTCATGAAACCCTAATGTTTTCTAATTGAACTCTGTTGTAATGTGTATATATAATGTGTGGAAATTTGCCAGTTCTTGTGAAAATATGCCACTAGAATATTCCAAATATTCAAATTTTAGTGGAAATATGCGTAATAATTTATTTGCTTAATAAAATAAAGTTTTAGTAAAAATGTCCACTCTTACTCCACAGCACTTGTGCCTTTTAGCCGTGACTATATTCACAATATAGTCTTTTGTACCTTATTGCTTAATTAAGAAATAATATAATTTAGAACATTGGGATAACTGTTTATTTATTTATTTTTTATTTTTTTACATGCATATGTGGTGTGAAATGATAGTTCACAAATAGGAAATCATAGCAGATACACCTGATTTCAATTCTATTTTTTGATCCAGCCGTGAACCAGAATGTATTTGCTTATTTGCTGTCAAATCATTCACTGGCCATTGTATACTGAATTTCAGTTCCTTTTGTCGAACAAAATAAATGTATCTCACTAGAATGGCAATGTCTCTAAATGTTGGGTTGACTTCATGTTTCTTTGTCAGACTTGCACCAGACATTTCCTGGACAGCACAAATATGAATCTGTCATTCCTTGGAGAGCGGCATTCTTGATTCATTGAGCAGGTCACTTCAGGGGTCAGGGATGAGTTTAGACAGATTAAAACACAACTTGGAAGGATGACAAACAACAGTGCAGTCAAAACAAGAAAAAAAAATACAATAAAATACTTTTAAAAATTGATAAAAATACTCCAAAGCCTTATGGGCAACGCCAGCCTGGCCCATATTTTAAAAACAGTCTATTTATAGCACATTGCTTTGCTTTTAAACTCGGTATGGCACCAGTTGCATCTGGGAGAGACTGTTTTATTATTATTATTTAAATACACTGTGCTGTATTTGAGAAACGTCAGCTAAACAATGACGACAACCCTCCTCCATTTCTCTGCAACTGAGCTAAAGCTGCTAGGAGAAGATTGCAGTGAATGAAAGCCATGAATAAGCTCACTGAGATTACCTCATGTAAATGGAGGCCTCCTACTCATCCCTGCAGGCTTGAGCACTTACTTGGCAATAGTCTCTAGAAGGCTGTTTTTACCTGTCATAACAACATGTGTGCCACACAAAGCCCCTTCATCAATTAGAGGCGTGATTATGTTAAGCCATGCACAAGTTTTGTTTATTCTTCCCGCACACGAGGAGAAGTCATCCACGCTGGGCCCAAATGCCGCTTACATCACGTTCTGTCTTCCTGGCAAGCTTTATAGGCTTTCGAGGCCTGCGGCGATGGCTGTGCTTTAAGGAGTTGGTTATATGCCCACAGAGACAGAGAATATTCCCAATCCAGTCAACTGTGAAAAAGCAACATTTACAAAGCCTCCTGTGACAAAAAAAAAAAAAAACTATTACAAACAAAGTTGCCAGAGTTAAAGAATTGTTTGCTTTTTTGAATGACTGTTTGTGTACATGCTGTTTGAAACGAATAATTAATCCCAAAATGAAAATTCTGTCATCATTTTATCACCCTCACATTGTTTCTTCTATGGAACAAAAACAGGAACACTACTGGTATATGCACAACTACTCATTTCTACTAGTCGGTTACTTGTAAAACAATACCTGATTATAGACTGATACGCAACCTTGCAACCATAAAATCTGCGACTTTGATGTTGAAAAATGTGCATGCTATGACATATCTTTACACTTTACTCAGTCTCTTAACTCAACCAGTTTGCTTCAGAAAAAAATATATTTAATATAAAAATATAATAAAATATTGAAAAAATATTAAATCAGCAAGAATTTGTTATGGCCTGAAACAAGGTGAGCAAATAATTCAATGCCAGGACTTGAGCTTTTCCAGAATTCATTCGGGGTTTTTTTGTTGTGGTTTTTTTTTTTTTTCCTCAAATAATCAATTCAGCTGAATGACTCAATGACATAATCATAAAGATGAACGAGCAAGAATGTGTTTTGGCAACAAATCAGTTGAGTAAGCAATTTAGTGACAGTCACTTGTTTCATTCCTGGATGAACCTGTGGTTTTAAATGAATTATTTATGAGTATCAAGTCCCAGTACTGTTGCACTGTTACAGAACACTTGGCTTCTGCTTGACCAATGACAGTAGTGAGGTAAATTGCAGATAGTATATGTTTTACACACAATTATAATATACATGTTTAAATCTATAGGCCTTTATGCATGAAAACAGTCATCATAAATGGGGGTCCACAGTATCATGGCATCAACTTTGAATATCCCTGTTAAAACCTATTATTTGATATATGAGATATGAGGAGCAATGGCTGCTAAACTTGTCCTTTTGTGCTCCACAGAATGAAGAAAAATAAATAAAAAGTAAATAATGACAGAATTTTAATTTTGGGGTAAACTATTCCTTTAAAGTATGACACTGACTGGTTGCTGATAGACTTAGAAAAAACTGTTACTGTACTCAACCGCAGATCTTATTTATATGCTCCAGGTGTTTTTGGTATGTTTGGATGGAAAATTCGGTCAGCAAACAGCTTAGGCTGCATTTCACAAGTGCTGACATTGGTGAAAAGATCCAGAGTATGTTGAGCTATGATTTAGAAGCTGATGTCCGTGTTTCATGTCATTCCATGAAAAATGAGTGTTCCTCTCTGATTGTAATGTTCCTAGACAGTGCTTGATGAGAAACCAATGAGCACCACAACAGTTTTCTAATGGTTGTAAATAGGCCAGCATGACTTAGCCTCAAGGAAACAGACGGCCTACATTTTAAGGTTGGAAGAAGATACTCTAAAAGCCTTTGGAAATAATGTGAAAAATGAGGAAGCCAACAGGTCAAAGGCTGCCAATGCCATGTGCACAAAGAGTGTACTCAACAGTCCTCTAAACAGCAAGCCGTAAGGGCAAATGAAAGCTAAAGGAGCGCCGGGGCAAGTTTCATGCCACGAGAGACGCCTGGGCCATTTGTCGCTTTGAAAGAATAAAGGAACAGGGCAAATTATAGACACAATTTTTCAATGTAGTATGACATCAGTCATCCTTCATCTTTAACTCATCTGCTTTCCAAAGGCCCATTGAGCATAGATTCTTTTTTATTGGTAATTTATACCTGCAGTACTGATATAACATGTCAGAGCTCCTAATTTGTGCTTCTAACAGATGAGACCACATACTGCCTTCTCTACCAGTCATCATTCTCTTAAGAACATTTCTGGAAGCACGGAGCATCTGTCAATACCCTAAAACCACTGATTTGTACATTTCTCTGTCTGTTCTCCCCTGTGGTTTCTAGAGAAATGCACTTACTTTCAAGTTGCTTTGCTTTGAGGGCTTGACATTGATGTTTTCTGACACTTTTATTTTAAGTCATTTTCACTTTTTAAACATTGTGCCACGCATGGAAGCAGAACGCATTCCAGTTTCCTCTGTTCTAACAAAGTGATTGAGGAAAATACAATTAAATAACATGGGAGAACTGCAGTCTGGCCCATTGGTTATTATTCATAACTGATATGCATGAAACCATTTTTTAAATGGCCTAATCATGGCAGATGGGTGATAAAGGGCACACAAAGGCTGTGGACAACAAAAGGAAGTTAAAGGTTTGGACCAAAGGCTTTTCAATCTCTTTTTATAGATCCGAGTGAGTTTTCTGGGTGGGGGGCTTTATCCAACCAAAAGCTTTATTTATTTATTTCACAGTTTATTGACTGAATCAATTGCTAAAGGGCTGGTAAGGTTTACCAAAGTGGAAGCTGAATTGATTATGTCTCTATGAAAACAAAAAGGCTGAATTTACATTTCTGGTTTTGTGCCTGAAAGGTGTCCTGCAGAACTATTTCCTTGTTAATTAGCATTAGCGGTAGTGCTCAAACATTGACTTCATAACAACTTTGTAGGCAATATTTTTGGCAATTTGGTGTTTTTACAACAGGGAGTTTAACATTACAAGATACTTTATCACAAACTCTAGCAGAAGAAGATGGGAGATAATGTACCCTTTGAGAACAATGTGCATTTACTGTTAAAAAAGGTAGATATAGAAATGAGTTTACCATGCAGAGGATGGTAAGTCTAGTATATTATTAAAGTAAACAGAATTATTTCCTATTGCATTCTAGTGAGACTATTGCACAAAACTGAAAATCATGAAAATGGGCCATCCTGCACCAACTCCCAAACTCGGACAAGAAGCCCCTGGGTAAACAAATACTATCAGATTTTTTACAGAATATGCAATTCATTAATGACAGACAAATCAAATCAAATATAATAATTGGTAAATCAACAAATACACAAATTTGTACACAAATAAAAGCAGACCTTTATACAGTGATGCATTATTCATAAGACAATAAGTGTTTAAAGTTGATTCTGCTGGTATAAGGAAACAGTTGAAGTGCTGGCTACACACACACACACACACACACAAAACACATCAGTTCCAGCACTGTTAATTTGACAGTACAGTTGGTACTTTATCAAAATAAAATACAGTGAACCAAACATCAGTGGGCCTGCCTCTGTGTCACCATTGGAACTGAAGTGCAAACCCTATAATTTACATAATAAATAATAGTTTAGCATTCAGATACGCTACATCGCAAATATGGAAATATTATGGAATACAGTATTTGGATTTGTGCTAAATAAGAGAGGTAGGACACACAAACACAAACTCGATTTCACAAAAAAGTTGAGAGCACAAGCTTTTAAAGTATACTCCTTTGCCAGTCTGTGAGAGACGCATTCACGGTGCATTCCAAACAGGATATATCGCCCACTGAAGGGCCGCCATATTGAAGGGTTGTTCCAAAGCGAAGTGCTCAAAACTGGCCACTTCAAAGGGCCCTTCGGAATGAAGGATTTCGAAGGGTACAGCTGATGGACACTCCCATGATCCTTTGCGCAGATTCTTTGCGTGATGACGGTGCCTCCGTGTGGGCATGTGATGATGAAGCAGAAGGGCACTTCAAGAAACAGTAGTTTGGTCCCCTACACCCTTCAACCCTTCGAAGCTCTCACTCCCGCTGGTGTAGTTTTTTAAGGTATTAGGTTATAGGGTTGGGAGTTTTCAAATGGAATGCAGGGACAGAGTCAGCACATGACTTCAAGAAACAGTAGTTTGGTCCCCTACACCCTTCAACCCTTCGAAGCTCTCACTCCAGATTGTCACTGTCTATTGAACAGCGTTGCATTGCTGCGGGCGCCCACTTCTTGATTGGGGGTGAATTTCCTGTATTCATTGTAAGGCCTCATGCACCGAACCGAGATGTCCGTACCGTGACGGTTCTGTACGAATACATGTATCGTTCCACCCCTAATCAGTTGTTGATTGGATTTCATTGTAAGGCCTCATGCACCGAACCGAGATGTGTAATATTGGTGAAGTAAATCAACACTTTGCTGAAGAAGTGTTAGCAAACTCTTGAGCAGCAACAAGAGTACCATGTACTCTGCCAACACATGCGAAAATGGCCAAAAACACTGTTTTAAGTGTGCAAGTAGTGTAGTTGTCTATGTAACTAATTGTTGTTAATGTTTCGCATGACGTCACTGTTATCAAAGTTTCCCTTATTGGGTGTTTACATGGAAACGATAATGGTGACATTTTCAAAAACTTGCACTTTGAAACCCATTTTCAAAAATATGGGTTTTCAGTCCCCAAAACGCAGTTGTCGTGTAAACTAACAGTCAAAACACTTAAAAAGTTTCCCGTTTTTGGCTGAAAGCGCTGTTGTGTAAACAGCCTCTAAATAGTTGGGGAAGTGCAGTATACATCTCCAGAGAGATGTCTGTCGAAGATCCAGTTGTGATTTCGATTAAACAGGTTAAAATTTATTAATTAATAAACATATTCATGAATTCATTGTTCAGAATAAGATCTACAACACGCATTTAGAAAATAGATTTTCATATTATGCTGACTTAAATGATAACAATATTTGTTACCATATACATCTAAATTACATGGTAAACACATTTCCAACATAAAAGCAGAGAAAGAGAGAGAGAGAGATTATTATCAAAACTGTTGAGATGGAATAAATTGCACACATTGTAAAGTTCAGATGCAAAGACAACATCAATAGGACTATAACCATCTAACAAATTGTTGTACAGATTTGGTGACAAGAGAAAAAATACCCTATTACATATATTGGCAAAGAGAGGGTTTCTTGACCAGATCCAATTTAATAATAGCAAAGATCTTAGAAAAATTATGTTCCTGCAGTTCTGTATGTTTTCACACTGAGCCTAATCAGCTGTAGCAGTTGCTTTCTAAGACCTTATGATATTGAGCAGTTAAGCGTATAAACACATAATCACTAAAATGCTGGCTGCCCCCCACGACAACATGTAGGAGCTATTAATAGAAGCACAATTATCAGCAATGTTATATAAATGTTGCACAGTGTTTTTTCTATGAAAGACCATTTGCACTTTAACTGCAACTTTAAATATCACAATGAAATTTTATATCGCATACGTGCAACTTTATACAGGGTTAGAGAAAAGAATGTGAACACTAGGAACTAGGGAATATTTATTTGTAAATGGTTTGATCATATGGTAGTTTGGTATATTTTCTGAATAGTCTCCAGCTGAATGTTGTCTATCAGAAAATCTGTTAGTTGCTTTAAAGATGTTAAAGGAAGGAACTGGCTTCTCAATCTCTTCTCCAAAACAGTGGTTTAATATTATTCAAGTCAGGTGAATGAGCTGACCAGGGCAGATTTTGAAGTTCATGTTGGTTTTTTTTTTTTTTTTTTTTTTTAGAGTTGATGTCTGAGATTAACATTTTAGCATCTGCAGCTGTTTCATGGGTGTTGGTTTTGTGAAGTTCTCATGTGGTAATTTTTTTGTGTGGAAACGGTCTGTTGATAAATTCAGTTTGCTGTCACTTTGCTGCAGTAGTTCTGTGTTGTTTGGACACAATCCTTCTTAGTGTTTGACGGTACCTATTATTCATTTGTAGTTTTTGCCCACTATTCTTTGACTCTCACCATGATTTGTAAATGCAGTCATAATTAAAAAGTCTGATGTCCTTAAAACACAAAACAACTGCGAGGTTAGGTTTACAGACACTCCTGCTAAATGGGCTTCCATGATTTGTCCTTTTTGGAAGTCTGACAAGTCACCCATTTCACTAAATGCTTGAATGCTTATACTACACTGATTTACTGTCCAAACTAGAAAATATATGTGTTCATCTACACAAATGATATTAACTCCTAATGGGTGTTCACAATCCCTGTTTCTCTTATTGCGATTTTATATCGCACCAGGAAACTTTATATCTCACAATTGCAACATTATATCTCGCAATTGTGACTGCATCTCGTAATCTTTTTCCCTTCATTTTATATTTCACACTGTGACTTTAAATCTCTTTTTTTTTTTGCAACATAACTTTATGTACCAAAAAAACAAGTGCACAACCATCTTTAGAATGTTGTGTTTAACTTAAATTTTTTGGAGTATTAATTAAGTGGATTTACTTATTGTAGAGTTAATGAATATTACCGTGAGAGTTGTAATGTTTGAAGCAGTTGTCATTACAAATGTAAGTAGAACCGAATTTTTTTTTTAAATGGTCGGTTCATTCATAAATCTGTAAGATCTTAGCTTCATGCTGTTGAAATACAAACTGTAAAACAGAAGACAACAAGCGCAGTGCTGGAAAGGGGCAGGGCTACATAAGATCTATAACTCATAACTGCAACGTTGTTTGTCATAATTCTGGCTTTTAGCTCACAATGTGACTTTATATCATGTAAATGTGAATTTATATCTCGGCACGTCTTTTTATCTTGTAATCTTACTGTGTGATTTTACATATTACTGTTTGACTGTCTCTCAGTTTTGACTTGTAATTTATCATAATTATGACTTTATATGTCACATGTGGCTTGGATCTTATTTAAAACTTTACTTCAGAATTATTATTATTATTATTATTTTTAACTGAAGATGCAAAAAAGGGTTTTTCTCTGATCCCTATGGATAGGTTCTCTCCTTCAGTGTTTTCTTTTTCACTGCAATGTGAAAAAAACATAATAATAATAATAATAATAATAATAATAATAATAGCCGAGGTCTGTAGCACAAAAGGCACAAATTATGTGACAAAATTAAACATCAGGGTTAGTGCTTTTGAAGTTCTGTGAAATGGGTAAAGGAATTTAAATGATAAACACATTGTCTCTCTTGCCTCAATTATTAAACCAAAAGATTTTTGTGCAGTGCCTGCAGTACAGTAGGTTACCTTTCAAATCAGTTAGGGGGATCACCTCAAAACATCCAACTGTTTAGTAATGTCACATCCCAGGCTGAGTTCTGCAGCAGAGGGTGAGGTTGCTAGCTGTGGCGCAAACTGTCAGCTAAGAGATGTAAAGGGGTTGCTAGACGTATTCCTGTAAATATTTCACCGGCCTCCCAGGGCTCAGAGGCTGAGGCTCAGCACCGGTAATGGTATGCCGTGGCGGGAGGCCGCTGGCAGAAGTAGAGCAGAATAATGGAAACAGATTGGGTTCCCGGTCAATTCCCAGTTGGCTCCCCATCAGCTGCGGCAATTATTCATGCCACCGACAAAAGATAACGGCGAGTTAAAAATAAAGTCGCGACAGGGAGCGGAGGATCACCTTAATTACAAACAACATAAAAAACACCACACTGGGAGATACCAACCCCTCCCAAACAATGCCCCGTGACTGTGTCAGCCTGCTTTCGGTCCTGCGTGTGTGTGTGTGTTCTGTTGTCCATTAGTCGTTAGTTGTTGAGGAAGGGTGTTACAGGGTTAATGAGGAAGCTGCTGTAGAGTACAGACCCTCTGAGTACATTGTTCAGATCGATTTAGTAGTTTAAGGCTATGACCTCTTGTGTTAAGCTGAGCCTTGGAGTATTATCTGGGGCCCAAAGCCTGTGTTTATCACTTAGCTAAAAATAAGGGAATTAAACAAGTTCACTTCTTCTCATGCAGGTAATTATATTCATTAGATTGAGGGAAAATAGTTCAAGATCAGAACTTATGGTGAATGCTGCAGTGGTTTACCAAGGAAAATTGGAATCCTCGGGGGCTACTTTTTTCATAGCTCAGAGGACTTAAAAGAACCATTCACCCTAAAAATTACATTTCTTTTTTTTCCATACCATATTGTTCAAAACCCATATGGCATTCTTTATTTCTTACTTTTAAAGTGATATTTCTTACTTTATTTCACACTTTTTCAGGCTTGATAGCTTTGGTCCCCATTTTTTTTATTACATGGAAAACAGTAACCTGGACATTCATCAAAATGTCTCCTATTGTTGTCTTCCATGGAAGAGAAAAAGCTATATGGGTTTGGAACAATATAATAGTGAGTTAATGATGACAGAATTGGAATTTCTGGGTGAAAGTTTGTCTCACATATTACATTTCTATTAAAATTATTTTTATTATTATTTTTTTTTTTTTACTGTAGACAGAACAAAATTGGTAAAAACTATTTTTTAGTTTTGCATAAATTTAATCTTTAAATGATAAGTCTTCTTATTCAAAGATTCATGATGGATACAGTATTGTGTCAAAAAGTAGAAATAGAGCAGTACATCAAAAATGGACATGTAAATAAAATGAATGTTTATCAAACTCAGGTTGAGAGATTTTGCTGAGACTTTGAGCTCTAATTGTTAATACTTAATACTGTTGTTAGAGTCAGTTTGCCAAAAATCTTCCATTCGAAAATTTGTCTTCAATTTGTCTGGAGTTATCCAATCCTTATGTTGCTGTGTCTGATACAAAAATTCCTATAATAATTCTTCATAATGTTAGCAGGAGTCCTTAATTCCCCCATAATACAATAACTTCCATTCTACATTGCGGCTTCAGAACTTGAGAAGGGATTAGACATCTTTCCTGTTTGACGCTTGCATGTTAAAAACTTAATAAAGAAATAAACATTTTGTTAGACATCCTTAGAGTTCCCTTATTACATTCAGAATGGGTGGCCTATGATTCCTCTTCACACAGCTAAGGGAGCCATCACACCTCATAAGTAATAGATTCTCTATTCAGTTTTGAGAATATTGCTGTTTGAAACTTTCACGCCTGAGTGCAAACGTATGGAGGTGAAGAAAAAAAGATGGCCAATGGGGGACAAAAAGACTTATTAATGAATATAAATAAGAGGAAATAGTTGAAAAATGAAGTCAGATAGATGTGATGGGTGAATTAGAATTCAGAACACGTTTGCAGCGTGACTCCAATCGTAAGTCAGATATTTTCTGCTTATCTTACCAAAACAGTAGCACAATAACAAATATCTGGAACATGTCCTCGTTCCATGACTTAATATGCTCCTTATTTATCACTCCATGCTTTGTGTCCTTAATCCCGAGTTACGGCAGGAACAGCAGTTCCAGAAAGGCAGTGAAATGTGAGTCTTAAGTTATTAATTATGGAATCCCTGCAAAATAAGTACCAGGTTTGCCTCTGGCTATGTTCTTGATGTGATACAATTTAAGTAGAGAAAGATATGGGAATACATTTTAACAGCCTTGAGAGACGGAGAGATGCCATTTTTCTGCAGATATATATATATATATACACACACACACACATATGTATGCATGTATATACTGATGCAAACAAATCATCCCTAATAGAGATGTGTATTACGAGTGCAACAGAAAAGCAGGTCTATTCTATAATAAATTTATTTGCCCAGTGGGTGAGATATGTTTTATTAAGTTACTACTGTGATGCTAATGAGAGCTGAGTATAATACAAATAAACAAGAGGCTATTCATCGGACAATCCATACTCCTGGTTTAGGAATACTACTTGGGCCCTACCACAATCTAATGTAGAAGACTGCAGCATTGCAACAACAAATAACATAAAAGCTGGATTAAACAGCACTTGCTTGTGAGCAAAGGATTGACCCCTGTGGACCCCAGTTTAACCTCCGTCTTTGATTATATTGAGTGTCAGGAGATGTGACAGGACATCTGTGACAGGCACATGGGCTACATATACTGAAGATCATCAAATGCGAGACACTATATCTTTTTTTTTGGAATGTGTCAAAGGTGCTCAGTGTTGATCCTGTCTTCTGAAGGACATGAACTTCATGGTTTTCTAAATCCATCTGTAATCCACATCACACCACTGCAGAAAACAAGTCTCTTACCCCTTTTCAACCCACGTCGGCATGATATAATAATTCAGAGCAAATCCTTCCTTCCAAAGCTGTTCTTTGTCTTTATAAATTGTTATATATAGTTCAAATGAATGAATAAAATAAATAAATAAATAAATAAATAAACATAATTCATATGGATAACATTTTTTTTTTTATTTAAAATTGTTGAATAATTTTTTTTTTTTAATTATTATTATTATTATTATTATTATTATTATTAATAATAATTACTTTTTGTTCCATAGAAAAATAGTCCAATAGCCAAAAAAAAACATCCATATAGAGCAATATAGAACAACTTAATGTCAATAATAACAATCATAACATTTATTTTTTTAGTGAACTATAGCTTAACTTACAAGTCTCACTGACTTTATGTTCGTTGCAGGTGTATTCTTACCAGAGCAACTTGCACAAATCACACTCACAAAATCCATGTTCGAGTAACCATCATTCAAATGTCATTATTTTCAGCCAAAACAGTCTAGCTAACGCCAACACACACCTCAAACATGGCCCTGTTTAACACACTGTCTGTCCCTTTGTGTCTGACAGTAAATATGGAAATCATCTGCAGATTTCTGCAAATTAACATATGTTTAAGAGAGGATCTGTCGGTTTATTTGAGTAATGTGGTGTTATAAGTGATGGTGCTCTCTGCTGACTGCAGTGTGGTACTGTGCCACAACTGACCTTGTGTGCTCAAGTCACACTGCAACTGGATGGCGTCGGTTGGACAGCGTTTTGCAGTCAGGTCTGAGTAGCACATATGGCAGATTGATCTCGCAGAGCTCTGGGCTATTTTAAGGGTTCAGTTAAAACAGACACAAGCGCTGTTGCATGTGAGCAACATGAGGACAATAACTTGTACTTGTGAAGTGGATGGACTTTATTTATTTATTTATTTTTATGGTATGGTTGCAAACTTCACAATGTGAATTTTGCTGACTAGACTGTAACTATGGAACAGTGTTAAAATATATATACAAATATCTTATTTGGGCTAAAACTTCTGATTCGGCAATGTCTGATTTTTCCTGATAAGCCAGATTAGAATGGAATACTATGCTTACTGCATACCTACATACTGTATAATGTCTATTCCGTTTTAAAAGTAGAATATTAAAAAGTATGCATGGAGCAATTAGAATTATTGTGGGATAAAATATTCTATGCAGTGTGATGTGTTATATACAGCACATTTTAACAAATAGGTCATCCTGGTTTTCCATGAATGAAGAAAATTTCCCTACAGCACACATCATATACAGTATGCAGCCTATATACTTATAAAATGGATAAAAAAAGTGTGCATATCAATAAAATGGTAATATCTGAAACAACAGGACTTGCTTAGTCAATTTGTTTAATAAAATAGTCTTTCTACAGCTGCCCAATATTGCTGGTATACTGCCATCTGTTGGCCATCGTGTTATTAAACAGCATCATATCCACAAAGGCCCCATTGCCCAAAGCTTTTTTTTTTCCCTCTTGATGACTCATACTGACATCCACAGTGCAAGAAATCTGATTAAGTCATCTTCCGCAAGACAAGCTGTAATGTACGTAGCAGCTAAATCGGCCATTCCCAAAACACAGTGACATGTAGACTAATTTTTCTGATGAATTTACAATTCCTCGAGAGCACAGGTTCAGAGTTAGCTTACACTGGCATATCTGATCTAGTCTCACCTCAAAGCTGAGCAGCATCCCAGAAATTGCATCTAGCCAGGAGCTGTAAAGGAATTAGCCATTTCTGTTTTAGTTAGCTGAGGCTATAGCACATGAAACGTGTTGTGTGTCATTCTGCATACCTCGCCCAGTGCAAGATGCTGCATTGTTCGCTCACCAAGCTGGTCTGCGCATTTATGTTACGTAAGCTAAATAGATGTGTGGTTCTGTCTCCCCCAGTGCCCTTCCCGCAAGAGGCAGACACATTCAGTGGCAGCTGCATTGATTTAAAATGCTGCGGGCAGCTGGGGGATCACAATGAGTTCAGGAGCTGTTTGGGGACATGGTGACGGAAGACATCTTACCCAAAGTTTGGGCAAGCCTGCTGCTTCCTTTTCTTAGAACAACTGGACTCTGTGGCAAAATATGCTGAGTTAGGCTGTCAGATTTTGATGGAGAGATTTTGAAGTTGTATTCCATCACTGTTTTTAGGGAAGGTTACTTTGGAAATGTAATAGGTTACAGATTACAAGTTACCCTATTTAAAGTGTAATAAGTAGTGTAACTATTTCAATTAGCTTGTGCCAAGACGTTTAACTCTCTGAATATCATCAGTTACGTTAACAAACCATCAGCCCGCACCATCTAGAGTTTCATGACTGAACTATATATTTATCAAATAAGCATGTGTCCTATTCTGTGTCTTAAACTCCAACATTGGTGTCTCATATTTTAGAGCAATGCAATTCGGGAAAGAAATCAATTAAATCTGTATGTGTGTTTACTAGTTTAAATATACTTATGAGGACCAAATGTCCTCACTTAGTGAAAGATCATGACAACCCACTAATGTGGACGTTTTAATGGTCCTCACTGAAGATGTTTTTATTTAAATCTAGTGTTCTGCAATTTTTGTGAGGGGTAGGGTTGGGTTAGCTAATAGAAAATATCATTAACGTTACATGTACTTACTACTATAATAACAATAAATTATGCATAAATTACATGCAAGTAACCCTAAGCCAAACCCTAATCCTAAACATATAGTAAGTACTAGTGCTGTCAAATGATTAATCGCGAATAATCGCATCCAAGTTTTGTTTCTATAATATATGTGTGTACACTGTGTATATTAATTATGTATATATAAATACAAACACATGCATGTATATATTTAAGAAAAATATGTTATGTTTATATATTTAACATATTTATATATAAAATAAAATATAACAATATGAATACATAAATGTATAAACGTAAATATTTTTAAAATATATAATGTATGTGTGTGTCTTTATATATACATAATAAATATGCACCGTATACATATAATGTAAACAAACTTTTATTTTGGATGCGATTAATCACGATTAATTGTTTGGCAGCACTACGTGTACTTAATAAATATTACTGAGTACTTAAATGTGTAATTACACTGCAACAAGGACACCTTAAAATAAAGTGTAACCGTTAACGATTATAAAGGGTCTGAATATTTTCACACACATATTGGTATTGATGGTTTACGGGGACTCTTCATAGGCGTAATCGTTTTTATACTGTACAAACTGTATTTTCTATCACCCTATACCTAAACCTACCCCTTACAGAAAACTTTTTGCATTTTTAGAATAAAAAAATAAAAAAATAAAAAAAAGTATTTTTAAGCCTTTTGAATTACAGGGACATAGGCAGCTTCCTCATAAACCAACTTCACGTTTTAATACCTCTGTCATACCCATGTCATTATACAAACTGGTGTCCCCATAAATCACCCAAACCAGTCCACACACACAGATTTAATTGATTTGTATTCCAAATTGCATTGACACCAATGTTTCAGGAGTTTAGGACACAGAATAGGACACATGCTTTCAATAACTGTAGTATTTTCTATTTGGGACTATGTATATGCTTTATTTTTTAAGATTAACCTTTTTTCAAGGCACTGTTACACCAGTGTTTTTAAGGTTTTTTTTTTTTTTGTCCTATGTCCTGTCATATTTAGGCAAAGATTTGATTTTAAAAACTAAACTTTTTATTGTTATGATTTTAAATCTGTATTTAATCTCAGATTAATCTCAAAGTAAAAAGAGGTGATAAAGTCTGATTTTGTGGTGGCTGTGCTTTAAAATTAAATTATTATAATCTTAATTCAAGTAATGAAGGATTTTGAAAGTCTGACAGCAACTACTACTACTGTAGGTTAACCCTGCCTGGTTTAAATGACTGAAAATGATTAACAGTTGAAAAGATTTGTTAGAAAACTAATCAAAAACTAATCAAATGTAATCAGTTACATTACTTTAATAAAGTAACTGAAACAGTTACTCTACTTATTACATTTCAAACAGGGCAATTTATAATCTATAATCTACTGTATTACATTTCCTAAGGAATCTTCCCAACAGGAAAGGTATTTGAGATGACCACTATGCTATCGGGAGTCCAAGATTTCCTCCAGGGTCAGTTGAAGGGGGGCTCCTCTGCTGGGCCAGGCTCTGTGGAAACAGAAAGAAGAGAGTGATAAGGCTTGAAGAGTGAAACAGGGAAGGTAGGGTGAATCTTGTAATGTGTGGGAAGTTGCAACAGATACATGACTGGGTTGATCTAATGAGAGATGGTGAAGGGGCCAATAAATCTGGGACTGAGCATCCTGATGATAACTGAACTTTCCTTTATTACAGGTCCAGATGGATGGTGACCACACACCTAGTCACTAGTGGTAGGTATCCAGATAATCCTTTAACGTTTGACACAGGAAACACAAAGGAGGGAAGATGTGCTGGAGAACATGTAAGCAGTCTAATTCGAATAAACGAGACCAGACTGATGAGAGATGAGGTGTTTTTTTAAGTAGTGGTGCTGCTGAGTGAATCAGATGAGGTGCAGGTGAGGCTGGTTAGTAGTCGGGTGAGTGTGTGCGCTGTGATTGGATGTTCTCAGAGCCATTTCCTTAATTCTCAGATACTTATTAATCATAAGGTGAGGCAAGAGTTTTTATAAAAATTGTATGTTCCAATTAGTAAGAGCAAGATTGCTATAACTAGAAGCAAGGGGAACTGGAAAATTAAAGGGATACTCCACCCCAAAATAAAAAATTTGTCATTTGTCATTAGAATTTAGTTCCAAACCCGTAAAAGCTTAGTTCGTCTTCGGAACACAATTTAAGATATTTTGGAAATTTTGGATGAAAGTCATCGTCAGAATACTCCATCTGCCATCAGATGTGCAATCTGGGTTATACGAAGTGACGGGAACACTTTTTGTAAGCGAAGAAAACAAAAATAGCGACTTTATTCAACAATTCCTGTTCCTGAGTTTCTGTGGCTCAGTGGTAGAGCATTGCATTAGCAGCGCAAAAGGTTGTGGGTTCAATTCCCAGGGAGCACACATACTGATAAAAAACAAAATGTATAGCCTGAATGCACTGTAAGTTGCTTTGGATAAAAGTGTCTGATAAATGTATATTTATGCATTTTGCAGGAGAGACACAGAGGAGACTGTTGACAAAGGAATTGTTGAATAAAGTCGCTATTTTTGTTTTCTTCACTTACAAAAAGTGTACTCGTCGCTTCATATAACCCAGATTGCACGTCTGATGGCAGATGGAGTATTCTGATGACGACTTTCATACCTTTTATAGACCTTAACACTGTTATTTACTTGGCAGTCTATGGGACAGTCACAGGCCTTCCAGTTTTCATATCTTAAATTGTTTTCCGAAGACAAACAAAGCTTTTACGGGTTTGGAACGACATGAGGGTAAGTGATTAATGACAAAATTTTCATTTTGGGGTGGAGTATCCCTTTAAGAGCAAGTCAAACACCGTTATTGTAGCGCCACTTAAGCATGGTAAACTCCACCATTATTTGCATAGAGGGGAATTGGTACTGATTTAGTACCTTGTTTTTATTATTACCTTTGTTTTTATGGTCTTAAATTTATTTATTTACACACTATGTTCATCTGCTTTAAATAAAAACCTTTTTGGATGCCAACATCACTCCCTTGTTTACATCTCGATGTGATCCTCCTTGTGACCGACAGATCAACATACACTTTTAAAAATATAGGTTCCAAAAGGGGATTCTTTTCTTGGTGTGAAGAAGATTTTAAAAATAACCTTTTTTAAAAAAAAATTTTCACTATAAAGAACCTTTTGTGGAATGGAAAGGTTCCATGGATGTTTCTTCATGGAACCACAGATTCCAAAAATAAACTTTATACTTATGACAGCATGATGCATCACCCAGCACAAAATGCTTCTAAAACACATTTGTAAAAGTTAATAACTGTATAATAGTTAATCATTTAATCATATATTTTACCTTGAAAATGTTCCATTATACTTAAATATGAAGGCCTCAGTGGTAACTGAAAACCAATAGCAGTTGATCCCTATTTAAAGAGCTAATTTTCCAGTGCACTTGTACCTTTAGCAAGCTGTCTGAGTTATGAAGTCAGGAATACACAAGCATTCAACAGCTAGCCAAGGCCAAAAATATAAATGATAAACTTGTGTGTTTGGGAAGTTTTTATTAATATTAGATCCAATTTAGATGACTGTGTGCAATTTCATATGGCAGTGTGCTTTATCATCAGAAACCTAGAGGAGGATTTTTACTTTATTTCCTCCATAAATCTCTATCTACAGTTAGATTAAACATCATATACTAAATGCAAATCTGCTTAATCCAAGATTCTTGTGCAACATTTGTCAACTTCATCTTATGTGTTGATTATTTGGTTTTATTTAATAAATAGAAGCATGCTAATAATGTGTAATAAATTAAAATAAAGTAATAATAATCTGACATGCAACCAAAGTTAATTTTATTTTAAGAAAAGCATGAAAAAAAAACACTTTATATACACCTGTTTGCATCGATAGTTGTTTAAAATAAAATAAAATATATTTTTTAAAAGCTTCTAGGTGTGTGCATTGACATGTACTCAACGTGTAAGGAAAATGCATTCCTTAGTGGTTAATGGCTGCAGCACATGACATTGTTAGAGTAATAAAATATAAAATATAGTAGTGTAAATGTTTTTCATAACCATAAACACCACATTAAGCAAAAACAGTTGACTGGGAATGCATAAGATATCATACAAGGGAATACCACAAGAAAGTACACACACCCAGTCATTTTGATTTGTATCTTACAATGGTGTTGTTCTCCCTGTAACCAGCAGAGGAGGTCTAAATCAAGAGAAAAATGGAAGGAACAACATTAAACATGGACAACATGTTCCTGACCCAAGTGTACACTGTACAGTCCTCATCATTAATGTGGTGATAGAATATGTCAAATCACATACAGGCTGAATCTGGGACATTCTGTGCACATAGCGTCCACAGTTTACCTTTTTTAGAGCTTAGTGTACACCACAATAAAGGAGATTAATGAAATGTTTGATTAAATTATTTTGTCAGTGGTAATTACTATATTACAAGAGCTTTGAAGACTTAATCTAAGAGTGTAGTAAATCATGACTAATAATTCCCATCTCTAATTTTATAGGAAACATTTTAAAGTAAGACTAGCACCATTACCCGTTCTGTTCAGACTTTTTTTATGTTTATTTTTTTTTTATGTGCAATGAAGCGTGTAAAAAGAATAATAGTGAATTTCTAAATATACCCTTTTTTCCCCTTTCAAATTCTTTTTATATATTTCTTTGACCGAATAGAAACCCAGCAGTTAAATACTATTATTATTTCTCTATGTAAATGCAATTTATAATTGTAGCCCGATTAATTTGACTCCTGAAAATCAATAAATACATCAAGCAATCAATAGTAATAATAATAATAATGTAATCAATTAATATAATAACATATAATTCCACCAAGTCCACTCCCATTTAATTTCAAGGATATATACTCAAAAGATTGGGAAAAGTAAAAATATATATATATGACCTTTCAGACAACAAACAAAACTTGAGGGTAAAGTCTGGAAATGGATTTCAAAGAACAAAAGAATAAAACAGACTGCACTTACCGATATGTGAACAAGTTCTGAACAACTTTGTGAATTAGCTTCAGAGAGTCTTTTGACTTCTTTTACACCACAGGAACAGGATCAGGCAAATTGGCCAGATTCACTGCACTCACGTAAGTGGCTCAAAGTCGACATTATAAAACACATCCGCGAACACTTTAGCGGCTCTGCGTTTGATTAGCATGACTGAGTTCGTGTTATGATTAAAGGAAGCTCATGAGTAAAGTGGTGACCATAAACGATTTCCTGATTGCATCAAAGTCACGTGTAAGCAGTAAAATGGGCCCTCGAACGTCCCCATTTATAGAGCCACAACTTAATGAACAAGCCATAACAAGGCAGTAACGAGGTAAAACCAAACTAATCTGTAACATTTTAGCATAACTTTCAATAATAACATTACTACTGTATGTCATTTTTAACAAATCATTTTTTAAAATACCATATTTATAAAATTCATAAATTGTTTATATTTAGATATACTGTCATATGTAACCTATGCTCAAATTTCTAATAAGCATAATGTTTGTTAATGAAAATGAATATAAAGCTTCCTTGCAGGATATTGCTTTGATTTTTTTTTTTTTTTTAATAGTATAATTCATATTATATATTGATAGTTTAGAAAGGAGGATTCCTGGGAACCACCTGCACTGAAAATATAAAGCTTAAAAAAAATATATATATATATATATATATATATATATACATATATATATATATATAAGGTAGAGTAAGTGGTTGCAAACAATTTATTTTAGCTACATTAAAATAAAAAAAAAACAAAAAAAGTTTTATTTAAATGTAGCAAAATACATTAATTGCAACCACTTACAAAAGAAAAACTAAAAAAAAATCAATTCAATTAATCATTTTTCTATTCAGTGTGGGTAGCTCCTGTAATATGAACATCCTTAGATTTACAAAAAATAAATAAAATACTTTTTGCTATTTGAATAAAAAGGTTAACAAATGAGACCTTATTGTAAAGTGTTACCTGCTTTTTGTTTTTTAAAAAAAGTAGAGGTGCACTTAAAGGAAATTAAAACAGAGAATATTATGAATATAAATGCAACTGCGAAAACTCTCACATACTTTCTCAAACATGAAACAGAAATATTAATTTAATAAACTAATTCAATAAACAAATGCTATTGTGTTTGCTTGCCAATTTTAGTTTACTGTACATGTCAAATTTCAGTGACGTAGAAATAGTATAAATATACATAAAAATGTGGCCAGAAAAATAAACTTCCACATTTTAGTTACAAGTGACTAATTTCAAAGACATCTCAGTGTGAACATACCAATGTATTTATCATATAAAATCGTTCAGCTTGACGTTTAATTTGTTTCAAAAACAACCACTGTAAAATATTGTCCGTCAATTAAAGCAATTAAAGTAAAAACAAAGTGTAATGAAATTGTAAGAACACTTTCTTACAGGATAAAAATCCATCAACATTAATTGTAGTGGAATTTAAACTCAGTATTTTGTACACAAAATAATTAGTTTTACAATATATTACATAAAGATGTATGACACAAATATACACAAAAGATTTGGCAATAGAATTATCCATCCACTCCACACGGTAAAATTTGATCTTTCAGTCAGTGGAAAGTGAGGTTAAATACCCCGCTTTTAATTTAATGTATTTTAAGACACAAGTGAAGGCACATTATGAATTATCGAATGAAATTTTTTGGATGCTGCTTTTTTCAGACTTGGGACACCCACGGTTTGTAAACATTGTCTTTCTGTACATCCACAGATCAGTACTAGTCCATACTGTCGCACTTCTTCTCAAGCGAGATGATACATGCTGTACCCTAAAGGTGTTCCATAGAGTCCCACTGGAGCAACAGGCAATAAATGCCTCTGGTAGGGATACGACTGGCCATAGAGTGAGACGGCCGAATGAAATTGGGTTCCAAGAGGAAGAGGCAAACTGAAATTGGGGTGGAGGGCGGGTTTGGCAGTCAGTTTGAACTTTTCCAGCTCTGCCTCTTGCAAACGCTTGGCCTTGGCCCGTCGGTTCTGGAACCAGATCTTCACCTGGGTCTCTGTGAGGGTGAGGGAGCTGGAGAATTCTGCTCGCTCTGCAATGGACAGATACTGTTTCTGTCTGAACTTTCGCTCCAAGGCCAGGAGCTGTGAGGTGGTGAATGGCGTACGGGGTTTACGGTTGGTCTTGTGCTTGCGGAGAGGACAGGCACTTACCTGGCCTGTGGTGGGAAAAGAAGTTAGTGTAGCAAAATGTAATCATTAATACATAATACATGTTTTCATAGTTCAAATAAAATAAAACACTTTATACAAGTATACATAATGTAAGCATGTGAATGTGTTTTACTTTAATTATTTTTTAATTTTAATAATAATTATGATGAAAGCGAAGGTAGACGATAAGTAAAATTAAAATAAAGCTATAATAACATTGTTATATTTAGTAAATATATTTAGATATTGTCATCTACTGTAGGCTACATATTCCGCTTAATTACAAAGTTGTTTAAAAAACGGCAAAATCTGATTTTCTTTTTTTACTTTATACTAGTGTTCTGTTCTTACTTAAATCAGAGTTATCCTAAATAAAACATGAAACTGCTTATGGCGTTATGTTTTCAGAGCAGTGGGCCCTCATGTGTCTCTAGTTTCAATTAAATTTATTCTTTCACAGTCTATTAAGCATGCATTCGCTTTAGATGCAAATTGCCTAATACGAAGTAATCATGAAATATTATGTATAAATTAAAAAAAAGATAGCACTGCCACTTTTTAGATCTCTTATAAGTTTCAATAAAATGAGACAAATTGCTCGTTTTAGGAAAGATCATTTTTATGACGATTATAGACCCTGTCGTAATTTATATAATTTAATTTAAAGCATAAGCAGTTCGCTGAGAAAATTAAATTGCTTACGTGTTTGAGCGAATCTAGAGTTCATAACCCATGGTGTACAGTCATCCGGCTCAGGGGACTCCGATTTGACGGGTGAGGTCTGCATAAAGTGCTTTTGTATTCCAGCCGAGCCACAAGAATCCCTGATCTCAGTCTTAGCAAACTGGCTGGATACATCCTCGCGCCGTCTTTCAAAGTCTTTACTGGTTTTGTGGCTAGATATAAGAGACTCGACGCTGAATGGGTGGCTTGACACTTGGGTTTTGCGCTGCTCCATGTCACGATCTCCGTCTGATTCCTTCAAGCTCGCGGACGCGGACATCCTCCTCGCGACAAGCGTCTGGACGCACGAACTTCAAAGTCACTCTGAAGTCTCATGCAAAAAGCATGAAGCCTTTGATGCCTTGAAGCACGCGGCCACAACAGAACTTTCAGCCAATCAGAGCGCTGCCAAATCAAGACGAGCGCTCCGTTGCTCAGCACACGGCGACGGTAGAACTTTTGACCAATGAGAAGGCTGCTGAATTAGGCAGCGCGCTCTATTACTCGTGATTGGCTTACTGAGTTTGCAATAAAGTATCCATCATTATGACTGACAAAATGACAGCGACAAATTTAGCGAAAAGATTCTGGAATTTTGGTAAGTAAAGCTATGGATTCATAGGAAACAAAGATAACAATGTAGAGTAATGAGCGAGTGTGTGAATTGCACATTTTTATGGTGACGTGGATGCTGAAACACTTAAAAATCTATGTGATTTCGTTGTTTTTAATTCTGTTAGTTCACACTATTCCAACAAACAATCCCCAGTGAGTTAATTCTGTTGGTGTTCGCAGGGTCATGACAGTTTTCCCCCAAAAAATTCTTAATAAAGCAGATAGACAGTTTGTTAGACAGTTGTTTTTACCAACCACTGTGACAAATTATGCTGTTTTATCAGATTATCACCATAAATGTGACATTTTTAAGTATGTTGGAAACAGTTACTAAAAAATTTTTTTTTTTTTAATTTAAAAAAATTGGCTCAAGCATTTTGTTCCATTCTGCTGATCTGCTTCTGCTTTTAGCTAATGTCTTAAGTTGTCCGTTTATTTCTTACTGTAGTACCAGCATGTTTATTTTACTTAAAATCACAATCCTGCACAAGCCAAGATGCTTCACTATTGATGAAGTATATTCTGCGGCCTACAAACAGTAAAATGTGACAGAATAACTAAACAGCAGCCCAGACAAATATAAGAAAATGTGCTTGAGGCATTACAATGCAATGTATCATTACTACCCAAGGTATAAATTAGAGTGTTATTATTTGCTTTAAAAAGGTTCTTTTGCCATTTGCTGTCTGCTATTTCTTTTGCACGCCATCTAATCTCCTTGAAAAAAAAAAGAAAAAAAAAAAACATTTGTTCCTGGCAATGGCAGTAAACTGCAAACGAAAGCATTAGAGTGTTTACTCTTCAAACATGAGAATTAGTTTCAAAGTGAAGCAAATTATCGCTCAGAGAGAGAAAGGAAATGTATTTTTCATGAAATTTATGTCTTGTGGACACTGAAGCTGAGAAACTGTACAGTAATAAGGCATTTAACAGAGACGGATTGCTTTTGCTCTCGTCCTAGATGGGGGAATTGTTTGTAACCATGACATTTAGGGTATTTGTGCAATCACACTTAAAATAAACATCACCCTTCTTCTCTTGTAATGAATAGCTGGAGCAGCAATCAGCTGCTTGTTGGACTGGTCTTTATGTGTGTTTATATGTGCACGAATGCTGCAGGGTGAGATTCTGCTAGCTTGTCGTTCCCAGGAGCCTCAGCGCGTTTATTAAGCAGGGTGATTTCACAGACAATCTGAGGTTTGTGAAGGCGCCAGTGAGCGGGGAGATGAAAGGCGCCTCTCCTCGGGGGAGAAACTGTGGCAGTTTTGCGGCTCCACTCAGGAGGAGTCGCCTCCCTGTACACACATACACACACACGCAAACACACACGCATGCACACACTCAGCCGTCACGCCCCTGCCCTTAGGCACCTTGTCGAGCACAATCCAACTCTTTGCGTAGATGCACTGAGAATGACTGCTGAACTGTAGTGATAGATGAGAAGGACGTACGTTCGCAGTTGAGGAACATAGGAGCTGACAGGAGACATATGAGAAATACTCACCATGAGAGAGAGAAGAAAAAGCAGTGTTATGCCTTAAATATAGCATTCAAAAGAAATGCAGGAAAATTACGCTTTAGGATAAGCCTTTCTGTAATTGACCAACACATCCTCTTTCCTTCCTCGCTGATCTCTTTGACCTTTGTAAATAAATGGAGGCAGGTTTGCCAGAGAGTGCAGAAAATGTCAAAAAGAGTGCTCCTGGTTTTTCTGGTATGTTTGGACACACCTTGAGCATTGTAATTATGGGCTCAGCTTCGCAGTGCAGGAATGCTTTTGTAGCTATTTAAATTTCTTCAATCTAACAAACTGTTTACACATCTATTTGCCCAGCTTTACACACGTTATGATCCACCAAATCAAACTTGCACCTGGCCATATCATTTCTCGATCATTCTTTACTCAATAGGGATTTCAGTCAACTGAACATGATAGAGATTGGCAGATGGCAAGCTCTGTCAATTTGCATTTTTCAGTTTTTAAACATTAACTTAGTTTAAACTAAATACTCTCAGGACAAGTAAGGGTCAAATGGAATAGAGTAAAAAGGTGTAATCCAATGTGAATCTTGCTTGAGGAGAGCAACTTATGTATTGTCTTTGAACTCAGATAATGCAGAGAATAGCCTTGTCTCACTAATTACACTGCATGACAAGACTTGGCACAGGTGACAGCAACTGTCATCGCTTTGTTTTTATTAGTACCTTATTAGGCTTCCGGAGCCTTCTCTTAGAGCAAACATTTGCTGTAATGAGAGAAAATTGCTACCCACCAAAGGAGGATGGCGCCAGCTTCAATTAGCTCAAGGGAGGAAGGTATTACTTAGAGGCAAATAAATTATCATGTAATATAAAAAATGATTCACTCGACACATGATAGGTTCCCTGATGTGCAAGTGTACCTTTTTGTTGGCAAATACCTGCTAAATGATTTTTTTTTTTTTTTTAAAGAACTGAAAATGTAACTGTTTCTTTAAAAGGTAGTATGTTATGTTATGGTATGGTTTCTTGTCTTAGTTGCCTCCGGCTTGTTCACTGGGGTGTAACAGACAAATATATTAAGGCATAACTTCTTGCGGTAGCTTTACATGAAAGTTTAGTCATCATTACTGTGAAAGTGCTATACAAATATTAAACCATTTGACTTGATATCTATTTATCATTTTAATGTATGGAAAAAATATGTATATGAAGTGTATAGAAAAATATGTTTATGTTCCACCGTTCCTGCAACACTGAAAGCGGCTTGGAATATCAATTGTTGGATTTTTTTTTTTTTTTTTTTATCAAGGAGATACATGTTGCTCTGCACTGATTGTTAAGGAAGGCAAAGTATTGAATTAAAAGACTTTCAAATCCTCATTAAAAAAAAATCCCTACAGAGAAGGACCAAACAAACAACATTCAGCTGGCCTCTTTTTGGTTCTGGGTCCTCTTATTGGATCCCTGGAGATGTGCCATGCTTTGTAATCACAGATTGCCGCCATGCCAGATCCCTGAACCGATGAAGCCATTAGGGTTCATGACTCACCCACCTTCATGACTAAAGTTTCCGTGTAAACGCCCACAAGTAAATGAAGGGGCCCTTGCACGACCTCTCATTTCTCATAGACAGTGACTGAGCAATGCACGGAAGCCTTGATTTATGAGAAGGGTTTACAACACAGAGACAGGCTTTTAATTTAGGCCAAGGCCCTAGCTTGGCGTAATTGTTTTTTAAATGTAGGGAATGGTACAAAAAATATCGGTTGCCACAGCAAAAGCGTGAAGAAGAATTACCCCTGGAGATATCCGCTCAAGTTCTTCCATCACCTTAAGTTGGACTCATTGTTGACTTGAATGGTGTCTGTTCACCTCCAAGAACTCTTTAGAAAAAGATATCAAGTGTGGTTTCTAAATATGGACACTGAAGGAATTGGAACGCGAGCTAAAACAACGAAACAGACCGAGACTGTTATTCACAAGTGCGGTCACAATAAACCCTCTAGACCCAAACACAAACAGGGCACGGCATGTCACCCGACACTTGGACAGCGGGTGTCCCCTTCATTAATGCGATCCTTCCTGCCCCCCAGCCAAAGCAGACGTTTGCCTCCGACCCCAACAACATTTAATGAGAGAGAGACGCCAGGCACAGTGGAGCAAGTCAGAGTGGGAGGAACTCCCCCCCTCCAAAGTCCTCTCACTAGAACGGAGCCTCAATGGGAGCAGACTGCCACAGGGGTCTGTCAGGAACCCTCCACCCACAAGTTCAAATGTCAGTGCCCCGGCATGCGCCCTCAGAACGAAAGGAAAAAAAAGAACTTTAGTAGTTTTCTGCCTGTCGTCTAATTGATTGGCAGGCCTGCAAATGAGCAATTCTCTGCTTGTTTTGGTGGACATGGTTTCCACTTGATCAAGGACTGACAGCTATAAACTATTAATCGATGTTCTTCTTTGCATTTTTGTAAACATTTTTAACGTTATTTTGTAAGTCTCTTACAGGTTAAAGGTCAAAAACTAAGGAAACATTAACTGATTTGTTACGCTTTTTGTCCACCAAAATCATTGAGTCAGAGAAGTAGCCACTTAGCCATGATAGTCTGAGAGTTGTATAATTGAGTGTATATTAGATGTGACAGGTCAGCTTGAGTGTGTTTGTTGTGCGGTTTGGAGCGAGTGGAGGGGTAAGTGAGTGGTGACAGCGTGTCGTGTTAGCAGAGGGAGTCGCTCCGGGATGGTCAGGTTGATTTCATTAAGGTGATGGGACACATGTGCCCCCTTTTTCATCTGCTCTTCGGCCCCCTGCTACTCAGAGTCTTTCAAGTCCTGCTGTCTCCCGATCTGAAGATAATTGTTCACTGTAATACTAGTCAGGAAATGAGCTGATCAGCTCCAGATGGATGGACAAGGGAAAGGGAACGACAGAAAGGGATGGAGAGACAACGAGAGAGTGAGAGAAAGGAAGAGACCGGGCAGAAGAGCTTTGTGTCAAGTCAAACATGAAATATTAATGTTGATACTTTGAGAGCCCTTGATACCACTTGGCTTTAAAAGCTAATACGAAGAGTTCATTACTTTAAAGTTGGCCTGCAGTCGACCACATAGACTCTACTTCTTACACTAAATTCTCATTGGATGAGACACATTCAAAGCTGTTGTAAAAACGCTGATATAGCTGTGATGTGCACATTCTATAATATTATACCAATTTGCTACATTGCTTTCCTACTGTAAACAGTTGGGCTGTTTTTGTTGTACTAGTACTAGATGATGATGTGAAGAAATTGCAATGCAATGAGCATTTGATATCACTGACCTAAATCCTTTGTCATAAAGAAACATATTCTGGCAACATATTTGATGAGTACAGTATATTGAGCAAGGTTAATTTGTGTCCCATGTCAAACAAAATACTGTAAATATTACAAGACAAGTAATAGTTAAAAGATTAGAGAATTAATGTTATTCAAGTGTAGTCTTGTTTAACATTATGTAATCATTTGAAAAGAGTTGGCACCAGAAGTCACACAAAACAATAAAACAATGTGACTGAAAACATCTCAATGATCAAAAATACAATAGTATCAACTGATTATTCATAAATAAGTGTTCCTTAAATGAACATCTTTAAAGTAGCTGGTTTGTAAATAGCTTTAGATGCTGCCAGTAGGTCAGTATTGTGTGTTTTAATGTAAGTAAATGTATGTGTGGTAGAACCACATTTTTTTGTAAAATACATATGGGTAGCAAAATTCATTTTGAAATGTAATATGCAAAATGACAATGCAATATGTAAAATGGCAATGTATTTCTGTATTTAAATTTACATTTTCCCATACATATGTGCAACATTTATCAATTATATAATTTAAATTTGTGTTTTATTGCAATGTTTTTATTTTTTTAATTGTAAATATTTTAACACTTTATAAGTTGCAAAATTAAAATTAAATTGTATTATCCACATTGATTAGATGTGTTTAACATGTCCAAGCAAAAATTGTAGCAAAATTATCATAAAAATTTTTCCTTTTCAAATATTTTTTTTCCCCTAAATGGCATTTAAATTATAATTTTGCTACAGTTTTTGCTTGGACGTTTTTAACATCTTATAAATTTGGATAATACATTTTCACTTTAATTTTGCAACTTATAAAGCGTTAAAATATGTTTTTAATTTACATACTAAAACTAGTGTAGGAAATGGTCTATCTAAATTATATAATTATATATAAATTCTATAATTTTATTTTGCACTAAATGTTGCACATATGTATGGGAAAATGTACATTTAAATACAGAATTACATTGCCATTTTACATATTGCATTGAGTATATATATATATATATATATATATATATATATATATATATATATATATATATATATATATATGGGACACTACAAATTGTGAATAAAAACAGAATGCAATGATGTGGAAGTTTCAAATTTCAATATTTTATTCAGAATACAAAATAGATGACATATAATGTTTAAACTGAGAAAATGTATCATTTTAAGTTGATTTTAAATTTCATGGCATCAACACATCTCAAAAAAGTTGGGACAAGGCCATGTTTACCACTGTGTGGCATCTCCTCTTCTTTTTATAACAGTCTGCAAACGTCTGGGGACTGAGGAGACAAGTTGCTCAAGTTTAGGAATAGGAATGTTGTCCCATTCTTGTCTAATACAGGCTTCTAGTTGCTCAACTGTCTTAGGTCTTCTTTGTCGCATCTTCCTCTTTATGATGCATTTTCTATGGGTGAAAGATCTGGACTGCAGGCTGGCCATTTCAGTACCCGGATCCTTCTTCTACGCAGCCATGATACTGTAATTGATGCAGTATGTGGTCTGGCATTGTCATGTTGGAAAATGCAAGGTCTTCCCTGAAAGAGACAATGTCTGGATGGGAGCATATGTTGTTCTAGAACTTGGATATACCTTTCAGCATTGATGGTGCCTTTCCAGATGTGTAAGCCGCCCATGCCACATGCACTCATGCAACCCCATACCATCAGAGATGCAGGCTTCTGAACGGAGCGCTGATAACAACTTGAGTTGTCCTTGTCCTCTTTAGTCCGGATGACACAGTAATATGTTGATTTTAAATTTCATGGCATGAACACATCTCAAAAAAATTTGGGACAAGGCCACTTTGCCGCAGTCCATTTTAAATGAGCCTTGGTCCAGAGAAAACGCCTGCTTCTGGATCATGTTTAGATATGGCTTTTTTTTTTGACCTATAGAGTTTTAGCTGGCTACGGTGAATGGCACGGTGGATTGTGTTCACCGACAATGTTTTCTGGAAGTATTCCTGAGCCCATGTTGTGATTTCCATTACAGTAGCATTCCTGTATGTGATGCAGTGCTGTCTAAGGGCCCGAAGATCACAGGCATCCAGTATGGTTTTCTGGCCTTGACCCTTACACACAGAGATTGTTCCAGATTATCTGAATCTTTGGATGATATTCTGCACTGTAGATGATGATAACTTCAAACTCTTTGCCATTTTTATCTGAGAAACTCCTTTCTGATATTGCTCCACTATTTTTTTGCCGCAGCATTGGGGGAATTGGTGATCGTCTGCCCATCTTGACTTCTGAGAGACACTGCCACTCTGAGAGGCTCTTTTTATACCCAATCATGTTGCCATTTGACCTAATAAGTTGCAAATTGGTCCCCCAGCTGTTCCTTATATGTACATTTAACTTTTCCGGCCTCTTATTGCTACCTGTCCCAACTTTTTTGGAATGTGTAGCTCTCATGAAATCCAAAATGAGCCAATATTTGGCATGACATTTCAAAATGTCTCACTTTCAACATTTGATATGTTATCTGTATTCTATTATGAATAAAATATAAGTTTATGAGATTTGTAAATTATTCCATTCCTGTTTTACTCACAATTTGTGTCCCAACTTTTTTGGAATCGGGTTTGTGTATATATATATATATATATATATATATATATTTGTATATATATATATATATCGGGTTTGTGTGTATATATATATATATATATATATATATATATAAAAACCTTGCTAAGTGTAATGGGTTATTGTTATTTGCACTTACATATTGTTGCTCTTCATTAGTTTTGATTGCTTCTGTTGTCCCCATTTGTAAGTTGCTTTGGATAAAAGCGTCTGCTAAATGACTAAATGTAAACGTAAATATATATTGCATTGCCATTTTGCAAATTACATTTCAAAATGAATTTTGCTACCCATATGCTTCCATAACTAATACTCTTGACATTACAATGTCAATACAATTTGAGGAATTTGAGCGTTGCATGATGAATTTTAATAAAGTTCAAATCTCCAACCTAATTGTAATAGCAAAACCACTAATTAGTTTCCACTATACACACATTTAAGGCTTCCAGGTCATATACGTATGTGACATAACATTCAGAGATTATACAGTCATTATGTGCACAGTTTGGGGAAGGAAACTATATTCCTCTTAAGTATAACAACAAAACATTGTGTAATCAGCTTCATTTGCTGTAATAAGGCACCAAAGGGCAAATGGCTTCAGTGGTAGAAACAAAAATCAAAGGCTGTTGAGATTGAGCTGTAATTATACTAACACAAGCCATTGCATAAAGCAGATAGGTATTGCCTGACAGTATGTTGTTTAAGCTGGTTAACTGAAACAGTTTTTGCTTGAGGAGAAAATAAAAAGGGGATGTTTGAAAAGCAGTTTTAAGTTCTGATTTTGTTTGATGAGAGTATGTTGTTTGGGCGTTTTAATTGGAGTATTTGAGCTAATTGCATTTAAATCGGCATCGGCGTTTATAACGGCCGATGAAAGGCTCAGGGACCTTTCTCTCAGATAGCAGGTACAGGATGGCTGCCTCCGTGACGTGCTCTGCAGTTGTTTTTGTGTTTTTGTTAGTTTGTCCTGTCTTTAGTTATATTCCTGCAATCAGTTTCACCAGGGACGAATTGCTGGACATTCGGCACCACACATCTCCCGATATATTACCGGTTTTCGACTATTCTGATGTTTTGCTGGACATTTTTGTCGGTGGAGCAGCTGCGCTGATCACACGCTTCAAGAGGACGCGCAGACGAGGAAAAAGAGCTGGCGCGCTCGTGAGACTCAGAAAACGCGGACTTCGAACGCCGTTGCCTAGCATCCATCTGGCAAATCTCCGCTCTCTCCCCAACAAAACGGACGAACTCCTTCTGCTCTCTCGGACAAATAAGGATTTCTCACACTCTGCTGCTCTGTGTTTCACGGAAACTTGGCTGCATGACGCTATTCCGGACAGCGCGCTCCATCTGCCGGGCTTTCAGCTGTTCAGAGCGGACCGCGATACAGAATCAACGGGGGAAATCGCGCGGCGGCGGAACGTGCTTTTACATCAATGAACGGTGGTGTACAGATGTAACTGTGTTAAAAAAGATGTGCTGCTCAGATCTAGAAACACTCTTCATTAACTGCAAGCCGTTCTATTCGCCGCGGGAGTTTCACTCGTTCATTCTGGTGAGCTTTTTACATCCCTCCGCAAGCGCACGTAAGTCTGGCTTTACAGAAACTCGCTGATCAGATCACAGAGACAGAACAACAACACCGGACTCCATTTTAATCATTCTTGGGGACTTTAATAAAGCCAACCTCTCCCGTGAGCTGCCAAGATACAGACAGCATGTTACATGTCCCACAAGAGACAGTAATATATTGGATCACTGTTACACCACAATAAAGGATGCATATCACTCTGTTCCACGAGCAGCTTTGGGACGTTCTGATCACTGTCTGATTCATCTTATACCGACCTACAGGCAGAAACTAAAATCAGCTAAACCTGTAGTAAGGACTGTAAAAAGATGGACTAATGAAGCAGAGCAGGATTTACAATCTTGTTTTGACCTCACTGATTGGAGTGTTTTTTGAAGCTGCTGCTACTGATCTGGACGAACTCACGGAGACTGTAACATCTTATATCAGTTTCTGTGAGGATATGTGTATTCCTACCAGGACTCAACTAATTTACAACAATGACAAACCGTGGTTCACAGCAAAACTCAGTCAGCTCCGTCAGGCCAAAGAAGATGCTTTCAGGAAGGGGGACAATGTCTTGTATAAACAGGCTAAATACACACTGGAAAAGGAGATCAAAGTGGCAAAGAGGAATTATTCTGATAAAATAAGGACTCAGTTCACTTCCAACGACTCAGCATCAGTGTGGAAAAGTCTGAAAGAGATCACCAATTACAAGACACCATCCCCCAGCACTGTGGAGAATCAACGACTGGCAGACGATCTGAACGAGTTTTACTGCAGGTTTGAAAGAACACCCATCACCTGCCCTGAACATCTCTCCACACAACCGTTCACACCATTTACACCTCTTGCAACCCGCCCTGAACACCTCTCCACACAACCGTTCTCACCATTCACACCTCCTGCATCCCCCCTTTCCCCACACCTGCAATACAGATAAGCGAGGATGAGGTGCGCCAGGTCTTCCGGAAGCAGAAAAGGAAAAAAGCACCAGGCCCAGACTGTGTTACACCAGCTTGTCTGAAATCCTGTGCTGACCAGCTAGCCCCCATCTTCACACAGATCTTCAACAGATCACTGGAGCTGTGTGAAGTCCCTTCATGCTTCAAACGCTCCACCATCGTCCCTATCCCAAAGAAATCCAAAATTACAGGACTAAATGACTACAGGCCTGTGGCTTTAACGTCTGTGGTCATGAAGTCATTTGAAAAACTGGTGCTGGCCCACCTGAAGGACATTACTGGACCCTTACTGGATCCTCTTCAGTTTGCCTACAGAGCAAACAGGTCTGTGGACGATGCAGTAAACATTGGACTGCATTATGTTCTGCAACACCTAGACAGACCAGGGACTTATGTGAGAATCCTGTTTGTGGACTTCAGCTCGGCCTTCAACACGATCATCCCAAACCTCCTCCTCCCCAAACTAACTCAGCTCTCTGTGCCCACCTCCGTCTGTCAGTGGATCAACAGCTTCCTGACAGACAGGCAGCAGCTAGTGAGGCTGGGAAAATACACATCCAGCACCCGTACAATCAGCACTGGAGCTCCCCAGGGCTGTGTTCTCTCCCCCACTGCTCTTCTCCCTGTACACTAATGATTGCACATCTAAGGACCCCTCTGTCAAGCTCCTGAAGTTTGCAGATGACACCACACTCATCGGCCTTCATTCAGGATGGTGACGAGTCTGCTTATAGACAGGAGGTTAAAGAGCTGGCTGTCTGGTGTACTCTCAACAACCTGGAGCTTATCACGCTCAAAACAGTGGAGGTGATCGTGGACTTCAGGAGAAACCCCCCTGCTCTCCCCCCACTAACCATCATGAACAGCACTGTGACTGCAGTGGAGTCATTCAGGTTCCTGGGCACCACCATCTCTCAGGACCTGAAGTGGGACATTCACATTGACTCCATTGTGAAAAAGGCCCAGCAGAGGTTGTACTTCCTTCGCCAGCTGAGGAAGCTTAACCTGCCACAGGAGCTGCTGAAACAGTTCTACTCCGCCATCATTGAATCCGTCCTCTGCACTTCAGTAACTGTCTGGTTCAGCTCAGCTTCTAAATCTGACCTCAGAAGACTACAGAGGGTAGTCCGGACTGCAGAGAGAATCATCGGTACAACCCTCCCGCTCTATTCAAGAACTGTACTTATCCAGAGTGAGCAAAAGGGCTGGCCAAAATCACTCTGGACCCCTCACATCCAGCACACTCCCTGTTTGAACTGTTGCCATCTGGTCGACGCTACAGAGCTCTGAGCACCAGAACGGCCAGACACAGGAACAGTTTCTTCCCCCAGGCAATCCATCTAATGAACACTTGACAATAACTGTGGAACACATTACACTATTTATATTTACAGACACATATACTTATTATCTAACACACATACTTAGTGTACACTTAAATTATTATTTTTTTGCACATAATATACCTGTACATACATAACTGCTCGTAATATATCTGCCATACAATTGTCAATTTGTATATTGTCATTCCTTACCTACTGATTTGTATTTTTTTGTATTTTTTTATTCTTTTATTGTGTGTTTTTTGTTCTGTCATTCTCTTGCACTGCGGAGCTTCTGCTTCTGTCACGAAAACAAATTCCTCGTATGTGTAAACATACCTGGCAATAAAGCTCATTCTGATTCTGATTCTGATTCTGATTCTGAAATTTCATGAAAACAAAGTCCTTTTCTTCACTCATGTTATTAGTGTTGCATAGTTTGCCCACCAGAGGGAGCTCTGCAGCTCCCCAGTTGACAACAGCGCCAGAAATCCACTACAGAAGAAAGCTATCAGCCGAGCCACAGAGATGTACTCTTTTGACGGTGAGTCTGTTGTTCGTCATGTGAAATGATTGTAGATTTAGTTCATACACTGTATATAAAAACAGTGTGGTAGTTCTAGCTAACGGTCCTATCATTATCACTTCTAAATATTCTGTAACATCACTTACAGCCGCTAATGCATTGCTATATTAGATTAGCCACAAAGCTAATACCATGTTTATCAGTGGATGAGCGCGCGAACGTTAATAAGAGGTCAAACTATAACGTTAGCGTTTAACCTATTCTAAATATATCTGCAGTGTTTCCCACATAATGACCGCGTAACTGTGGCAGGGGGGCGCGTGTAGTCAGTGACTAGAAGTTATGTACAGCGTGCCTCGAAAAAAAACAACAACTGTTACGTTATTCTAACGCAAACATAGCTTCCTTTTTAGCAGGCCCCTTAAATGCTTGCTATTAACTTGTTTGAAGGTGGTTCTTCTCAAAATTGACAGCGGTGTGTTCATGACACTAACGTTAACCATTCTACTTCGAATTGATTCCGTAATCTTCCGGGTAACAGTAGGCTAACTTTACGTTCGCCAGCGCATGACGATGTTTTGATTCAGACTGCACAAAGAGAAGAGGAGAAGATATACGGGTCCGTTGTGAATGTGTCTGTGAGAGCAAATATAGTGTAGTTACAGTAACTACAGTAGGTGCGTCAGAAATTATTAAACCAGGAGGGGACATGTAAATAAATGTGAGCTGAAAAAGCGCTTTTTTTTCTTCTTTTTTTACAGATTGTTTCAAAGTAGCTTTACAGACATAACAGGAATATGTTGTAATAATATAGTTAAATATAAGTAGGTAATAGGTAATACCTATTGCTTGACAAATAAAAAATATATATTTATATATATATATATTTCTCTATATTTCTCATTTTTGCCTATGTAGGAGATCCCTGTTTATTATTATTATAATTCTAATGATGACATGAGTAATGATACATGGTGATATTATTAATACACATGCTTATTCTTTCTCTGTCTCTCTTTCTGCCCTACAGATGGCTGAAAAAGGTGAACGCTGTAGCAGCAAAGTGTGGGACTACTTCTGCAAAGATTCCTCTAATGCAGTGTTCTTTTGATCATTAAAAAAATATATACTTTTGATGTGCAATTGTTTAGTCATTGAGACTGTAATCTAAGATTTTTTTTTAACCATAATCCCTTCTGGAAAATGGTTTATACAGCCCACATACATAGAACAGGCAGATATTTTACTATTGAATGTTGTGTAAGTGTAGTTTATAGGAAATGGGTCTAATATCCAGTTTATTTTCAAAATCAAAAATATCGGCTTATAAATCGGCTCTTTTCGAGTTAATATCGGCATCGGCATCGGCCCCCCAAAATCCATATCGGTCGGGCTCTACTGAAACAGTTTTTGCTTGAGGAGAAAATAAAAAGGGGATGTTTGAAAAGCAGTTTTAAGTTCTGATATGTTTTGGATAGTATACAAATTGTTCGGTCATCCAAAAAACAAACAAACAATAAGCTTAAACACAATACATAATTTCAGAAACCATTACTTATAGACAGAACATAAATACTGATTAATAAATAATTGTTAATAATTAAGAAATTTTTGGTAAAACTTTGGAATATGGAACACATAGTCACTATTATCTAAGAGTTTTCCCTGAACAAACTCTTAATTTGCTGCTTATTAATACTTAGTAAGTTATTTATTACATTTAGGTGTGGGATAGGATCTAAAATATGATAATGCAGAACAAGGCTTTAATATGTACTTTATAAGGACTAATAAACAGCCAATATTTAAGAAACAAGTTAAGTGAGAACTGGTCCTTGAAGTGTTTCCAAATGTTTTATTCATGAATTGTATAACATATATTTTTATAGATATTTAATAAATAGTTTAAGAAAAACTTTTATAAAAGTTAAAGTTTATATGCTTTTGTTTATTATACATAATACCTCTATTTACCATTACATTACAGTTTTTACTCTACAAAGATACAAAGAAGTGTAAATAAGTACAGGAGTTCATTGGAAGCTCCTAGATCAATAGATTGTTTAATTCCAAAACACAGTATACAAATTTAAGTATGAAAAATAACAAGTTCCTGTATGCCAAGCAAATTTCAAATGGTCTGCAAAAGACCAACAGTATTCCTGTAATTATGTTCTTGTTTTGCTTTTCTGGTTCTCTGTCTTTGATGTGTCAACACACAACACACAGTGGCTATGAACAAATAATCTTAGTAAATAGATAGAGATAGATAGACAAATAGATTGATACATATAAATTGATAGAATGAGGAAGAGAAAACTGCAGAGAGACACCAAGTCTAGACCTCCTATTTGGGGCCACACCCTGTTTGCTTTGTTCAGTGCTATGTCTGTGCAGGTAATTACCCTTGATCACAGCATCCGGGGAGGGAGACGGGAACGAAAGGGGTGGTGCCGGAGCCAGCGTAACAGTTCTCTTTGGTGCAGCTATGATAATGTCAAAAAGGAAATTGCCAATAAATTTAATGACTTCACTTCTTTTTAATGAGGCATGCTGTCTTTTTGATGCCTGTCGTGATAAAGACTGCATGAAGCTGCTAGTATGCTGATGCATATCCAAATCAGGGCTAGATAAAGTTAAATCTAAAAACAGCTCCTAATGGACAAACAGAGTAGGGCCACTTCTGGCCAGACGTGCTTCATCATATGGAAAATACCTTTGCAATATTGTTCTAATTATATAGGTATGGAAGAGCATAATGAGCAGTTTGTTCAGGCAAACTGTTTCAGGTAGCCTGTAATTGTGATGCCAGTTCTTTTTTCAGTTTGATGTGGTTGACTCATAATGCTGATTCATTGTAGGTATCCGAGTCAGGATTTCTTTTGAACTATCTAAGCATGACAACAATCAATGGGCTGGGTTTTTAGGAGTGCAGAAAGGGGTTATCAGAAGAAATTTTTGCCAATTAAAATCACAATAATCACAAACGAATGCAGGCCAGTTTCCTTTACAAACCATGGCAAAGGGCTTGTCTCAGTCTATGAAACTGAGGCCAACATAATTGCATTGTGCTTGGCATATGCCCTTCAAAAAGTGTTATATTTTGAGTTTAAGATACCAGACAAAGTTACTGCATGTACTACCATATTTGCTCTATTTCAAGTCAAAATCAAATCTAAAATTCATGTGCATTTTAATAGAAAAAAGGCTCTATGAACAAAAGAGATCAGAAGTGTCATTTCTGTACATGTAATTGGCTAGGCATTGTTGTAATTATTCCATAAAGAAAAGTTCTAGGATCAAAAAAATAGTGAGAACAAAATAAATAAATACGGGTCACAGTGAGGCACTTAAAATGGAAGTGAATGGGAGCAATCCATTAACATGGCCACAAGTATGGCTAAAAAAGTAAGAAGTTTTTTTGTCTGTTAGTTTGTTTTATTATAAAAATTAGATTTGTAAAAAAAAAAAAAAAAAAAAAAAGCCTTAATGTTCATTAGTGATCAGAGAACAAAATCAACATGGAACGCTGCAGTTCTAGGTTTAAAGGGGTCATGAACTGAGAAACTGATCTTGACAATATAAGAGGTCATTTTATTATAAAAATATCCTGTAAGTTTTAGAACTCAGAACATTTTAGTTAGCCTAAAAACAGCTTATATTGAAGCCAGTCTGGTAAAATGCCATGTTGTGGAATGTGCCATTTTGTGACTTAATAGTGTGGCTAAACACTACCTCCACAGAAGAGGATTAACTTGGTCCTTTGTTCACTTCATTTTATTGCGGATTAATTTACAAAAAAAGGCACAATTCGATGCAGGATTTTCAGAAAGATTGAAACTGAAAGGCAGTCAACACACAATTTTGAGTAACTTTTAAAAAAAAAATTATGTAGTCACTATTGCTTTGCCTCTTAAACAGATCATTAGATATGTGTTTTTATGTTTTTAACTTATTAAATCACTGTAGCATCCATCTTTGTAGGACATAGGCTTTCAAACGTGCATAAACAACTTTTAGCAAATCAGTGTGTGTGGGGGGGGTGTGTGTTGGGGGGGGGTCAAAACAGGGCAGAAATTGTTTATGATGGTTTTTGATATAAAAATCTTGATAACATTATACAGTAAATGGACCTCAGAGAACAGTTAAAAATAAAAAAACAAAGGCAGTTCATGATCCCTTTAAAATATTAATGTATTTTGGTAAATGAGCCCTACTTAAAATTCTCAGCAAAATAAAACTAATTGACAGTTGGCTTTTAGACTTTTGCATGCTGTCTATGCTCAGGTTCGTTAGATTTATCATGAATGCCTTAATGACATCTTTCTCTTTTTTCTCCCACAAGTGCAAATAATCTGCACTGTAAAAAAAAAAAAAAAAAAAAAAAAATCTGTGAAATTTACGGTAAAATACCGGCAGCTGTGGTTGCCAGACCTTCATCGTAAAAAAAATAATAATAATGGTAGCAACATTTTAGGTTTTACAGACTTTACTTAAATTCACAATAAAATACTGTATTTCATTAATTGATGGTTAATAATAATTGTTAATAAACCAACATATTGAAGTACTAATATCTGTTTTGGACCATTGTAATGCACTGATAACCACCAAAAACTGGCGGTGATGGGAAAGTCACATGATGAACCAAAGCTCATGCTTTGCTAAGCATTTGTCGTGTGCTCATCCTGATCTTTTCCAAGAATTAAGAGATCGACAGGTTAGTGCATCATTCATAAATTCAGACTTAGTTTTAACTTTTATTCACAACAGATAGATGCACAAACATAAGATGTGACGCAGTAAACACGAAAGCTCAAACATGTGATGCTAGAACCAGTGAGATTTTGGTCACATATTTGCACTTGCATTTCAAACAGTCAGATATGAATTTAATTTGAATGAAACAAGTTGATTCAAATGTACAGTTTTGCTATATTAATTTTGGTATTAATAATATGAAGGGAATGTTTCTGCCACATTGTTGACCGCTAACATGAAGCAGCTGAGAGAGAGAAAGAAAGATTTATATTTAAAGCTTTTTCTTTGCCTATCTGAGTCTGAAATCTGAAAAGAATCTGAGGGAGAGAGAAATAATAATGTGATTTTTAATATTACTTTGACTTAGAATAACACTTGAAAAAAACAAACATTTGTTACAATTAGGGATGCACGATATTAATGCGCATCTCGTCAGTAAAGCCGGTTCTGTAATCAGCGGTAAATCTCTACACGTGCGTGCTTCGACGTGGAGCAGCATTTACTACACAGAGCCATTGTTCACTCACGAGCTGCGCTTTTGTGATATTTTGTGTATTCATCAACAGCATTACAGCACTTAATAAAGTAGGTCAATGATCATTTTTAAATAATAAATGTAGGCTACTAATACATGTTTAGTATGTTAAAATTACTTTATGCATTAAACACATACCTAACATTAACCAAGATTAATAATTACTATAAATGATGATCAATCACTTTTTTTTTCAGTTCACTTATTTTTTGAGGCTGGTTATTTGCCACCTATGGTATAGATTTAGTATCGATAACGAGGTATTACTTTCTGGTATCGTACTGAAACCAAAATTATGGTATCGAGCCACCCCTAGTGCACAGTGTCATTCACACAAACACTAAACCCCATCATGGTGACACACATGATACTGAAATAATGCGGTAAACATTACTTTAACAACATTAGATGTAAGATTAAACCCTAATATACACAGCTGATAAGAAAAAACTAAGAAGAATCATGTTATTTCAACAATAACAACAACAACAACTACAAAAAAATTGACATTCTTGGAGTGTCACTTTACGGTTTGTCACTGTAAATTACACAATAACTTTTTGTTTTCAATTACAAAATTTTTAACAGTATTTTACTGTAAAATTACATTAAATGTAATTAAGTTTATTCACCTAATATATTATGGGAACTTACTGTTAACCAGTTAACTGGTTTTTACTGTAGCATTTTACAGACTTTTACTGTTAAAATAAAAAAAAATTTTACAGTGTGTATCAGAGACACTGAGGTTTTATGATGCAAGTCTTATTTCTGACTCTATCATCTATAAGCTATATGAGAATCATATATATTTAATACAGTGTATTTAATGGCTTTGATTTTATTGTTGCCGTTAAATTCTTTCACAGTGAACACTGTCTCAGCAGCAAGGGAATCCTCCTAATCTCCATCCATGTGCCTTCTTCTACAAGAAACTCCCCCTGAAAAAGAACTAGAACTGTTCATGATTTACATGTTACAGAACTGTTCATGATTTACATGTTACAGTGCATAGTACATAGATCGATTAATGGCTCACGTCATTACATCACCATGCGACGCCATCCGTCGTCCCCTCCAGAAATTCACATATAAACATATATGTTCCTCTTCGTTATGATACCATATACATTTTTGGGTGTTTAATTTTTAATTTACTGAAAGCTTTAAGTGCAGTTCATTATTTGTAATGCTATACATGCAAATAGACAATGTTGTTATTGAAACCATGCTCTTTTGTTTGCCGTAAAGCGGTTGATCACTGCCGTGTATATATCCTGTCACAAAATGTGGTGAAAAGTCCTACACGACGGTAATAATGTGATTAAGGTGTGTATATGTCTATACTGCACTTCAATAATGCGACTAAAATAGGAATACTCCACATGTCTTAATTCGATTTGTGTTTACTTCGAGTACGGCTTTAGTAAGATTAAGGTAATCAAAAATCTCTGTTCACATGGTAGATTCTTAATAAGAGGATTGTCTTAATCGTGTTGAAATCGGAATATTGTTGTCCATGTAAACATACTCGATGTCACGGATCGGCAGGCTCTGAGACCATCCAATCACAGTGCACACCCTCACCTGACTACTAAACAGCCACACCTGCACCTCATCTGATTCACTCATCAGCACTGCTACCGTCTCATTTATTCATAGTGAACGAACACCAGTGATTGTCTGTCTACCCTTACTTTGTGTTTCCTGTGTTTAATATTAAGGACTACCTGAATACCTACCACATTCGATGAGGTTCCACCGTGCACAATCTCCTGAATCTGCAACAAATGAAAGTTCCGATATCATTCTCACCATACATTCCAACCCTTCATTGATCTGCTACATACATTTATTTTATTTTTTTCTAAAGTTAAAAGTTTTTTTTTTTTTTTTTTTTTTTTAAATTTGACTTTACATTGTCATGGCATCAAAGTAAATGTTCATAACTTATAGAAAACATTAGCAAGTTATTATTATTATTTTTTTTTTTTCACACAAGAAGTCTAAATACACACATTTATTTATGTCTTATTGTTACATGGAATGTGGACATGGACACAGACTGAAGAAGCAAAGAGGGTCTTTTTTGACAGTAATGAGCCAATTCAGATAATGGTATTAGCTACCCTCATTGGGAGCTGTAAAGACTCCCATCAATGGGCCAAACATGAAGTCTCTACAACTCTTGGGGATGCCAAATTAGAAGAGTGCACTTCTATGGCAAATAAGCAGGCTACTTCATTCTTCTTCAGATTCCAGTGAGGAGATGATCTACGCACTGAAAGTGAAAGATTCTGATGAAATGGCATTCCATTTGTTCATGCAGCTACATGAATATTAAATCAGGTTTCAGTATTCCGAGTAAATTAGTTTTTTTTTTTTTTTTTTTTTTTTTTTTGGGGTAATCAACATGATGCCATAGATGCTGTTAATTGAGCATAACTTGTTTCTTACTCTGAATATTTCTTTAAAATGGACTTTGCTTTTTATTTATAATTGTTCTTTATAATGGAAAACAAACTCTTTTTTGCTATAAACTCTAAATGCTAATCATTCACAAAGCAGCGTCTAACTCTTAAATTGTAATCTCGAGATCAGAGTAATTTGAATATGAAAAGACGATGCAAGATTACTTCTTTACATGTTACTGAACTCTCATCTAAGCTAGTAACCTCATATTTACCTGTTTTGAAAGCGTGTTTGCCTTGGGTGAAACACATCTCATTTATAAAACTATTTGCAGATGCAGTAGGCCTGCAGTAGAAACATTCAGCACTGCAATGATATTTTGGTTAGATATAACTGAGTTTTATCTATATGAATGATCCCTTAGGGTGGATGGCAACACTAAAAAACTCAAGCAAAGCTGTCAACAGTAACCTCTTCTTTTCTTCCAAAAAAACACCTCTTAGACATGCACAAACCCCCTCATTTGACGGTGCAGCTTTGTCACCCTGTGTTTAACAGATTAACCTTGATGGTGCCCTGGGCACTGCTCTCTCCATGACTCCTCACTAGAACAGAAGAGTGATGTTTCGCAATGTGTGGCGCCGCAACGGACCTTCGTGGGTAGTAGAGGGCTGAACGTTTGGCCCGGAGCCCGACAATTATCCCATCTTTCAGGTGCATTGGGGTCCCCGCACATTTTGACCCTTGCTTAGCACCTACGAACACGGAAATATAAATCAATTTGCGACCTTGTTCATCATGTCTTTTGCCCTTTGTTAATGCAGTAGTTAAGATCATCATGTAGGTGAGAAGAGCAAAGGTTGTCATTAAACTTTTGGAAGCAGGTGTGTTGATGACTGCTATTGCACACATTCGGATCAGTGCACTTGAGCTTTTGATAAATAACAACGAAGGAAGAACAGCTAACAGCCAAACCCCTGATATAAACAACACTGAATTGTATTTATCGTGGGCCTAAATTATGTAGAAAGGTGGCTAATAGTCCATATTTGAACCAAAAACATAAATTTGTCATTAATTCATTAAAATTTAATTACCTAAATATTTGGGTAAGGGTTTTTTTTTGTTTTTTGTTTTTTTGAAGGTCTGGATAAATTAATTTATTCAAAAATGTTTTACGAATGAATTTTATACATACAGTGATATACCTTTTCTATGAATGAACATGAAACATTTAGTTTTTTTTCTTCGCTTCGTTACTATGTTCACAAGCAACTGTTATATTTTCAAAACTCTTAATACTAATATCACAACAGATCATCAAAAGTGCACTTTTTTAAACATTTCAACATATTTTCAGTTGTCTAAGTACAATACACAGAATAACAATGCATACTTTCTTTCTTAAAGCTCCTGATATCAAACCTTTAATTTGCATGTCTTCTCATTCAGTTGAATACATATGCCTATTATTTAATACTCATTTTACTGTAATGGTTAATCATTTGGTGCATCTATAGATATCTGTGGTTATAAACTCAATATATATAGTTTCTAAGGAACTTGTTTGCAATTTAACCAAATATAATAACACATTTTTTACACTATAAATGATTTATCTAAGATGATGACCACAATTGTGTGTGTGTGGTTCAGGTTAACCCTATGTTATGGGGACAAAATGTCCCCACAAAGATCTGGCAACATCTGGCAAATGCACATGTAAGCTTCTGCGGAAGCGAGCGCCTGCAAGGAGTATGGCAGGGAGACGCAGTGTCTTGATCCCTACAGGGAACTAGAATAAGAATCAGAAAAAGCTTTATTGCCAAGTATGCATGCGCATACAAGGAATTTGTTTTAGTGACATAAGCTTCCAGTACACTGAGACAACAACACACAGACAAAAAATAAATAAATTCAATAAATTAAATACACATATGTAAATATAAATTGAAAAATAAGGTTATTGCAAATTTTTATTGCATAAAGTGGGGAACATTTAACATTTAACCATGGTTACATATGTAACCTCGAGACGTTCCCCTTCAGGAATGAGAATACCCACTGCGCCATACGAGCAAGTCCCTGTCTGATGTGTATCTGGTGAGAACATCAAGACGAGAGATTTTGGGGACCCTGGGGTTGGTGTCAGGTTCAAACTGTAAAACCGGACAAATGTGTGAGTAGAGGACCAGCACAAATATCCTGGATGGCCACACCCACTGATAAGGCCTTGGAGGCCACCATACTCCGGGTTGAGTGCTCTCTTACCCCCTATGGCAACGGGTGGCCAGAGGACACGTAGGCCAGTGTTCTCAACCACCCACCGACTCATAGTTTGCTTGGTCGCTGGAAACCCTTCAAGCAAATGAACAACTGATCAGCTTTACGGCACTGGGCAGCTCTGTGGATGTAAGCCAGAGCAGATTGAGTCTTTCCTGGCTTGTGTACTGGAAGGGGGAATGACAGAAGGCTTGTAGTACTATGGGACCCGGGGAGGAGGTGGGCACCTTAGGGACATACTCATGAGGAGCTTGTCAGAGACATCTTCAATGGGTTCGAAAGGAGCATTGCGCAAAGTATCCAGAAGCACCGCCAGGTCCCGCAAGGGCACCTTGGTGCACTGTACTGGCCTAAGCCTTCGGGTGCCATGCAGGAAATGTGTAACTAACGGGTGCTTCCCCAATGATTGACCACCCAAAAGGGCATTGTAAGCAGCTATGGCCACCACGTAAACCTTAAGAGTGGAGGGGGATAACCCTTCAGAAAAACACTCCTGCAGAAATGCCAGAACTGTAACAACTGGGGAGTTGACTGGGTCTTGCAGTCGTTGTCCGCACCAAGAAGTGAAAAGCTTCAACTTCAAGGTGTACAGTTTCCTCATGGCGGGGGCTCTGGACTGGAATATGGTCTCAGCAACCTCAGTTGAGAGACTGGATGCTATGAGCTGTGCCCCCTCAGGGACCATGCCCACAACTCCAGGCGGGGGTGAAGGATGGTCCCAGCCTGAGAGAGGAGGTCCCCCCTAATCAGAATCTCCAGCAGGGAACCGTTGAGGAGTTCCGAGGACCATACTCAGGCATGCCAGAATGGGGCTACTAGCAGCAGATGGACCAAATCCCGACATACTCTCTCCAGAACTCCCAGGAGCAGAGCGATCAGGGGAAATGAGTACAGACAAAGTTTCGGCATGCAGGGCTGGATACATGAGGGAGAACCAGATCAGACAGTGTGTTGTTTCTTGCGACGCGGATAGATCCACTTCCGCCTTGCCGAACTCCCTCCAAAGGAGGTCCACCACCTCTGGGAGGAGCCTCCATTCCCCAGGCCTCAGCACGTCTCAACAGGATGTCTGCTACCTAATTGAGATGCCCAGGGATGTAGACTGCACTTATTGAGAGGAACTTTCCCTGAGCCCACAGGAGGATCTGGTGCGCCAGCCTGTAAAGGGGGCGCGAGCCCAGACACCCCTGCCTGTTGATGTTGGAGACCACTAATGTGTTGCCTATGTGGACAAGCACATGATGTCACCTTAGAGAAGGAATTAAGTGTTTTAAAGCTTGAAACATGGCCAACATCTCCAGGCAGTTGATGTGCCATGTGAGATAATGGCCTTCCCACAGACCTTGGGCACTCATGAACGCTCCACAGCTCATAAAGGGGGTCGTCCGTCATTAGCGTTCCACGACGACAAGGAGCTCCCAGCGACGGGCCTCGAGACAGGAACCAAGGTTTCTTCCACATTTCTAAGGCACATAAGCATCACCGCGATACATTCCCCCTCGGGGAAAACCCCTTGGTTCTGAGCCGCCACTGCAACGGTCTCATGTCAAAAGTTATCATGTTGAATGCAGCTGCCATCAGACCCAATGGTCTCTAAAAACCATTTGACAGTGAGTGACTGGCCTTCTCCCAATCCCCTCACAGCTGTGAGAATTGCTTCACTGTGCCTGCATCATTGTCGAGTCCCACACCTGGCCCAGATAGGTGGTTCTCTGTAGCAGAGAAAGCACACTTTTCTTGATATTTAGCCATAACCCCAGCTCTCATATGGGCGAGGACGACATCTCAATGCTAAGGCACCATCTGCTCTGACTGAGCTAATATCAACCAATCGTTGATGTAATTCAGTATGCGGATGCCCTGGAGTCGCACCAGAGCCAGGGCAGCTGTGGCCTAATGATTAGAGAATTGGACTTGTAACCAGAAGGTCACAGGTTCGAGTCTCGGTGCTGGCTAGTTGTACATGGGTGGGGAGTGAATGAACAGCACTCTCCTCCACCCTCAATACCCAGTGCACTGAAGCCCCCAGTTGCTCCCCAGTCGCTGGATATAGCTGCCCACTGCTCCAGGTGTGTGTTCATGGTGTGTTCACTTCTCACTGCTGTGTGTGTGCACTTGGGATGGGTTAAATGCAGAGCACCAATTCCGAGTATGGGTTACCATACTTGGCAAATGTCACGACTTTCACTTTCACACACTTCGTGAAAGTGCGGTGTGAGAGTGACAGGCCGAATGGAGGAACCTGATACTGGTATGCTTCGACCCTAAAACCAAACCTCAGGAACTTCCTGTGTTGGGGAAGGATGGATACATGGAAATATGCGTCCTTGAGATCTATCATGACAAACCAGTTCACTGACCTGATTTGAGACATGATCTGTTTGATGGTAAGCATCTTGAACTGAAATCATTTGATAGAGCGGTTTAGTAGATGCAGATCTATGATCAGACTCAACCCCCCATCCAGTTGAATTCCTTGATTTGGGTGATGTTGGGTAAGGCATCGAACCCCCAACTGCTCCCCGGGCGCCGCAGCATAAAATGGCTGCCCACTGCTCCGGGTGTGTGTTCACAGTGTGTGTGTGTGTTCACTGCTCTGTGTGTGTGCGCTTCGGATGGGTTAAATGCAGAGCACGAATTCTGAGTATGGGTCACCATACTTGGCTGAATGTCACTTCACTTCACTTCACTTCACTTCTTTTGTTGTTTTTGTGTTTGGTTCAGATTGGACCACGAATCCTTAGTGTGGGAGGAAGAACACGTTCTAAGAAGTTTCTACTTCTTGTTCCAATATCAAAGCCTGCTCGGGGCCTACTAATGGATGAATAAACCCGTCGAAGTGAGGTGGACGAGAACCAAACTGGATTCTGTAACCTCTCTCTACAGTGTGTAGGACCCATTTTGAGACATTTGGCAGAAGTTTCCATGCTGTCAGAAAGTCTACTAAGGGAACCAGTCTCTCAAGACTGGCCTCTGGTGTCACTAAAGGAGCCACTTCGGTGCCCTGAAGTGGATGGCTGGCAGGGAACGACCGACCTGACTGCTCTAGCACCCTCATCTGAGGGGACGAGCTTTCCTGTGCAGTACTGTCACCGGGCAGCAGCTGGAAAATTAGCTTGTTGAAGCTTATTGAGCCCTGAAGCACCGGGGGTGGCAGGGGTATCAGTGAAGCCCCCTGAGGGCACTGAGGAGAATGGGGCACCATGTACTGGGGTGTGAATGCTCTGTTTCTGGGTCTGGCAATATGAGGAGCTGGACGGCTGGGACTGCTCCCGCTTAGCAGTCCCAAAGACCTGTGAAGAGCGAGGGAGGAAGTGCTGGAATGCTGCTGCCTGCTTCTTCGTCTACTGTGCAGCCGAATCTTGAAATTCAGACGGATTCAACCACAGGTGTCGCTCTGTAGCCACGAGAGCTGCCATAGAACAATGGCCGTTTGCTTGGTGGCCCAAAGCGATAAGGCTGTGGCCCGATTTAGCAACTATGTCAGATTCCTCTTCCCCCCTATTATCCTGGTCTTTTAGCAGGTTGGCCTGGTACACCTGCAACACCGCCATAGTGTGCAGACACACACCGGCCTGACCTGTTGCCATATAAGTTTTCCCAACCAGGCTGGATGTCCTTTTTACTGACCTGGTGGGAAGCCTCGAGGCCTTCAGGGATGATGCTGAGGACGGGGAGAGATAGCTCGCAAGCATCTGCTCCATTGCCCCATTGACCCTTCTCATCCAACCCCACAATTTTAGAGTAATTGGTGACTGTTGGGCTGAAGAGTACAGTTTCTCCCTTGGTCTCGACATCCGTGTCAATCTCCTCGGAGGAAGATAGAGATGAAGCTCCTGTCTCTCTCTCTGGGGGAAGAAACAGGAGTGGGAGAAGCTCACAGTCATGGCAGGCAGGCCCCTCGAGGGCTGCCCGTGCATGCTCCACTCCTAAATCGTGTGTATTCCCACCCGAGAGATAGCGTGGGCAGGGAGGAACACACGACTTGAAACATCGTCCGCTTGCCACATCAGATTTTGTTTTACACTTAGACATTGTCTCGCTTTCTAACAGAGAAATACTGACTGAAGTGCTTATGCTACACACACATATATACACAGACGCACTCACTGAAGAGCAGACGCTAAAGTGTGTTTGCCGGATGTGCCTTTTTGCTTCCTGGTTACTCACGTCATCCTGCTTGTGACGTCTTGGTTCTCTATTGGACAGATTTCACACATGCTTCAGTACGGGGTCTAGCCGAGGGTGTTCCCAAAGAGTTTGAAGCAGCTCGAGTTCTTTTGGGGTGATTTATTACTTTTTTGGGTACGGGGTCTAGTGGTGGGTGTTCCTGTGTGTGTGTGTGTGTGTGTGTGTGTGTGTGTGTGTGTGTGTGTGTGTGTGTGTGTGTGTGTGTGTGTACTTGTTTATGCTACATTGTGGGGACAAGGGTAACAATAAGTATAGTAAAACCTGAAATTTTTGACACAAAGCAAAAAAAAAAAAAGTAAATTATGTTTATCTGAAAGTGTGACAATGCAAATAGGTTTTCTGTAAGGGGTAGGTTTAGGGTTAGGGGATAGAAAATATAATTTGGCCAGTATAAAAGTAATATAAGTCTTTAAAAGTAATATAAGTCTATGGAATGTCCCCACAATTCACAGAAACGAACACAGAATGTCACCATAATGATAGGGATACCTGTGTGTGTGTGTGTGTGTGTGTGCATACACTTCAGATGTTTCCATAAAAAAATAAAGTGTATATATTTTAAAGTACTTTTTTTCTGTGTGTGTGTGTGTTTTCTTTTGTGTGTGTGTGTGTGTGTGTGTGTTCGTACATATTTTGGCGTTTGACACTAAACACTAAAAGCCTGCTATGCCAATTGTCAAATTCTACGAATATGTCAAATTCTGTTTCTTAACTAATTTCTTGGTATTATGTCTAACTGACCATGTGGACACTAGCCTTGAAACTTGAGAACAACTTGACCCTAGGTGACCCTTAAGTATCCTCTGTTGTTCTCTGGTACCTTAATGTAGTTAAAATAATGTGATATTGTGGCATTGGACATAGACTGGACAAAGTCATAAGAAATTTGTGTGTGTGAATTTAAAGCTACATTGTCATTGTGTGACTATGAACAACCTGCCTGGTCTCATATTTCAAACTTAAGTCAAAAATTGTTTATATAGCACAATCAACTTGTAGATATATAGATAATTAAATATTGTATATGTGTATACATTGTGCAGTTATTTTTGGCACAAAGTCAGTGCTGGGTAGATTTCTTACAAATTATATGATTCATTACATGTTGAAAATTGTAGTGAGTACTGTAATCTATGTTGCACATTTTAGGTAATGTATTCTGACTACTTTTTAGATTAGTTTTTTATCTTTAACTTATTTTAAACTTGATATAATATATTGATATAAAAAAGCAATAATAACTGTATGGTGGGTTTTGAGTTGATAAAGAGCTAATAATTAAATAAATACAATTTTTTAAATAAATTATTTTAACACTCGAACACTAAAAATAGAAATATTTAATTTGTTCACCTGCATGCCAATGTGACCATTAACCGCAACATCAGAGAACTGTAAACATCCGAAAGTGTTGTAACATTAATGAAAAAATTAACTTGAAGTATTAACTTCATACATGGTCAGTTACTTGAGGGGTGCTTTCCCTCAAATTCAGAAGCATGGTTTGCACATTTATTTACATGACATTTACATGTCCATGCTATATTGTGAATCTAGTCAAAGCTACATTCTATGACACAGTAGTATTTTTAGAAAGGAAAAAGTAAGAGAGTAAAAGAAGAATTAGGGATAATAAATACATTATGAATTATTATGTGAATATTATGTAATCATGTAATCCATAAAAAGTAACTGTAATCTGATTATGAGCATTTTAAAATGTAATATACTTTAATTACAAGTACTTAATTTTTGTACTCAATCCAAAGATGATCTAATTAGAAAATTTTTACATTTTCCCACAAATCTCCTGTACAAATATGGGCATCCTAGTTGTGTAATCACAAAGAATGCCCTTTTATGTCATCACATGAGGGAACGCCTTTTGTTCTACTGGGCAGGTTCTGTTTTGATTAATGACTATGTTCCTACATGTGTACATTACTAAAGATCTTGAGACAACTGAAAAGCTCTATGGGTTGGTTCATGAATCATACTTATTAAACAAAGCTTCTGACTTCTCTATAAGTTACATCTACATACATTTGTTGATGTCAAGACTGTTGTCTGTGTAGATTGTCTGAATAACCTTAAGAGATCAAAAACCAATGATGTATTTGATGCTGCAGTGGGACAAATTTATTTGGATGTATAGCTCAAATATTTTGCAACCAACCAAGCAAGCAACTGACACTGAGGTAACAGGAATGCCACAAAAAGCTTTCTTAAAATATAGAAGGACTGAGCATATATTATACGGAGATTAATCAGTTTGTACAGTCTCATGCAAATATCCTGAAATCCATGAAAATATTTCACCTCAGCTGAGTGGCTTTGAACAGACAAATCGCACTAAGTGATTGTTTTTGGTCGGTCAGCATTCACTGGGCATGGTTCATTTGATGATGACATTGACAAGCCTTTTGTGGTCTGCAGGTTTACAGCTTAAGCTCTGTCACAAAGATACATTGGTGTCATATTACTCTGCATCAGCAGCAGCCAGCTGCTCACAAGTATTCTTTATGACTGAACTGAACAGTCTTCAGCTGTGTGTCTTAAAAAATACAGTGAAAATGATTAATATCAGCTTTCATACCTAAATACCTCCAGCTTTACTTGCATACACTCCCATTAGGTGATATACTGTATGCTATTAGCAAATCTCAACTAGTTAATTGGTTATATTGTCACCAAATGTAAAATATATTGCATAGTTCTAAACTGCTAAATGTGGACAATTAGACACTACGGTATTATAAACATTAACATCATGAATTCCTTTTAAGCTTTCTTGAAAGTTTCCTGGACTTGAATTTTTAAAATTAGAAATATTCCATTTAGCCATATTTGGGTAACACTTTTTTTAAGGTGTCTTTGTTACACGTCACTTACAATTCTAATAACAATTAATTATGCATCATTACATGCAAGTAACCCTAAGCCTAACCCTAACCATATAGTAAGTACATTTACTTAATTAATATTACTCAGTATTTAAATGTATAACTACACTTTAACAAGGACACCTTAAAAGAAAGTGTAACCCGCATTTACTGTAGTTTTTTTTTTGTTTGCAATATGTGAGATGTGGTGGAAATTACATTGTGAAGGGATGAAAAAATGTTAAAGATACTTTTAAGAAAGATGTAGTCCACAGGGCCAAATGTGTCTATAGTTAAAGAAAATATTGACTGAATTTTTTTATTCTCATAATTTTATTTTGTCTTAGATTTTAGATTTGCATAGACATTAAAGTCCGTTTGATCTAACTTTAGCTCTGTCTTCACAGATGGGACTGTGTTCTGTTTGTAGAAAGGAATAATCAGGTACAAAGACATTTAATTTATTTGTTTAGAAATGGATAAAAAACCGAGACAAACTTACGGTTTCTTCCATCACAGTGTTCATTACGAACTGTTTATGTGCCGTGTTAAGACAAGCACTACCATGAAGCCATATGTGATGGTTTAGTAAGCAAACGTCTTGAATCTTGTCTTTTATATCCTAGCACTCCTAGAGCTCTCAGCATCTAACATTAACCTTGTTGTCTGTCACCATTAAATTTTGATAGTTTCCCATGTTTCCAACAGCACTACCTCATTTAGGCCTATGCCGTACTTTATTCGGATAAGCTAAATAGAGCCTTTCCAGAAAAGAAATCCCAGGCCCCGAAGACTTTCCTATTGCCTGTCAGCCATGCGTAAATAAGTCCACGCGTAAACAACAATGGAACCGCAAGTACTTGAGGTGGAAACAGTCCTTTATGGGCCTATTTCAGACCACAAGCGCAATTTTAAAAAGACCCATTTACTTGTAATCACATTTGGTGTAAATTTTGTTTATACTGGTTACCTCAATGTAAATTGTGTGTTTATGTAGCCCAAGTACCATTATTGGAACAAAGCTTGAAAATCAAAGATATGGCAATATGATTAATACCGTGGTCCACTTAGAGCTGTAATTAAGTCAATTGTCTGTGATGAAAGCGATGGACTCTGTGTTATATAATTGGGAGGGGCCCACTTGTTTGGAGTCTATCTGTTATGAGGATCCGGAGATGCAACCACAGAGGGACAGGCACTACCCTTGAGTCTTCAGGATAGAGAAAGTCTTTTATACTGCAGCATGGAGAGCTGAGTTCAAAGATATATGGGTAAATCTCACAAAAACATGTCCAGGTCATCGACTAAAATCTAAAATCAAAACCAAAAATTGATATGGAAAAAAGAATATGAAGTTTACTTTTAAGAAAATAAAAGAACATTACTTTCATAACAGTTCCGCACATGGCTGACATTATTTGACGTTTATCTCTGAAAGACCATCTAATGAGATATAATAAGTGTCAATTTTCTTCTCAGCATGAGAATTCGAGCAATCATTCCTAATTATATTCTCATTATATGTATCACCACTGTGACAGCAATGTGTACACCTAGATCAAATATCAAATGGAAGGACTCCAAGATGTCGATCTCACCTGTGTCGTAAAAGAAGGGATCTGCCAAACCCACTGTGAGCGGAGCAGTCTCATTCACGAATCGCCATCCAAACGTCTCTCATTAAAATCTCTCATTATTCCCGAAGTCATAACTGCTCTTCTCAGTTTCAAACGGACCAGTTTTGTCCTTTTGTGTGGCTGTCACCTAACCTCGTTGCCTGTCTCTATTAGGGATCTCTCTTACAGCAATGAAGGGACTTTAAATTCAAGACTGCTATTATTTTCATTGTGTTTCGCCTCAGCCTGAGGAAATACCTGATCATGTAAATAGTTCTGGAGCACATCATCGTGGGGTCTGCTATGTGGTGTGCTGACAGGCCTACTTATGAGCCTTCAGTCGTTTGAAAGGGAAGGGCCTTTAAAAACCTTTGAGAATACATTTTTTGACCTTCAATGCCTACATGCCTTAATCTGTGCTCTTCATGTCCTGACAGATGTCCCAGATCATTCGAAATGCACATTGTATGATCAAAAATAAGCTTAAGGCAGAGTATGTTAAATACCCATATATAAATGAATGGGCTTTTAAAAGCTGTTGGTTAATCCTACAGAATTTGAATTGTTGGAAATTCATCCCAGCCCATATAGAGAAAATGTGTACTCCATAGAGTGAGAAAATAGCCCCCTCTAGTGCAGGAGCATAGCACTTTCCATCTAAGGACAGAAAAGTGTTAAGGAGTTTATTTTCAGAAGAATTATCCTGTTATTACGGGATGTTTGCTAAAGCATCACTATTATTATCGTGCATACTTCTTCAGTTTCCGGTACATAACGCATCCTGCACCGCTTGTGATTCACAGACATGAATCATACCGTGCATCTAGCATCAATATACTAAAACTTTTTGCATACTTCTTCAGTTTCCGGTACATAACGCATCCTGCCCCGGTTAGTGAAACAAATAATTAAACAGTGACTTACACATGGCTTATTTAGACTACATTTTAACCAGCAGTCACTTTCAAGCTGTTGTGCTACACTTTATAATTGAGAAATCAGCTGACAAAATTACCATAGACAAAAAATTAAGTATATTTATTATTTTTAACCTTTATTTAATCAGATGTGTCAACAAGTTCTTATTTTCAACAACAGCCATGGCAGGATAATTAAAGTTTCCTGGGAAACATACATTGCTAAACACACACAGTAGCAAAATCTATGAATACATTTATAAATAGTCAATGGCTATTAATAATATAATTTCTTTGACATTTATAGCACATTATAATCATTTGGAGCAGCGAATCTAAAAGCAGGTTTACCATAAACAGTTTTCTTTTTATGGAAAATCAAAAGAATAGATGATCTGGTTGTGTACATTCTAAAATTATGTTGCACCAAATATTAATAGTAATTTGGGTGGCAAACTTAACTTATAAATATTATAGAAATTATAAATAAATCCAAGATTGTCTTATACAATGATGCACAAATGATTCTTGTTTTAAGGATTTTTGATGTATTTACTGAAGAAAAAAAAAAGAAAAAAAAAAACAATACTGGTTGAAACTCTTTTTTTGCAGTGAAAAAGTAAAACAAAAAAAAACTCCAATAAACAGGATTTCGCTTATTCTAATGTGTGACACCACAAGATATGTCTGCACAGTTGTTTGTACCTGTTTTGCATTGCATTAAATGGCACATACCTCAGTAAGCCAACAGTTGTCGTAAACAAGGACAGAGAGGTTACAACTAAATATAACACCATTAAGTCAAGTCAAGTCTCCTTTATTTATATACTGCTTTATACAATACAGATTGTGTCGAAGCAGCTTTACAGTGTTAATAAGATGCAAACAAATTTCAATTCTGCTTTAAGGCACCTCTAAAAACAGAATGGTAAAGAGTCAGTTATTAATCCATCAATAGAGATTTACACGTGTGTAAATCTTTTTTAAAATTATATATTTATATATATATATATATATTATATATATATATATATATATATATATATATATATATATATATATATTTTTTTTTTTTTTTTTTTTTTTTTTTTTTTATCAATCCTAAAATACTTTTTTCATTATATTTATGCAGAGCTGGGTAGTATGTACAGTAACTGATTACACGTAATCTGGATTATGTAATCAGATTTCAAATAAGTAAATAAATAATTGTAAATAGAGTATATTACATTTTGCTCATTATAAGATTACAGTTACTTTTTGTGGATTACACATTAATCACACAATGGCAGTAAATTAGTTATAATTAATTGATTGTCCCTAATACTTTCTCTCTCTCTCTCTCTCTCTCTCTCTCTCTCTCTCTTTCTCTCTCTCCTCTCTCTCTCTCTCTCTCTCTCTCTAAAAATCCTACCACTTAGCTACCATTCTCAAATGCAATGTGAATAAATTTGCTAACCATGCCTCTAAATTTGAGGGGGACCTCTCAAGCAATAACACTGTCATTGTTGTTTTCATGTTTATTAATGTTTGTTCATATAATGTTTAATGCAATGGAATATATTTTCTTTCTCTTTGCTTTTTATATCAATATGGTACATTTAATGTTAAGTTTAAAACAAGTTTGATAAAAATAATTCTAAAAGTATTCTGAAAAACAGTCGGATTACATTACATAATAATTAACCTAGATAATGATACTAACTGTGTCAGGTTTAATCTGTAATTAATAACGTACTATAATTTGTTCGTAATCTACCCAGCTCTGCATGTACCCTAACCCAAAGCATACAGTGGGCCTGTGCGTTTCTGTTTATTCTGTTTCATTGCAGTTCCTATAATATACAGCAGATGTCGCTCTAATATAGCTTTTCATTTGGTCTCTGTCATAACATCCCATCTCTTACTCACATCAAATGTCACTGCATTCAGAAGCAGAACAATACCATGTACTAAAGGCAGCCAGTAGGATACCAGGGCACTTATCTATGTCATAAGTCTAACAGATATGTTTGTTGCTCAGTGCTCTTACCCTAAACAGAGTAAATCAGGGTTCTCACCACTTTGCTCTGTGCTTTTCGAACCATTTTCTTATACCATTTTCAATATACCATGTGACAAACTCTCTCACAAGGGACAGATTATACACGCACACACACACACGCACACACACACACACACACAGACAGAAAACATCAATGTGAGGTCCAGGCATTAATCATTTGCTTCAATTTTACCAACATCCCCTTCACCCCATGAGCTATCCATCCTTGTGCTTACAGCTATCACACTCAACAAACCACTTTTAAAACTCATTGTTTAAGGGCCAAGATCCACATCAGTATTCAAAGGCTATTGATCCCGGCATCCTCACGCTTTCATGGTTGCTGTGGAACATAAGTACTTTTCAGCAAAGACATCTTATAAGTAACCTAACACCTCGTTCTACAGCAAAACAGGGAAAAGCTTGTGTGTATATAAGGGGTTAAATTACAGATTTCATATTAATATTTATCTTGGTACTCTTCCATGAAATGATATCAACTATATTATTCCATCCCTTTGAATAGTGCAGTGTTATTTCCAACACAAACACATTACGCCTAAGTCTTTTTCCTGATCAGCTAGACCATGCAGAAACAAAGACCCATTTGCATTTTAATTGAATAAATCCTTTTATTATGATACAGTTCTGAATAAATTTTGGCTAGGATTAATTCTTCGCTGTGGAAAATGGTGTTCGTTGTCAGACAGTATGCGACATTGGATTGGTCAGGTAGCATTTTGTTTTCACACAATCAGTTTTTAGGTGAAATGTAGAATTTTGGGGGGCTTATATACTATATTTTTGCTTTGGGAAATGTTAAAGCCTAATGTTAAATACAAAACTTGTTTTGTCAGCTATGTGTTTTCCAACTTAAATGAAGCAGACACTGAATCAATTAACGGTTGCAGTTTAATCAGTACTTTCAACCATAAATACGCAGGCAAAAAATACAAACACCACTTTGATGCACAGAAGTCATAAATCATTAATGCTATCTACACCTATTAAATTGTACTGGTTGCTGTTTTGGGAGTGGCCTTTCACCATTGTAGTTAACGTTAGCATCCAATCGAGCCAAACCTGCATTATTAATCGCAGCAAAGCTGTCTTAAGAAGACAAGCAAGATGTTTCTGACAGACTCGATCACTCAAGAATCCTCAGTCTGCTGTTTCGAGCCCCATCTTCTCATCTCGCTTTCATGTTGAGAACCTCATTGCTTTTCTCCTTAAGGGTCCATCACAAGCTCACACTAACCTTCCATTAAACTGACCTGAATTACATGAATGCATTATACAGTACCTTCATAAAATCTTTATTAAGTCAGTTGAGCATGCATTTTCTTTTTAATGCGCCTAATGGTTAGAGAGTCGAACTCCCAATCGAAGGGTTGTGAGCGAGTCTCGGGCCGGCAGGAATTGTGGGTGGGGGAGTGAATGTTAGTTTTTTACAGCGCTCTCTCCACCCTCAATACCATGACTTAGGGGGGAAGGGGGGGCACTGAACCCCCAACTGCTCCCCGGGCGCCGCAGCATAGCTCACTGCTCCGGGTGTGTGTTCACAGTGTGTGTGTGTGTGTTCACTGCTCTGTGTGTGTGCACTTTGGATGGGTTAAATGCAGAGCACAAATTCTGAGTATGGGTCACCATACTTGGCTGAATGTCACGTCACTCACTTTTTTTTTTTGTACCTTCATAAAATCTTTATTAAGTCAGTTGAGCATGCATTTTCTTTTTCAATTCATCATTTAGATAGTTGGGAGAGACAGCATTTTTATGAGTAAGCTCACTCAATCATAAAAATGATTAGGTTTTCTCAGTAAACAGGTCTCTCTGGAACAGTTTGGGAGCAGTTTTCCGGGAAAGCACCATTATTAGTTTTGTGAGAAAGAGAGATGTCTTCAGATATAAATCTGCTATAAATAATCCTCCAGCCTGCTTCTGTGACAAAAGGGTTTTTTGTTGCAGTCTCAGGGTCTTGTGGGAAGAAATAAAAGGCATTACCTGACCATTTAAACCGATTATTGACATGGCATTATAAATGTGTAATATCATAAGATCAAAGAAAATATTTTTACAATTTCTAGTGACTTTAAAGTTACTCTATTCTTGAATTTCTTAAAGGTGAAGTGCATAATTTTACTGTAATGAGTTAAAATAACTATGTTAAAAGGATAGTTCGCCCAACATGAAAATTCTGTCATCATTCACTTACCTTCATGCTGTTCTACGGAGCTCCAAACTTGACATGCAAGAAAAAATAAATAAGTTGTGCCCACAATTTACTATTTCATCCCTTCAATGTACTAAAATGTGCACATGATTACTATTTCGTTCCCTCGATTTGCTAAATCGTGCGCACAATTTACTAACTCCTTCTCTTGATTTATAAATTGTGTGCACTATTTACTAATTCGTTCCCTTGATTTATAAATTGTGTGCACGATTTAGCCTACTATGTTTTTCCTGCATGCCATGTGCAGGGCTCTGTACTGTTCTAACCCTGCATGCTTTTTTCTATCTATGCAAAATATCTTCTGTCTTTCAGACATAATCGGTATACATACATACATGCATGCTTATTTAAAATAGCTCCTTTCGAATCCCACACAACAAAGAATTTCATACAGGTTTAGAATGACATGAGAGAAATAAATAATGACAGAATTTTCATTTTTGGTGAATTTTTCCTTTAGGCCATCAGTTGTTTGATTCCCCTGAAAACTGTAAAAACAGTAGCCATATTTAAATGGACACATGGACAATTGTTTCAGTCTGAATAGAATCATTCCAACTGATGAAACTGAACACAATTTTTGCATTAACTCAAAGCAATCAGGTGGATGTGCATATTTTTATGTGACAAGATTCAAATTGGATTTCATTTTTTGACGTGCACACTGCAAATAGCTATTGCCATATAATTTTCTAAATCAACATCAACTTGTTTCATGTGTAAATCGATCGATGTCCTATCATATGGATTAGAAAAGAAAATCGGATAAAAATTTCAATCGTTTTTAGCATTCTTATTTACATGGAACATTTTCATTCAGATTGGACTTTTAAACCAATTGTAATACAAAGCTCATTTGATTCTGTTGTGCTAACAAAACATTGCTCTGTTTTGTTTTTTTAAATTTCAAACAGCCCAACATTGCAACAGCAACAATGCAACCCTGCAACCCAGCAACAGTGACTCAACCAATAGGGCAGATTTTGGGGCAGGACTATCTGTTTTAACCTATCGATGGTAGACAAGGGGAGTGTTTGGGAAACCTGTTTGAAAACAGGTCCCCGTAGTGACAGCAATGGCAAAGAAATCACATGCTTAATCTTTAAAGGTAGCAGACAGGTTTTACAATAGCATAAAAAAATGTAAAAAAAATAATAATAATAATTATGATATGCCATATAGTATCTAAATAAGCATCAATCTCTGTTTTTTTTACTACACTTGTACAGATGGATCCAGTCTGTGATAAAAGTGCTTGCTGAGAACATGTCAATCCAGTGCATCACATGCTGCAGAGATGAACAAGAATTTGTTTTCTCTGCCTGCCGGCTATGAGAGGAATTTTGTCAGCCTTTATCATAATAGACGAGCGGGCTGACCTTAATCGAGGCTCTGCTTTGCTCTGCTCAATCTGAATAACTATCCTCCTATTCAGATGAGAGAAGACAGACATCTTTCCCAAGATCAGCATAGATTCCTCTTTTTACATTCTCTCTCACTGTCTGTCTGTGGTCAACTATGAGTGTGTGCATGTGGTGCATGCATGAGAAGATAAGGACAGCAGCTTTACATTTTCGAATGAAGAGAGGCTTGCTGGATGTTACAGGTACACCAAATTGTATTCATAGCCATCTTGTCCTTTTAAAAGATTAGAGTAGACTTTGGTGGAATACGGACGAATTTCACTGAAGATTTGCCTTTATTACTATTGAAATGTGCTAATTTATATGTTAAAGTATGCTAGACAAACATGTAATCTTTACAATCTGTAAAAAATGGTCACAAAGAATTAAACAGATCTAAAGTATATTGCATAGTCTTTATTTGTACTGGTTCTGACTGAGAACTGAACAAGAACAGGTTAGAGGTCGCCATGGCAACCTGTGCCAAATGCAGAAGGGGTGAGATGTTGGGGTGAGAACTCTGACACGACAACACAAATCACATTTGTTATCAGTGAGAATATACAGTGAGTTAAATGTGAGTAGAATAAAGCAGAAATGGTACCATCTATTAGGCAAAAGATGCTAAATAGCTAATGGATAGATTTGCAAAATTAAGATAAACAAGCTTATTTTTTTTTATCTGTGAGAGGTTAGAGAGTCTGCAATTACTGAAAAGAAAAAAAAGACTGTGGCAGCACCATGGTTCAATGATCAGATGGTAAAAGCATGAGATGATATATCAGCTTTTAAAGAAATAAAAGATAAAATAAAAATCTGATGCCAAAAGCAGAAATAATCAAAGTGCTCTCCCCATCTGTGAATGTTTAGTCAAACAGATAGCAACGCCCCAAACTTACATCATTGCTGGTTGCTGTTTCAGACTGCAGTATAATAAACTGATCCAACCACACCAAATAAACACAGCACTGTTTTGTTTCTTCTGTGGAGTGGGATAGTTCACCCAAAAATGAAAATGCTGTCATCATTGCTATTGTGTTGATTCAAAACTCTATACTTTCTTCTGTGAAAAATATCTCTGGTTTATTTATTTATTCCATCCAATTGACCCTTTGCAGGGAGTTTGATAGACAGGCGATCTGACCAATCATAATGCTGAATCAGCAATTTTTGTCAGACAAACAATCCGGACAGAAGAGTAGATTAACTTCGATGGATTTGAACTTGAAAAATGGTGTGTACTGACGTCTTTCCGAGGTTGCAATAAAATACCTTCTGATGTTCATTCATGTTTATTTTGTGCAATAACTAGTAAAGAGAAAAAGACGATCACATGCTGCTTGAACTGAGGCTCTAAAGCGATCTGTGACACATTAAAGGGCCACAAAATGGTATTTATTGTTTGAATTTCTTACAAAATAACAAAATTTGAAAGTTGCTCTGTCTTGTCTGTCAGCACGTTGTCAGTGTTCTCTTTGCTCTGTGATGTATTTTACACTGCGTAAGAATGTGTGGCGTCAGAGTGTCATGGCTTATAGACATAGCAACAGTAACGAAGGGGGAGGTGTCTTTGCAAAGCATTAATTGAAGTTAATAGCCTCCTGTTTTGCTTGGTTCCCAACTTTCTTTCTTTTTGCAGAAAGAAATGCATTCATGTTTGAAACCACATGAGGTTGAGTAAATTATAACAGAATTTTGATGTTTTCATCCCTTTTTTCCAACCTTTCAGCACTTTTTCCACTAAATTAAGTTACCAGTGGATAACTTGTAGTGGTCTCTGCATATTAACCCGGACAAAAATGATACTTCCCTTTTAATTTAAATTAGGTATATTCCAACAAAATCCATTGCCAATGTAAATGCTTATTTTTCAAAGCTTTACATCAATGCTTTTAGAAATCAGAATGACAAGCAACTGTGGAAAACTGATTTTTATTGGATGCTTTTGTATGCTTATGTTTCTCTTCAACGTGTCAGATATATTTTGGGATGCGAATGGGTTCTTTGAGGAGAACTTGACAAGCGCATCTATACTGTCATGCTAGCTGTCAAGTGTTTGTTAAAAAACAGAGTGTACTACTTTTCACTAGACCCAGTGTGCGCATATCTGTATTTGGGTGCATGTGCGAATTACTTTGTGGCATTGCAAATCTTACTTACCCGTGTTTACATCCTAGGGAGTAGGTGTCACAAGATGCAAAACCGCATATGAAATGAACTAGTGAAGCAGTAAGGGAAAAGATGACACAGCATTAGTTAAATGTCAGATATCATAAGTCACCTATCTGCACACCCGCCGCAAATTACTTTGGGGAATACATCGAACTTGATTCTCTTAAGCATGACAAGTGTAAATTAGGGGAATTGTAGTTGGTTGGCCTCCACTCTCAGTTGCCTAGCAGCATACTCTGATGCAAATTCAAAGTCACTTTGTTTCCTATTGTTGAGAGGCTCTGGGAAAAAAAAAATCCGTTCTGCATCAAAGCTTTCCATGAATACAAACAGAGGAGAGCAATATTCTGTCCTCCTTCACAAATTGGACTTTTACATTTACATTGCATTGTACTGTAATCACGAAAGTGTTGTTGAAATGGAGCGTACTGTGTGGCGTGTTTGTCAGTACATGCACACATGTGGAAGTGTGGGTGGATTAACATCACCATAGTGATCACATTATGTCAGGCTTTTGCAGACCACACATCTTAGGCAGTAAGCACCTGTTTCTAAAGGGTATCATACAAGTGTTTGCTTTTGTTCCTTCGTATCTGTTGGAACACATAGATTTGATGTTTATGCATCAAAATACATCACTGAACATTAAGACAGTTTCTTTCTCTGATGTCTGTCAAAGAGCAAGAGTTGAAATTCAGAGCAAGTATTTTGATTAAAAAACAAAAACACGCTTAAATTTTGATTTCATTGGGGCATTTACAGTGGGTATGGACAGTATTCAGACCCCCTTAAATTTTTCACTCTTTGTTATATTGCAGCCATTTGCTAAAATCATTTAAGTTCATTTTTTTCCCACATTAATGTACACACAGCACCCCATATTGACAGAAAAACACAGAATAGTTGACATTTTTGCACATTTATTAAAAAAGAAAAAACTGAAATATCACATGGTCCTAAGTATTCAGACCCTTTGCTGTGACACTCATATATTTAACTCAGGTGCTGTCCATTTCTTCTGATCATCCTTGAGATGGTTCTACACCTTCATTTGAGTCCAGCTGTGTTTGATTATACTGATTGGACTTGATTAGGAAAGCCACACACCTGTCTATATAAGACCTTACAGCTCACAGTGCATGTCAGAGCAAATGAGAATCATGAGGTCAAAGAACTGCCTGATGAGCTCAGAGACAGAATTTTGGCAAGGCACAGATCTGGCCATGGTTACAAAAAAATTTCTGCTGCACTTAATGTTCCTAAGAGCACAGTGGCCTTCATAATCCTTAAATGGAAGACGTTTGGGACGACCAGAACCCTTCCTAGAGCTGGCCGTCCGGCCAAACTGAGCTATCGGGGAGAAGAGCCTTGGTGAGAGAGGTAAAGAAGAACCAAAAGTTCACTGTGGCTGAGCTCCAGAGATGCAGTCGGGAGATGGGAGAAAGTTGTAGAAAGTCAACCATCACTGCAGCCCTCCACCAGTCGGGGCTTTATGGCAGAGTGGCCCGACGGAAGCCTCTCCTCAGTGCAAGACACATAAAAGCCTGCATGGAGTTTGCTAAAAAACAGAGAAATAAGATTCTCTGGTCTGATGAGATCAAGATAGAACTTTCTGGCCTTAATTCTAAGCGGTATGTGTGGAGAAAACCATGCACTGCTCACCTGTCCAATACAGTCCCAACAGTAAAGCATGGTGGTGGCAGCATCATGCTGTGGGGGTGTTTTTCAGCTGCAGGGACAGGACGACTGGTTGCAATCGAGGGAAAGATGAATGCGGCCAAGTACAGGGATATCCTGGACAAAAACCTTCTCCAGAGTGCTCAGGACCTCAGACTGGGCCGAAGGTTCACCTTCCAACAAGACAATGACCCTAAGCACACAGCTAAAATAACGAAGGAGTGGCTTCACAACAACTCCGTGACTGTTCTTGAATGGCCCAGCCAGAGCCCTGACTTAAACCCAATTGAGCTTCTCTGGAGAGACCTGAAAAGGCTGTCCACCAACGTTTACCATCCAACCTGAAAGAACTGGAGAGGATCTGCAAGGAGGAATGGCAGAGGATCCCCAAATCCAGGTGTGAAAAACTTGTTGCATCTTTCCCAAAAAGAATCATGGCTGTATTAGATCAAAAGGGTGCTTCTACTAAATACTGAGCAAAGGGTCTGAATACTTAGGACCATGTGATATTTCAGTTTTTCTTTTAATAAATGTGCAAAAATGTCAACAATTCTGTGTGACTGCAATATAACAAAGAGTGAAAAATTTAAGGGGGTCTGAATACTTTCCATACCTACTGTATATATGAATAATGTAGAATAATAATGAAAATTCTCATGCATTTAAACCTGTATGCATTTCTTTCTTCTGTGGAACCCCAAAGAAAATATTTTGAAGAATGTTGGTAACCAAATAATAATTTATACTACAGTTCATTCTGGTTCTCGAATCTGATTGGCTGAGGTCCTTTTCCAGCGGTGCAATATTTCAGTAGTATCAGCACTCTAACCATTTCACCATTTTTATCTCTCCACTTGTTGTCGGATCTATACTGGCAACATTTTTCTCATTGAGAATCAATGGCGAAAGAGTGAACCCTATAATTTTACAATATTATTACTGTTAATGTGTCAAGGAATGTAGTTTTCAGAGAATTTTAGGTGAGGATTTAGTTGTTTAGAACTCAGTTTACATATAAAGATAGTGGCTACAGTATTTGACAATTTGTTTAGACATTTTCAGAGACGTGAGCTCCAGGCCAACAGTGGCTGCTTTAAGAACAGCTTTATCTCGGCAAGTCCTTTGGGAATTAATTTAAGCTATAGTTCACCTCAATCTGAAGATGGTCATTTTTGCAATCTCATATAGGTCCAATTTGTATGACTTTCTTCACTGGGACACAGAAGATATGTTAGTGGCCAAACAATTTTGGTGACCATTAAAATAAATAAATAAATAAATACAAATTATTAAAGAGACATTTCTTAAAATATCTTCTTTTTTGTTCTATGGAAGAAAAGCAAGCCATAAAACAACATGAGGGTGAGTAAATAATGACATTTTATTTAGGGATGACCTATCCTTTCAATGGCTACGGCCTACTTTTGTATGGAGAAGAATGACATGAATACCCTTTAAATATCTCCTTTGGGTTTAGAACAACATGGTAAGTAAATAATGACAGCATTTTCAGATTTGAGTAATTTATCCTTTTGCATCATATTGTATTTGCAGGAACCTTCTGGAGAGCTATGTCTATTTTGTGTCATCTGCACTTAAATGCATGCTGCTACATTTCAAAAAGTAAACCAATATGGCACTCTAAGTAAGAATTCTTTTTTTCACAAGCCAAGAGGGAAGTCTGCGTTTTGCTATGATGTTCTTTGGCAATCTCTTGCTAAAGCTCAACAGCATTCTGTCTTCTCGTTCCCACAGCTCCATCTGTCCCAGCAGGGGGCTCGGATCTGTCAAAGTGATGGGAATCAGTGACAGCATTTATTCATGGTGGATTATGCCGTGCTAATAATGATAGTCTCTGTTCTCTCTCATTTCAGATTTGGTTGCGTTATACATAATTGTTTTCAAGAAATTCCTCAGGATTGGCAAGCTAATTACGTGTATAAAAAAGAAGGGTCAGCACAGAGAGGCCTTACTTAAATGTGGATTATGAGTTTGACATGCAGATGAAATTAATGTATTTTTCCTGTTAAAGACCAAAATTTACTTTGACATCTATAAAGGCTTTATTTTTGAAGAGACAGAACATTTAATACCACATGTTGCTATTTTCTTCTCTCTTCACTTTTCCTCTGCAAGATGCAAAAGTGTTGTTTTAATAATGTGGTATTAAATGGGTCCAGAAAGATTCTTCTTACTTTGTATGTCTAGTTCCACTTTTCTGCTTGGGAAATGGGGGATTAGTGTAGGGGGCACAAAAATCTGAAATTAGATATAAACCATGAAATGTAGACATGCAGGAATCATGTGGAAGGATGAGTATAACGCTGTCAAAAATTGGTTCAAAAGTACTATTCTCATACATAGCCATATTAGATTAGCATACTGCTGCCAATTAGCTAGCTATGTTAGCATACCACTAACTGATTAGCCTCCCATCATATTGCATATTCAAGCTACTATACTACAGTGTAAATATGTCAGATGTCAGTGTTAGATTTGATTGTACCATAGTAAACTAGTTTTTTTTTTTTTAAGGTAAAACTTGAGTTTAGGGACCAATTCTCACTATTAACTAGTTGTTTATTAATGTGCATATTACTAGGATATTGACTGTTGATTAGTACCTATAATGCATATAATAATTCCTTATTATTATTTATGACCATATTCTAGACATACCCCATAAATGCAACAACGATCTTACTAACTATTAATAAGCAGCAAATTAGAAGTTTATTAAGGCGAATACCATACTTAATAATTAGTTCTTAGTGAAAATTGGTCCCCAAACTAAAATGTGACCAAGAAAAATTTTGAGTCATGTACAAGATAAGATGTGACATTGAAAAATTTTGAGTCATGTAATTGTGTTCAGTTATACATCCAGTAAGTTCTTGAATTTTGTGTGTTGAAAAATGGCAAGCGAGTGACTTTGACAAGGGCTAGATGAACAATCAGATGTTTCAGGTGAACAAGATTCATATCATGTTAAACATTTCAGGTAATAAAAAAAAAAAAAAAATAAACACTATGACACTATTTGATTTTAATAATGTATTAATAAATGTTGGAATTAACATTAACTATCATTAATAAATGTTTCATAAGTATTTTAAAATTTTCATTGTTATTTCCTGTTAACAAAAATTAACTATATATTAAAGTGTTAGGGTTGGGGTTAGTATATATACACAGGTTAAATATATGGACAGTGCAGCGTTCAGTCAGTGGAACTAAAAACTTTTGGGTGGGTGGTAGTTTTATGAATCACTGATGGTGATATAACAGACGGGGTTGAAGGGGCCAGCAGAAGTGTAATGAGTATTGAAGACAGACTGACACCTGGAAAATAGAGGTCAATTTGTCTGTCTGCGGTGAAAAGTTGGAAGCCTTCTTATATCTAGCAGACACTTAAACTGTTGAAGATGAATGTAATAATATCCTTTCAGAGATCAGAGAGATTTTATTTGACTCAATATAATGAAAACAGTGGGTGTCTCCAGGAGTAACATAATATAACTCATTCACTAAGTTTGCGTATAATTTGGTGTACGCTTGCTAAACTATCATAAGTGATGAGCCGTCATGAGAAAAATGTTTTAATGGTAGTTGATGGCACTGCTAGATTGGCAGGAGAAAAATGTGGAAAGACTTCACTCGTGTTAAAAGAAGAGTTCACCCAAAAATAAAATTCTGTCACTACTCACTACTCTCATTTTGTTACAAACCTGTACACTGTTATTTTTCTCCAGTGGAACACAAAGGAAGCCTTGACAGACATTCTGTCATTATTAACTGCCAGTCAATGGAACTGACATAGCAAGCATCCACTCCAAAATTAATTGTGCATTCCTGAATATTACCCTCAGAGTTTAATCCTATATTAAAACCAATTGACTACCAACATAACGCTGAAGTGCTTTAATGTGAAATTGAATCCTGAATCTGGATTATTGAAAAAGAAAAAGAAAAAAAAAAAAAAAAAAAAAAAAAAAAAAAATATATATATATATATATATATATATATATATATATATATATATATATATATATATATATATATATATATATATATATATATATATATATATATATATTTTTTTTTTTTTTTTTTTTTTTTTTTTTTTTTGCATGTGGACTTGATTCCATTGATTGTTAGTTGGATGGAGGCCCACCAGGCCCATCATATATAGCACAAGCCCACTTTCTGATGGCCAGACACAATTGTTCACAACCATACCACAAAATTAAAAAAAAAAAAAAAAAAAAAAACACATCTTTGGTTGTTTAGCTTACATTTTAAATGCCATTGAACTAACTGTTGCATCAATCAATTTATTGCTCAAGGACAACATAATTCCATTTTAAATCATTTTAAAACTAACAACATTTCAGAGCTTCTTCAATTATGTATTATTATTATTATTGTTGTTGTTATTATTATTATTTTCAGTTGTTTGTGTTTAATATTCCTTGCACTAATAAATCATTGTTAACCAAATTCCTCCTGGCTATTTAAAAAGATGTAATTTGACCGTTCAAATCAAGATGCAGTTTTATTGTCATTATCATATTACAGTAGATGCAGAATTTCACATTAGCAGTTATTTTTTAGTTGATTCACTCCTATTTACCTCACTTCAAAGGCACAAAAGCTTGTAAATGAAGCAATAGCTGTTTTGAGACTCGTCATTCCCTGCAGTCACAATCTCTGTGTAGATCTAATCGCAAAGCAGAACCTTGTCAATGTTCATTCATCAAAAACCATGGGAAAAACAACCCTTTGGAGAAGGAAAAGAACAAAAGCCAAGTCTTACAGCTGCAGAGGAAAGAAAAAAAGATTTTACTTTATTTTATTTATTTATTTATTTATTATTGTGGAAAGAGAAATGGCTGAATTATTGTATTTTACTTTATTATTTTCATTCATTTTATTTTTATTCATTTTTGCAACAAAATTGTGATGCAGTGGTGTTTATCACAAATACTTAATAAACTCAGCCTAAATATACTGTTTTCCCAGTAATCATATAACAATGCGATGCGTGCAACAGTGGAGTTGATTCAGCTTGAAAGTCTCTAACTATTTCTCCCTTGTTGAAATGCCTTGACTGTGCCAAAATAGTTTGCATGAGCCCCTCCAGGGGAAAATGAGTGTTTTAATAACATCAGCTCCAGAGTGTCACAGATTAAACCTTTTCAGTGTGCTTAATTGGAATTGGGATCAAATGGCCTGGACCAGATCTTTGGCACACAAATGCACATCGAATTAGAAATTGTCTAAGAAATATACTTTTACATGGATTTAGGATTACAGTTAGTGAAGTTTAACAATTAAATCTTTTGAAACAAATATGTGTATTCTTCATTCTGGTGATGTTTTGCAACTATTTCATCAGAGAGTGTTTTGGACAATAGATTTTCCTTCAAAATTAGCATGGAAAGTTCAAATTCTGCTATGGCCTGCTAATGTGTGAACCAATACAAATCGATAATGGTCAGGTCAGTATACTCCAGAGGTAATCCACAAAACAGTCAATGTGCTGCATTGCTAATAAGATAGATGTCACTTGTTCTTTTCAATAAATGTGCCTTTAAAGTGCTGTTGTTTTTTCCATCTGATAAGTGAAGGTTGAAACGGATGAAGACAGAAAATCTATGTGACAGATTTCTGTGTGAGTGTCTTATATTGCTTGGGTCTATAACATTTTTTTCTCCTTTATGAAAGGAATAGGCTATATTTTGTTTTGCATGTATGGCAGGAAGATTGTACTAGCTGATGTTAACTCGTTATGAGCTTAGAAATCAGCAGATTTTTCCCAATGTGATCACTAAAATAATGTTGTATTACAGTAATGCTTTGCTGTAATGTGGGAAACATTTAAGCAATGTCAATTAATAGCTCTTATTTGGCAGTTTATTAAACAAAAATGTTATATATAGTAAATTACCTTTTCACACAATATTTCTAGTTCCTTTGTCTATGTTTTGCTCTCCCAACAAAATTAGTTCCAAACAAAGCTACCACAAAAGTCGCAATTGCAAATCAGATCACATTTTTAAATGAATAGGTTGAGTAAATATTAAAGTGATTCAAACAGTAATATGTTGCCATGTACTAACGTAATGAGTCAAATGCTGCTTAGCCAATCAAATTTGAGGACCGGAACTAACTGTTGAATAAATTACATGGTAAGTAGTAAGTGATACTGCCAAGCCAAGAAAAGAGCACTACAGGCTCATGAGACACACTATTGGCAGTTCAACAGACCATACAAGCAACCCCCTTCACTTTTAGCTGAAGCCCAATGGTGTAAGCTATATCCACCAAAAGATTACATTCATACATCTACAGGGGTTGAGAACTTGTGGAAAAAGGAGAGCTATTCTGTTTGTTCCACAGAGAGGCTTAATGCAAGCTTTATGAGTCTAACCCATTATGAGAGACTCGCTGAGGCTCTGAGGTAATTATGGCCACCTCTCCTTCTTATTTTCACTTTGTCTTCCTCTCTGTCGGTAAATGGCACTGCAAGCATGTTTTGCCGCTGTGCATGTCATTTACAGCTTTGAAAACAGCTTCCTGCTGAAATCTCTTGCTGACCAATCTTCTGAGAAAAGCACACACACATAGTGCTTGCGTTCAATGCAGAGCATTCTCCGCTAAACAATATTGCAGACATGATTCCCATTCAACATATCTCACATTCAAAACCTGAGGCATCCAACCAAATTTACGTCAGCATTTTAGTCTTTTCTTTATTATCAAAAAGCTGCCATTCATCCTCCTGTCATTCATTCCACATCAGTGGTAATAGAGATTATAACATACTGACAGCAGAATTGACAGAATGAGTCCTTCTTCAGATGTTCTGGGCTGCTTCTGATGGGGACTCATTATTATTAGGTAAAGCAGATGTTTCTGTAGAAGGGTTGATGTCAGTATGAGTGGCATTCAAGATACAAATTGAAACTTCATTGTCAACAAAATGACTTCATGTCTACATGTAAACCAGGTAACATTCATATGGGATAGTTCACCCAAAAATTAAAATTCTGTTGTCATTTACTAGCCTATATGTCATTCCGAATGAGGTGTAAAGTGTAGCTGAAAACTGAACTTGAGTAAAAGTGCAAATATCTAATAGCAAAAATGACTCCATTACAAGTCACAAATTCCAATATGACCTAAAATCCAAAATGAAGTAAAATCTGTAATACTGTAAAATGAAGTAAGGTATCTGATTTTAACAGTACTCATCTATTTTACTTGTATAGAATGTAGATTCAAAGATGCACTAGTCCTCAACACCTAAGAGAAATGCCATAAGCAAGAAATAGGTTATTTGTGAGGACAGCAACTGTCTCAGTTCCCTTTCCAATCTACCTCGAGTGTAAACTAAACGGGCCAATGCACATTGGCATGCAATTATAGCATCCAGCTGCCGCTGATCACAGTGTGAGTATAAGAAGGCAGGAGGTGCAATGCATACCAGCTTTTTTCACTTCGGAGCCGAGCGACAGTATCGTTCTGCTTACCTCAACTGTGTCTGCTGTGAACTAAGAGTTCAGCACACTCTGGGAAGCTTCCTGTGTTGGCGAGAAGGAGCTTCAGTGGCGGTCGTTCAAGCATTGAGTGGATTGCACACTTCAAGCTGCACTACCCCCTGTCGTGTTGCAAGCAGCCATCTCCCCTGTGCGCCTCAGCACTAAAAGAGAATTTCCTAAGAGCAAATTTCCTCTAAAAGAGCTCCACGGGTGCGTCTTTATAAAGATGACGGATTGTCCTCATGAGGATGCTGTTTCACCCGTGCGTTTCTGGGTGCGGTCGTTACCTGGCACCGGGTGATGGTCACGATCACTGCCTCACATGTCTGGGCGTCAAGCACACTGAGGTGGCTTTCGTGGATGCGTCATGTTCCCACTGCGGGAAGATGACCATCTCGGAGCTGCGAACCAGGCTCCGCTACCTTCAGGGGGGCAGAGTCCCGCTGCCTCTGCTGCGATCTGGGGCTCGTTCTGGCGGACAGACAAGAACCACTTAGGGCAGTAGCACAGGCGGTTTGAGGGTCACAGTGGTGGCAAACCCCACAGGGAACCAACCCTCTGGGTACCACCACTCCTCTTGCACCTCCGATCCAGTGGAGCAACCCATGGAATGTGCTGGGCCCTCTTCAAAGAGAGTACCAGTGGTACCAGTGGGCCTTCCACCGACCGGATATCGATCTCAGCATCAGAGGGAGATGTGACACATCCTGCCTCCTCACCGAGGGCGGGCCCCCTCTCCCGCACCGCAGCCACAGCAGCCTCCAGTAAATCAGCGTCGTGGAGCCAGGCGTGAGCGGGCCGCCCTGCCTGTCCAGGCCCCCGCCAAACTTGGCGGCAAACGTAAGAGCAAGCGGCCATGAGACAGGCGACCCAGAGATGGAGGGATCTGCTCTTCGGGAGAGGGTGAATGCGCCACTCCCTCCCCCGGAGGAGGGCCGGGTGGAAAATCTTTTGTTTCATTTTTCAGTACCCAAATACTCGACAAAAGAGCTATTTCCCTTATCTCTGGGTCCCAGGAGGGGACGGAGAGTTGCGGACGGCCAGGCACCGGACCTCACTCATCCTCCTCCTTCGCCAGATGGCAGCAGTGGGTGGTTCGAGAGCGTCAACAAAGGCCCTACTCACACACCCTCTGCCAACCCATGGAAACAGGTGAGCCCTGCAGCCCACACTCACACCACACTCCGGCCTGCTCACAAGCCGTGTCCCTGTATTCCACCTCGCTGCCCCACTGCGGGTACGGCTGTGGTTCCACTGGTCCCGCTTGGTACAGTTTCTAAGCCCCTGGTCAGCACTACCCAGCCCGTCTCGCTGTCTTCTGCGGACCATCAGCCTTGGCTTTGCGATTTAGTTCGCCCGGTGTCCCCCCAAGTTCAGCGGTATCCGCTTCACTACAGTGAAAGCGTCCGATGCCCCTGTTCTGCGGGTCCCCGAGATTGGTTTGCAGCGATCGACCCCGTGCCACAGACCTTTTCTGTGGTTTGTGTTCGAAGGACAGGCATATCAGTACAAGGTCCTGCCCTTCGGGCTGTCCCTGTCTCCCTGTGTCTTCACAAAAGTCACAGAGGCGGCTCTTGTTCCCCTCAGAGAGCAGGGTGTTCGAATTCTCAACTATCTAGATGATTGGCTGATACTAGCACAATCTCGGGATCAGTTGTGTGAGCACAGGGACCTGGTGCTCGGGCACCTCAGCCTGTTGGGCCTTCGGGTCAACTGGGAAAAGAGCAAAGTCAGGCAGGACGAGGACCAAGTCTTGCTAGTGGCACCGTATTGGCCCACTCGGACCTGGTTCCCCGAACTAGTGCTCCTTGCGACAGCCTCTCCTTGGCCGATTTCTCTGAGGAGGGATCTACTGACTCAGAGACGGGGCACTTTTTTGTCACCCGCGTCCAGACCTTTGGAAACTTCATGTCTGGTCCCTGGACAGGAAGCGCAGAGGCTCTGGGTGACCTACCCCAGGAGTTAGTGAACACCATCACTTCGGCAAGAGCACCGTCTATGAGACACGCTTATGCCTTGAAGTGGAACCTGTTCATCGAGTGGTGTTCTTCTCGCCGAGAGGACCCCCGAAGATGCCTGATTGTGGTTGTGCTTTCCTTTCTGCAGCAAGGGCTGGAGCGAAGGCTGTCTCCCTCCACCCTCAAAGTCCAGGTTGCTGCTATTGCTGCGTACCATGACCCCGTGAATGGGAAGTCTTTAGGTAAGCATGACCTCGTAATCAGGTTCCTTAGAGGGGCCAGGAGGTTAAATCCTTCCCGGCCCCCCTCCATACCCTCTTGGGACCTGAGGGAACGAGGGTTACCATACGTAACCGAGATGTTACATATGTAACCCTCGTTCCCTGAAGGAGGGAACGGAGACGTCACATCGGTGACCGACGAATTGGGATCTTGCTTAGAGAGACCAGTCTACTTTGAGTGTAAACTAAACAAGCAAATGCACATTGGCATGCGATAATTGCATCCAGCTGAGTATAAAAAGGCAACAGGTGCAACGCATACTAGGTTTTTGCCGAGGAGCTGAGCCGGTAACCCAGCCGCTCAGCGGTGGTACAGCAGCCATGGCGACAGGACTTTAAACTGCTTTAAAACGGCACGGTTAATTAATCATAAAGGCTCCGCTACACCAAGTGTTTCTGTTGCATGGAACGAAACAGTTGTAACTTGCGCAAAACGTAAACAAAGTTACACTAGCAGTGCACCAGATTAAAATGCTGTGCTTATTAGAGACACAGGGGCTACTACACACACTAGATTAACTATGACAGAGGAACCAAACAGCGATCCTTTATATCCACCAGAGAAATGACTGAAGTTAATAGTGTGGGACTATTTTGGGTAGACCAAGAATGACATTTAAATATTGCCGTAAAAACTGCTGCTAAAGAGCAAATACACGGATTTAAACTATTTTAATGTATGACGTGAAGGCAAGACTGACGCAAAGCTACGGCTTGTTAGCTCAGCATTCTGCCCGCTTCAGATCAGACATAGAAGAAATAGTGCGGTAAGATCACATTTATTTGAATTAATTAATTATAACATTTAGCCACTTGAATTAATTATTCGATCGGGGGAGAGAAAGTGAGAGAGAGAGAAGTGTGTGTGTGTGTGTGTATGTGTGTGTGTGTGTGTGTGTGTGTGTGTGTGTGTGTGTGTGTGTGTGTGTGTGAACCTGCGTCTGCATGTCTCTCTAAAAATGTGTGTTTAGTTACTTAAAGAGTGATTTTACCCCCTCGTTGCTAATGAATATAATGTAGCAAATCAGTATCTAAGCTATTTTATTAATAAAAGTCATGTGGCAGGGTTCACAAGTTTGTGTCCTCCTGAATATTTGTATGTGTATGCAGCATGATCTCTGATCTCACAAACCAAAATAATAGACATGATTTTTTTCAGACCACATGTAAAATCATGAATTATTATAAAAATTATTAAAATGAATATGCATGGTTGACAGTTGATTACAATAATAGTTCAACTTATTCCCCTCATTATTAATAGTTTCCCCTGTGGGATAAATAATGTTAATAGTCTAATATTAATAATAATTCATTTACATTGCTATTTATTATCCCTTTTACATAAACCAACAAGATATTTTTTCCATCATGTTTCCAGTTCTCTGCCTCAGGTCCAAAAGAAATGTAAAGAATGTACAAACTGAAAACACTAAATACTTTTGTGGTCTATTTTTGTAACGAGGAGACAGTGGCGTTAGGATCCATGTGCAGCTTTATTAAATCACAAGGCAGGTCAGACAGGCAGAGATCGGTAACTGGTGTCAGATGCAGAGGCTGGATTTGTGACAGACACGACAAAGAGGTGTTTGGATCCCTCAAGCCAGTGTCGCCACTCTTCAAAGGCGACCTTCATGGCAAGAAGTTCTCAGTTACCCACGTCATAATTTTGCTTGGTGGGATTGAGTTTGCAGGAATGAAAGGCGCAGGGATATAGTTTCGGCGGGTTGCCCCAATGCCAGTGCTGGAAGCGTCCACTTCCACAATGAAATCTCACTCTGGATCGGGATGGTGCAAGATAGGTGTGGTAGTAAACCTCTCCTTGAGGGTTTGGAAGGCTGAACAGGCTGCTGAAGACCATTTGAGGCGTTGACCGCCCTTTTTAATCATTGAAGTCATGGGAGCTGCTATTGTGCTGAAGTTATGAATGAATCTCCGATAGAAATTGGCGAATCCCTGAAAGCGTTGCAGTTCCTTTAAGGTGGTAGGTAGAGACCAGTTGACAACGGCTCGTACCTTCTTATCATCCATGGCTACCCCTCTCGAACTGATCACGTACCTAAGGAATGATACAGTCTCCTGGTGGAACTCACACTTTTCGGCTTTGGCACATAGCTGGTGGTTGATGAGACATTGTAAGACAGCCCGAACCTGCCTGACATGATCCTCGTATGACTGACTAGAGGCAAGGTGTAGCGAAACTTGACGGTGATGAGTGAGTCCTCATTATTTTGTTGTGGTTGGGTGTTCTTAATCTTTTTATTTAGGAAGAAGTATATTTTTTTTGTTGGTGATGTGGATGGTCTAATAAACCCTTTAGAGAGTTCATCTTCAATATAGGACTTTATAGCCTTAGCTTCAGGTTGAGATAAGGCGAAAACCCTTCCCTTGGGAGGATGTGAACCAGGTTGAAGCTCGATGGCACAGTCGCTGGTTCTATGAGTAGGTAGTTGAGAAGCTTTGGTCTTACTGAAGGCCTTGGTGAGATTGTGATATTCAGCAGGAAATTGGAACGCAGGCGTGCCATCCCTTTTCTTTCTGACTGGAGTAGCGTTGAGACAATTCTGTCGGCAGAACTCTGACCACTAGATAATCTGTCCTTCGGACCATAAGATTGAGGGGTTGTGCATTTCCAGCCAGGTCAGTCCCAGAATGATAGGTGTTCTCGGAGATTGGAATACGAAGAGACGGATGACCTCTGTGTGAAGAGCTCCAGTGCATAATTGAATGTCTTTCGAACCATCTAGCGCTGCCACTGCCAAGTGAGACACACAGGGAACAAGAGGGATGTTATGAGTCTTTGCGAAACTGGCGTCAATGAAATTTCCTGCAGCCCCCGAATCAATCAAAGCCGTAGCCTCTGTGATCTGCCCATTTATTTTTAGAGTGACTGGAATCTCTAAAGCAGTGGAAGAACTGAGATTAGAACTCACCGCAGATGAGTTGCGAGGTGGACAGGAAGCTTCCATGTGTCCAGGTAATCCGCAGTATAGGCACATATTTTGGTGAATGCGTCTCTCTCTCCTTTCCACTAAGATGAGTAAAGCCAATCTGCATGGGTTCTGTGTCAGGAGGTGAAGAGGTGGTTCTGACTGAAGCCGAAGAGAGCTGAGCTTGACAATGAGAGCGTAGGAGGTTGTTGATCCGAATGGCCAGTTCCATGAATTGATCAACAGGCTAATTCAGACTATAATTCCATGCTCAGACCTCTGTGGAAGTGCAGTTTCAGTGGATCCTCCGGCCACCCTGTTTGTGCAGCGAGAGTGAGGAAAGAGAGAGCATAATCCGACGCTGATCTCCTTCCTTGGCATAGAGAAAACAAATGTTGACCTGCCTCCTTTCTATCAGCAGGATGTTCGAAAGCCTCCTTAAACTGCTGGATAAAGGCCGAGAAGGAAGGGAAGACAGTCTGAGTCTCACTCCACAACGCGGTAGCTCACTCCAACGCCCTTCCAGTGAGAAGCAAATGGACAAACGCAATGTGACTATCGTCTGTGGAATACAGCATGGGTTGTTGGTGAACAAACATGGAACATCGGAGTAAAAAGCCAAAGTTCTCCGGGAACGCCAAACAAGGGCTGGCGGTGGAGGTTTGCAAAGTCTTTACAATCTCCTCCGTTAGCGAGGTAAGTCGGTTAAGTTGTTGTTGGTGCATGGCCAGAACCGATGCTTGAGCAGATACCTCGGTAGTGAAATGATAGAACACTGCTGGATCTATTTCTAGTGAAGTCTTCTGTAACGGGGAGACAGTGGCGTTGGGATCCATGTGCAGCTTTATTAAATCACAAGGCAGGTCAGACAGGCATAGATTGGTAACTGGCATCAGATATAACAAAGGCTGGGCAGATTCATAAACAGTGTTCGTAAGCAGGGTTGAGGCAGGCGGCAGACAGACAATAGTACAATACCACAAGACAGGCAGGGTCGAAATAGGTAGGCAGCAATCAATCATTAATGGGTAATCAGTCAAGGTAATATACAGGTAGTCAGGCACAGGAGAAATGCACAAAAATGTATGCAAAGCAAAACAAGACTTTGCAAAGAGCACAGGGAAGGCACAGCTTAAATAGGCAGGGCAATAGGAAACACTTGTGCAGGTGATTATTCTCAGGTATTCTCATTGTGGGAAATGAAGTCTGAAATTGATTGTTCACTCTGGCGGTGATCGGAGGGAGCCACAGAGGCTGAATTTGTGACAATTTTCATTAGTTATTTTTAAAAGGGAAATACTGACATGGATGTTTACAGAGCAGAGGTCACCTTTTTAATTCCAATTGGAGACATGGACTTTTGTTTGTCTTTATTATTATTATTATTATTATTATTATTATTATTATTATGTTGTGCTGTATTATTGGTTACTGTGTTATTTCTGTTTCAAAAGGCAGCAATAAATAACACTTTAATATCTAAAAAGTGTCCATGTGACTTTATACATTAATAATTTTGTTGTGCTGTATTATTGGTTACTGTGTTATTTCTGTTTGTTTTCACAGATTCCTCGAGTGAGGGCCTGGCACCGGACATTCCGCTACGTCTGGTTGCCGAGGGGATGGAGGAGCTCGACACATGAAAGTACACTTCCTTCAGGTCGATCGCTGCAAACCAATCTCGGGGACAGATGCACCCGAAGATGCGTTCCTGCGTCAACATCTTGTACGGTAACTGGTGAAGTTTACAACAAAGTAGGGTCTGTAAAACCCCATCTCCATATCAGCTGGAGGGACCGGCTTTAACCCTCTGAAGTCGATTAACGCGTATACGCGTTTTGGGGTATTTTCTCCTGATAACCCCGAAAATAACTTAAATTACACTTTCAGTTTTGATCGTACAGATAAGAGGAATACATCAATCGAATCTGTAAAGGGTCTACTTTTTTGTATACAGACATAATAACAACAAAACTTTGTGCACTTATAAAATAAAGATAACAAACAAGGAGTGCTGTCTGCAGCCTTTGTCTGCGCTGATCTTCAGTTACAAACGCGTCATTAAAATGAACTGTAACTCAGTGAATACTCAACACAAGAGACATGAGAGAGATATCTATAGAAAGCCTGACATGTCTACTTTTAAACTAAACAAGTGCTGCCGAAAACAAATATTCTGTGATAAAGTAATCCATATGAAAACAACGCGATGTCCGTTTTTCATGTCTCCCTTCATTATCTTCTAATGCGACCACGCCCCCGCGCCGAGCGCGCTTTTGAGATTCAAATGATTCACTGAAGCGCGCGGCTTTTGAATACGCCCACACAACAGAAGACAACGCAGCGAGACTGTTCTTCAAGTTTTTTTTTATTTCATTGTTTGCTTCGTGATGAGAGGAATAAGACATAATTCACCCCAAAAAGATGTGATGTGGTTGAGGATTTGAGATTTGGATTTCCTCAGAAAAAAAGAATGAAGCACTTTATTCAACAGAGATCATAAACATGAGTAAGTCTATTTTTATTTATATACTTGTACTAGTTTTCACGTAACGTGTAAACATTTTACTAGTTAGACTGTTTCCAAAGACTTTTTCCAAACTATAATTCCTGACTAAATGTATAATCAAGTTAAATATTATGAAGTTTCAATAACAATATACACTACTATGATTCAAAAGCTTGATGTAAATAATATAAATGTAACAATAAATGTAACTGTAACAAATGTAACAAACATTGCTGTTCTTTCAATTTATCCCCCCTAAAAAACCTGAAAAAAATATTCTCAAGCTCTTTTCAACATTAATTATAATAATGATAATGATAATAATAACAATAAATGTTTTTTTGTAGAAAATAAGATTGTTAAAAGGATTTCTGAAGGATTGTGTGATTGGAGTAATGATGCTAAAAATTCAGCTTTGAAAGTCAGCTTTGATTGTTCCTAATAAACTGTTTAGCTGCACTCACAAGTGAATATTTAATTATGTTGTGGGATAATTAAATATATTCTAAATAAACTACAAACATAAAATTATATACATTTATTTTGTCCTCACATTCTTTCTTGTAACTCATCCCTATCAGTGACACAGCTGACTGAATGGCTCATTATGCAGCTCATTGTGCAGGTCTTTGTCTTCTCAGGTGTGAATTCATGATAGTTGACGCCTACTCGTATATGACTTTTACCAACAAAAAGTGTCTTAGAAAATTTAAATCAATATATTGTTTTCTGTAGGTGAGTAAACAAGATGATTTTCACATCATTTAGAAAAAAAAGTTCTAGTCTACAAGCTCCAGTTCTCAAAAGTCCCGGGAACCAATTTTCTGTATGTGTTGTATTGCCTTATTCAAGTGATTTAACATTTTTTAGTTTTTCACTAACCACGCATAACATTTTTTTTCTCTCAAAAACACAATCATGTACATACATGCTGCTCACATATTATTATAGCCCAGTTTGTGCTGATTACAGTAAGATTAGACTTTAGCCATTTAGATATTTATAAGAAACTGAAAAAAGCACAAATGTCAGGGCATGACAAAACTTCTCCAGGCCCCAAAAATACCCTTAGACTACAGAGGGTTAATGCATCCTTCGCCAGTAGGACTGCAATCTCTGCATGCAAGATAGGAGCATCGGCCACCTTCACTGATGTAAAGCAGATGACGCTGAACTTGGGGGGACGTCAGGCGAACTGAATCACATAGCCGAGTCAGATGGTCCGCAGGAGCCAGCAAGATGGTTTGGGTAGCCAGGCACCAAGACACCATACAGGCTGGACCAGCACGACCACCGACGTACCCGCGGTGGGGCAGCGAGTTGGAGTGCAGGGACCTGAAGATGGGTCTGAGTGTGCAGTGCAACACTTACCTGGTTCCACGATTTGGAAGAGGGTGCATGAGTAGGGCCTTTGATGATGCTTTCGAACCGCCCGCTGCTTCCTGTTGGTGAGAGAGGAGGATGAGTATGGTCCGTCCGTGACTCTCCATGCCCTCTTCGGACCCAGAGACAGAGAAGGCCGCTCTCCTGACGAGATTTTTGGAAACCAGATTCTCCACCCGGCCCTCTTCCGGGGGAGGGAGAGATGTATTTACCATCCCCCGAAGAGCAGTTCCCTCTCTCTCTGGGTCGCTCGGCCCAAGGCCTCTTGCTCTTCTGCTCAGCACCAGGTTAACGGGGGCCTGGACGGGTAGGGTGGCCTGCCTACGCCCAGCCCCATGGCGCCGTTTGCTTGAGACTGCTACGGATGCGGCACGGGAGCGGGGGTGGACGCAGCCTCAAGTTTACCAGACGCAACGTTGTCTTTAAAAAGACACACCCATGAATGCTCTTTTAGAAATAAAGCTATTTTTGCGTGCCAAAGTGCACAAGGGAGATGGCCACCTGCAACACAAACAGGGGGTAGTGCAGCCTGGTGTATGCAACCCACTCGACATGGGAAACCACCACGGCTGAAGCGGCATACCGCCAACACGAAGAGCTCTCAAAAAGTAGAGTAGTCAGGAGCAAAACAAAGTGATCGCTCGGCTCCAAAGCGTAAAGCTGGTATGTGTTGCACCTGCTGTCTTTTTATGCTCATGCTGTGATCAGCGGCAGCTGGATGCAATCATCACATGCCAATGTCCATTGGCTTGTTTAGTTTACACTCAAAATTTATTGGTCTCACTAAGCGAGATTCCAATTTGTTGGCACACCCCGTGATGTCGAGAGTGACCGACTGAAAGGGAACACATATTCATCACCTCAATATAGCAATAAATCAAGGTCAAGACAACAGCCTCTTAAATGTCTACAAACACTGAAATTTCAGTTAAGCTCAAGTACTCAAAAAGGTTAAACCAATATCTTTCAAAAAGGTCTCAGCCATGTCCTCATTTCATATATCAGATGCATAAGGTTCACAATACTAATGATAAGTGTGGGTGAGTAAGGGTAAAATGCACAAGATCTAGACCTTAAATGCCATGTAGATGGCAATATCACTACTTCTGTAGCAGAAATAAACTGCTGCAGAAAAAGTTAGATGCCATGCATAATGCAACAAGTAATTGCATTAATCATCACAAATGTAGTGGAGTACATATACTGTATTTATTATAAAATGTACTCAAATAGAGAGTAAATGATGCTAATACATTTGATACTCAGTAAAACGACAAAGTAGCCAAAAAGATAATTAAGTAACAATGACTTGAATACTTTACACCACTTACAGGCTCTTCGGAAAAAGAAGAAAAAAAGTGCTTAGAAAAACCCTTAGAATAGCTGATATACTAACATTTAATCACTCCAAAACCAAGTATACCTGGCCATTTTTAAAGAGGTCATATGATGTGATTTCCTTTCTCTTTGGAGTGTTACAAGCTGTTCGTGCATAGATAAAATCCATAAAGTTGCAAAGACTAAAGTCTCAAACCCAAAGAGAAATTCTGTAACACTTTAGAATACTGTTTCTTACTTACTGCATAACTAATAAGAAATTATTGAAGAACTAACAGGTAATTAGTCATTAACACTTAACTCACTACTGTAAACTACTAAGGAAGATGCGTTAACTAATCAGTATGTAATAACATTTTATGATTGTGTTAAGTAACAGTTAGCTAATCAATAACTAATGTATTCTGACATACCTCCTGAAGAATTACTATTAATTATCTAGTTAAGGTTCAAGAAAAAATGTGAATGTGTTTTGTAAGAAATCAGCTTCCAATAGGAACCGCACCACCACTCAGGTGCCTGCAATAACTTACCTAAGTTTTTATATTTTATATACAGTACTGTATGTGTGCCTCCTCAGCATATACCACATTACCATTAATTAAATTCCTGTATGTAAGGCAATGACTGAGGGAAAGTGAAAATACAGGTAACCAATTAGTAATTAATAAAGAATTATCAAATAATTCTGCAAGACTTATTTCGAACCTGAAACATAGGCCTATTCGAAAGTGAAAATATTGGGAACCCATTAGTAATTAATAAAGAATTATTTGATAATTCCGCAAGAATTACTTAGAACCTGAAACAGTATTCTAAAGTGAAAATATAGGGATAGTAATTATTAATAAAGAATTATCAAATAATTCTGCAGGACTTATTTCGAACCTGAAACAGTAGGCCTATTCTAAAGTGAAAATATTGGGAACCCTTTAGTAATTAATAAAGAATTATCAGATAATTCCACAGGAATTACTTAGAACCTGGAATCGTATTCGAAAGTGAATCTATTAGTAAATAATAATTACTACATCATTTTGACTCAAATCAAATTTACACTCTAAAAAAAAATATAAAAGTAATCATAAACTTTTATTCCATTCTAACATGTATACTGCCCACATTTAAACTAATTTAACAAAAAAAAAAAATAATAATAATAATCAAAAGTTAAACATTTAGAAGCAAACAAAATGCATATTTCATTTCCATTATAGGCTAATAAGTGGACTGTAACAAAGTTGCTACTGTAGTTGTACTTTGTAGTTGTACCTTTTAGGAGTAATATTTTATTGGGGTATCTGTACTTTTACTCAAGTACTTGATTTGTGGGCCACAGCCTGATTATTATAGTGACTATTTGCGTATAACTGTTCAGTAGTAGTTATTTCATAGTTATTTTTATTTTTATTTTTTTTTAACCTTAACTAGTAGATAATTAATAGTAGCTATTCAGGAGGTATGACAGAATATATTAGTTATTGACAAGCTAACTGTTACTTAACACAATCATAAAATGATATTACATACTGATTAGTTAACACATCTTCCTTAGTAGTTAATAGTAGTGAGTTAAGTCTTAATGAATAATCACCTGTTAGTTCTTCAATAATTCATTATTAGTCATGCAGTAAGAAATAGTATTCTAAAGTGTTACCAGAAATTCTTAAAAAATATTCTATAAAAGTTAAGACTCGTCCACGCCATCCTAAAATCCCTTGTTTAAATATGAAAACATACTTACAGGTTGTGAGTCAGAAGAGCTGGCATTTTAGGTTCAGGAAACAGTCCTCCATTAAATGCAGTGCACATACACAAATATTTGGTTTGATCTGTTCTGGAACAGTGTTGTAAATACAACTTAACCACTGATTTCTAGTTGTACCCTCTTTTGGAAGGCCAAACAAAGTAGTTTCGCTTTCACAACGAAACACACAGTGTCTCTATGACATGGCGGCAGCGGCTGCAACAATACTACAGCAAGAATCAAAGTTACTCCTACTTTTTTTGCGTGAAAATTTGGGCGGTGTTATGCAGGTGTAGACGTGGGGGCGTGTTTAAAGAATTTGCCACTGATGATTCAAACGCGAGTTTTGAGCAGTGTAGAATAGCACTTGTTGTTTGTTGTTTCTCCGATCACAAATGCAGACAAATGGTTTTATGTTTATGTGGCGCGATACGCAACGCAATGCGTAAAAAGTATAAGTCATTATAATCCGTAATTATTTCTCCACTTGATGCAACAAATGCCTTTTTTGTAATGGGTTTTATTGTTTTTGTCTTGTCATGCTGTGACATGGCTTCACAGTATGGTAAGGGTCGTAACATTTCCGTCACACGCTTGAGGTATTTGGCCAACCACAACGCACTGCATAGCTGACCAATCAGAGCACTACTCGCTTTTCAGAATGATGAGTTTTGTAAAAATCGAAGCATTTCAGAAAGGTGGGGCATAGAGGAGCAACAATAATGTACAGTATGTGGAAAATACTGTGTTTTTTTTTTTTTATTTATCTTAAACCATATTATTACATAGTATTTTTAAAATTATTTTGATTTTTGTTGTTTTCATAAGACCCCTTTAACATGACAAATCATAAATCTCCTGGCCAGCCTAATTGCCCTTGAAAGTAAGAGCCATCAGACCCCTGCTTCAAATCTGTGATCATATTTCAGCCAGAAAACAGCCCAAATGGTCAGTGGAGGGATAAACCTGTCGTTTGTCTTCAACTGTGTTAAGTGTTGTATCTGTCATGGCTGTCAGACACAGAAGAAATGTCTCAACTGTCCAAATGCAGAGTGGCATTGGGGGATTTACATACACACACATTGAGTAGCTGGACTTTTCACAAAGGAAAGAGTCCATAGAGCTCAGTGAGTACATTTAAATCTATTATTTTAAGAGCTAGTTCAGCCAAAATGAAAATCCTGTCATTACTCACAATGTTTATGATGATATATTGTAGCAAATAAAACAATTTAAAAAAAAAACCCACATTGATTTCTTTTGTATTTCTTTCTCAACTTCTGCTTCTTCTTGGCTGTCCAACCATTTGTTCATTTTTTCTTTTAATATTGTTGGATTTCCAGCTGGCACAGTTTAAATTGAATATTTGAATGATTTGTTAATGAATCAGTGATCCAGTTATCAAATTCAATATAATTGAGTCATTAGATGTCAAGATTGAAAGATAAAAAAAAAATAATAATACTACCAACTGGAATGTAAAAAAAATCAAAATGGTTTTTAAAATAAATAAAAAAAAGTTTTTAATATTTGTGTGGCATGTTCTAAATATGTGTGTGGCATCCTAAAAAGCATTTTGCAGATCAGTCATATATGTGACCCTGGCCCACAAAACCAACCAGTCAAAAGTAGCACAGGTATATTTGTAGCAATAGCCAACAATATGTTGTATGGGTCAAAATTATTGTTTTTTCTTTTATGCCAAAAAATTATTAGGATATTAAGTAAAGATTATGTTCCATGAAGATTTCCTTCCATAAATATATCAAAACTTCATTTTTGATTAGTAATATGCATTGCTAAGGACTTCATTTGGACAGCTTTAAAGGCAGTTTTCTCAATATTTAGATTTTTTGGCACCCTCAGATTCCAGATATTTAAATAGCTGTATCTCAGCCAAATATTGTCCTATCATTACAACCCATACACCAATGGAAAGCTTATTTATTCAGCTTTATTTACAAAACAATTACCCTTAAGACTGGTTTTGTGGTCCAGGTTCATATACATTTCTGCAGTGTCATGGCCCCACCCACTGTGAAATCTGATTGGTCTAAATACAACTCTACATGACTCTAATAACTTACTGCTGAAAACTTGGTGTGTCCTCCCTGGATAGGAAACAGTATGAGACCATAATTTTTTTCATATAGCACTGCCACTGTACTTTTTCATAAGACTTTCTCTCAAAAGTAGTCACGGATAATTGCAGCAAATGAGAGTATGTCTTGGAATTCAATGTCTACTTCAGACTAAAGCACAAATTTGCACAAATTACATTTACTGAGCTGAACAGGCTTGTTTAATAGATTGCAAAGGTCAGCTGTCATTGTATTTGGAATATATCAAACACATTGAGCTGCTCTGCTGATATGGCATGAAAAGTGCTAGTGCTCCGACTGCATCAACAATAGCCTTAATCCCATCCATTTGCCATTTCTGAAGGATTTGTTGAGCCTGACCTCAATTTTACAGGGTAATACACGGTGCAACAGAACATTCATTGTAACCTCAAGGATTTATTTTTGTATTGTCATGCAGTTGAATCAGGTCAAATTTTGCACAACTTATTGATATTATATCCACTGCTTTTAGACCCACAACTATGGAAAGTGCTTGTATGAGAAGCACCTATCTGTGTATTTGACTTACACGTTCCAAGCCCCCGGATTCATCATTAACACATTTTAATTTGTCAGTCGTTCCTTGAAATTGTACAGCTATCATTTATAACATCCATTTATTCCCTAGTAGACAGGTGAACAAATGAGAGAGATCTCTCATGAACTCCATGCTTGTTCAGGCCAAGGATCTTCTGGCCTGCACTAGTTACACAAGGCTGACATTTTGCCAAGGTCTAACTGCTGACCTTTTCATGAGGCGAGAGCTCTTACCATTTAATGTCCTCTAATTGAGCAAGCTTGCATTGCCAAGAAAACATTGCCCTGGGATTTGCTTCCCTGGGGCGGTTGCTATCCACTTCATATACATCTAAAACACTACTTACTATAACTATAGGCCAGAGCAGCACCTTATCTTATGTAATAGAGCATATTAAGAGAATATAGGTTCAGTAACTTCAGACATTTACTTTACCTCATTATTAGAGTTCTTTTGAAACCCTCCACCTCCTCCAGCTCCACTTGTCCATGCAAATTATGTATATCTTACATGCTCAGAGTGGCATGTCTGCTACTTGCGCTGAAAATAGAAAATAATTGTTCACATATAGTTCAATCATGACAACTCTGTGGACAGTTTTAGCATGATATGACAATGTTAAAGGGTAAGTTCACCCAAAAATGAAAATTATGTCATTAATGACTCACCCTCATGTCGTTCCAAACCCGTAAGACCTTCGTTCATCTTCAGAACATAGTTTAAGATATTTTAAATTTAGTCCGAGAGCTTTCTGTCCCTCCATTGAAAATGTATGTGTGGTATACTGTCCATGTCCAGAAAGGTAATAAAAACATCATCAAAGTAGTGTATGTGACATCAGAGGGTCAGTTAGAATTTGTTGAAGCATCGAAAATACATTTTGGTCCAAAAATAAAAAAATTACGACTTTATTCAGCATTTTCATCTCCTCCTTGTCTGTTGTGAGCACGTCGTGAACGCACTCGTTTTCATTTTTGGGTGAACTAACCCTTTAATGTATTTGGTCTTGGTTGATTGCATCTTCTACATCAGCAGCAGCGTGCACAGCAGATGTAATCTGCCAAGACCAAATACATTAACATTATCATATTATGCTAAAACTATCCACAGAGTTGTCATTATTGAACTATATGTGAACAATTATTTTCTATTTTTAATATTAACATATTTGAGTTTAGTCAAGCATGGACATTAAAATGAAAAGCCAGAACACATGGATAAAAATTCATCTCAACAACATCATTTGCACCGAACAGATGGCAAGGATTTAGAGGACATCTTTTCCAGAGTTGTCTGACTTTTATTCACCAGCAGCTGTGGAATATAAAAATATTGCAGTGTGATTGTGTGAAGTAGACATGGAGGTGAGGTGCACTGCTGAGGAGTGTTAGGTGACGAGTTGAGCAGAATGTGACAACTTGTGTTTAGGTTTTTCCATGAATAGCTGCAGATTTCACAGCATATGCAAGTTTACATTTACATGTGGTTTTATTGTATTATGCTTATTTAAGGTGGTTGAAGATTGCACACATCTGGACTATGCACAGAGGATTTCAACAAACTGACTTGCAAAAACAATTATATACTATATGCAGTGGTGCGTCATTCGAAAGCTTTCATACACTGAGTGCATATTTTGAATCAATATGTTGAATGAGATGAAAATAGGTGCCTTCAACTGCAGCTATGGCTGGGTTTAACTGATCTGCAATATTTAAGACTTGCAGTCTGGGGAGGAGTTAAAAAAAATGTGAATTCAGTCACTTTCTGTTTCCTGTAGTGAAGCTTGTAATGTATTTGTGTACTTTTTCCCAGATCATGTACATTCCATACTGTAAACCGCTGTTGTTGAAGAGGCTTTTTGATCAGGGTGTAGTAGCTGAAGGTCGAGTTCTTTGACCTAAGAAATGCGAATGCTGAAATTAATAATAATAATAATAATAAGAAGAATACATTGGGGGTGGGGGGATTATAAAAAAAGAAAAGAAAATGAATAAATTAGAACATGTATGCACTGAAAAAAATGAACACAGAAAAATTTGATATGTGCATAAATGTGACTTCTGTTTAGTTCTTAAAAATATATGCATAACCATGAACCAGTCATTTTATCAGTGTCAATGTCTTTAACAATGTAAAAACTAACCCCCTCCGAAAAGAAAAGACATAACATAAAAAATTTAAATAAAAAGATGAAATCTGTAAATAATGTCTTTTGCACGGGTAGGTGTTTTCCACTGTGTTGGCTCACTAAGAACAGAGTTTTGAAATTAAGAGAAAAAGGTTACAAAGACAATTGCCAGACTGCCAGTCAGGCAAGAAAAAGAATTTAAATATTAAAAATATTTTTGAAGTTTCAGAATTATAGCCATCTCTGAAAAGCCCATTAAATATTGATAGTTGTATTATGGGCTCTGTCACTTTATCTTATGCTTACGTCTTTTTGAATGATCCATTGTGTGAATAATGTTGATTGTTAGTTATGATTACAAGCTGTCAGAAGTATTCACACATCTCCCACCACATCACACACTGTAATAGCTGGATCTTATTTCTCTTTATTTAGAGATATGATGGCACAATGAAAATATGAATGATCTGCATTTTTTATGTTAAATTTGACCTGATACTTCAAATTATAAATCTTTATTATAAGATGACTATTGGGTAAGGCAAGGAGACAGTTTTGAACACAGACACACACACACACACACACACACAGGTTTGTTTTTGTGAAAAGTGGGGACATCCCACAGGCATAATTTTTTTTATACTGTAAAAACTGTATTTTCTATCGCCTTACACCAACCCTACACCTAACCCTAGCCCTCACAGGAAACGTTGTGCTATTTCAGATTTTCAATACACTCCATTCTGTGATTTATATGCATTTTGAAAAGTGGGGACATGTGGTAATGTCCTGAAAAGTCACCTTCTCCTTGTAATACCTATGTCATACCCTTGTCATCATACAAATTTGTGTCCTGATATGTCACAAAAATGCGCGCACATATTCTTGCTCAGTAATTGATTTATAATAAGAAAATATCTACAGTGCACCTATAATTTATCAGTATTTAAAATAAAAACATATTTATTTTATTTTACATACTTGTGGATCAGGGACACACATTAAGCCCACAATCATGACCTACCGCTGCCCCTACCCTTGTGAAAAAGAAGCGCACTTAAAGAGAGCAAACTTTCATGACTGTTGACTGTCCCAAAACACTTGAGGCCCTTGACCACTTGCCTACTTACATAACGTATTTCCTGTATTTGGGCTTAAGTGTTCAAGTAGGCATGAAGACCGCAAGTGTTTGTACAACTTTTGATTGTCCAAAAGGACACATTTACAACATAGTGGTGTAAAAATTTGAATAAAGTTTTTACAGAGGTTTATTTACACATTTTGCTCATTTGATACACCAAATTTTAAAATAAACTTCTAAATGTTCTGTTCAGTACAGCAGTCCGTATATATAGCAATTTAATTGTGGTGCAAACATATTACAAAATACACATACTCTGCACCAATAAAACGTGCAATACTTTACATTTTCACAAATTATGTGTAATATCTAATTAAATTAAAAATGGCAAAGTTTTCTTCGACACGCATGTATTCAGCAGTACAAATATAAAGATGCAACCAGTGTATTCAGAGTATAATTCATGTGTTTAGAGTATACATATAAAGATGTAATTAAGTCCTACTTAAGTGGGTCAAAAAAACTCTCTTAAGATCAAAATAACTGCATTTAATAGAAAGCGTAATACACTTTTATTTAATTTAAAATATTTAAAATTTCATAACATTTTAAAAAGTTGCTTTCTCAAAGTGCTATATACAAAGGCAAAACACAACAAAAAGAAACAAGGCGACACATAAACAAACAAACAAACAAATCAGTAGTCATGTAAAAGCTAAACAAAATGTTTTAAAATGAGATTTGAAAGTACCTAACGATTGTGATTGCCAGTAGGGAGAGTTACAAAATTTCAGGGCATAGTCATTATGGGGAACAACTAAGAAACAACTGTGTCAAATGTCAAGCTGGCATCAAAAATAAATCTGAGTTTTACGATTGTAAATCTGTGTCATCAGCATAGAACTGGTAGTTAAGGCCAAGTGATCATGGAAGCTGGCCAAGTGGGAAAATATACATACTGAGAAGTAAAGGGCCAAGAACCAAGCCCTGTGGGACATCAGTATGAACAGCCCAACCATCAAATTTGTGACTGCCAAAAGATACAAACTCACTAAGATCATAAAGTGTTTTTTGTGAAGTGACAATACACTTACACTTATATCAAAATAAGAAAGTAGAAATGAAAATAACTTATTAAAAAGTGTTCAAATCAGTTTTTTTTTTTTTTTTTTTTTTTTTTTTACTTTTTGAAAAATTCGTTTTTTTTGACTGAGTTACAGCAAAAGATTTAAATGCTGCTGACACAGTACCAGTTGACAGAGAGTAATTTATTATACTGATAACAGCCAGAAACAAGGAGAAAAAAGCAAGATTTAAATGCCCTTGAAGGCAATAGTTTGAGCATGCAAGTGAAAGCTTTTATACACAACAGCAGCCTACAAAGTGGCTTGGGATCTAGAAAGGAAAATTTGGAAATAAACGTATGCAAGAACAGTATAGTAGTAATGCCAACGGCACTAGTGAGCTAGAAGAACTAAATAGAGAGAGAGAGAGAGAGAAAGAAATCAATACTGAACTGAAGCAGATAAAGTGCTAACAGCATTGACTTTAAATAGCCTATTAATATTGTGAAAGCTATCTAGAATTGCTTTGGTTATTTTTAGTAATCGTAATCTGAGAAGAACATGAAGATCTTGCAGTTTCAGTTGATGCAGAGACTGAGGGAAAGCCCGAAGTGCATGTAACAAGTACCTAGTGAATGTCTACATCAACAGATGAAAACTTTGACATCAATTAATCCTTTGCAGTAACCAAGTCCAGTGTATGACCTTTACAATGATTAGAACCATTCAAAAATTGTGTGAGACTTAAAGTGTTTAAAAAAGACAAAAATCCTTGGTCATTTCACAGCCTTTATGGTCAGGATGAATAATGAAGTCCCCCAGAATCAAGATTTTTGACATTTTACACACAACATTGATAGCAGATTAGCAAACTCAGGCATAAATGCTAAATTTGGTAAAAAAAAAAAAATGCTCCAACGAAGCATTACGATGTTGAAAAGTTGCAGTACATACAGATCATAGTATTGCAGGTCGTGGACCTCTATGATACCCTCTCTGACAGTAAGCCATGGAAGATCAAATTTTTACATGATTAAGTGTCTGAAAACATTATATTCAGTTTGCACTTGATAATTTAAAGTATATTATTTCTGTAACTATTTTTTAAAAGTGTACTTCTTTTTTTCATGGGGGTAGATAACTACAATGCCTGTAATATAATATAATTGATTTTCTCCAGAAAGAACACTTAAGCAATAACATAAAAATATACAAAAAGCCACAACATATAAAGCTTTCATTAGGCTACAGATGAGTTTTTAGACTGTTGAGAGATCATGTATGCTTGTATATAATCCACAAGTCAAATTTTTAACTCCATTTCAATTAAAATAATAATAAAAATAATAATCCAGAAGAGGGCAAGCCACACAAATCCATTAATCATAGAAGTCACTCTGAAAATCATTGCATAAAAAGCTCAACAGTCTATGATTTATTTGAATATTTGTACACTCTAAGAAGAATTAAACATTTGTATCTAATACTTGTAATAAACCTAAAATATAATATACAACTGTTTGTTCTGCTCTTCTAATCTGTTTGTCCAAAAGCCATTTCAAGAATGCTGATATTCTGTGTAATATTACTTAAATGTTTTCTCTCTGTATCTCTCTGCTTGTTTATTTCCGACCAGAGTATGTGAGTAATGCAGAGTAGAGTTTGTCTGGGGTGAAGAGCAAGTTACATGTACAGTAATTAACATATTGAATTGGAAAATGAAAAAAATAATAAAATTAAAAAATCTGTCATTCACATTTGAAACTGAGATTTCATATTTAAAATGTGTACTATACAACACTGATGAATACAGACAATAACCTTGCCCATTTCCATAACAGAATAGGCTCTTTGTTCACATCTCAATGAAAGGGTATTTTAAAGCTCACTTTCCACCATCTCTATTGAATTTGGCAGGAACGTAGTACTGTTCTCCTAACTCAGACTTGATATGCCCAGAGGTGGGAGGAAAAGAGAAGGTTTCATTAACAGTCATTTTAATTGCTAATCGACTGTGCTAATTAATGAGAATGGAGCAGGACTATGCAGAGCTGACACAAAGACAACTCATGCAGTTCAGACACTGAGAGGAACCGATGTCTCAGAATAGATGCCGTGTAAAGAGCTGTACTGGTGATTGTTCTCCCACTAGATTTGGTTTAATAGCCCTCCTAGGCTCTGATAAGGCAACAGAGCTTGGGAAAGTATAAAGCCTACTGAGCTGCATTGATGTCTGTTGTCTACATGAGACACTTTCACACATTAAACCTGCTAAATTGCAATAAAATTGACTTCTCCGATAAATGTACCACATCTGCTGAACAATGCACTACCATTCGCACATTGGCACCAAAATGCCATTAATACTTTGTTATATAATTTGCCAGAAATCTGTTCAGCTGGAGAGAAGCTGTTTTCGTATTGTAGCTTGGACTGTGAAAATGTAGATATTTGAAAATGAGGTATAAGCAAGGTCATGTAAACATTTTCAGATATGTTGGTGTGGACAAGAAGTTTTCGGAAAATGCATTTTTGGACATAGAGCATTTTGAAACCAAAACACCATATTAAAATATATCCAGATTACTGTGCATTTAATCTTGGCTGTATTAGATCAAAAGGGTGCTTCTACTAAATACTGAGCAAAGGGTCTGAATACTTAGGACCATGTGATATTTTATATATATATATATATATGTTCTCTGTTAACACAGGGTTTGATCTCTGGAGCGTGTGCACCTAAAAACTTGATATGTGCAGCAAACATCCAGTCACACAGAACATGGAGTGCATCGGTTTGATTAACTTCTCATTAGATTCGGCACAATTCACTTCTCTGCTGAAGACTGTTATAAAAATAATAATCATTTTAAATGCATTCACAATGCAGGAAATAACACTGCTGCACAGTGAAAGCTTGAGAAGGCAGTTAAAACTACAGTATATCTACAGTATATATAGTATATATACAGTATACACTATATCAGTGCAAAAGAATCAGATTAATTTAATAATTCATATAGGTTCACAAAGAGCTCTAAAGAAAACATAGCAAGCATTTAAATGGCAACTTTAATATTAATGAAACTTTCAAATATTAATTGATATTAGCCTATACTAATTATAATTCTTCATATAAGATATGTATATAATTATTATATGAATAAATTAGATTAATTCTAATTAATTATTATTCATAAAACATAAATATAATAAATACTACCAAAAGTCAGTGCAATTTTGTCTTTAAAGGGATGTCTAATCCTGTTTCATGCATTCTGAATTGTTTACACTGCTAAAGAGTTGGATTCTCATGCTAAACATGACCAAAGTCTCAAAAAAAGAGTAGAGTCGTAATAATTTCGTAAACTTTTTTTTTTATTATTATTATTTTTTAATTATAGTCCTGTGATGTCATAAAGGGTGGAATTTCTTGTATGGGCACTATGGGCACCAGGAAGAGCCTGTGCACATATCAACCAGTGGTGCATTTCCTAAAAGCATGGTTAGCCAACTATTATTGCAAGTTCTGTCGTTACCAACATAGTTTGACGATTCGTTGTTTCACGACTCCATAGTTCAAATGAACATTCGCAAACAGTGTCACAAACTTGGAACTACAGCTCTCGACCTGTGGTAAGAAGCATAGTTTCTTGTTAGTAAGACATATGGACTTAAATAAATTATGCTCTTTTGCATCAATGCCTAAGGGAACCCCAAAGAACGATGTAAGAGGGAACCCATGATGAATCAAACATCAAATACAGCAAAATGACAGGGAACAAAAAATATGAAATTATTCATCAGGTGCCATGTTCAATACAGCAGCATCTCAATTAAATAGCAGAAATTATGACTCCACCACATGCGTCTGACGTCATTAACAATGGCCCTATATTGCTGACCCAATGTGGTTAAAAAAATGGAGACGCGACCGTGTTTGGGAATCAGTCATGACTAGCTAGTTCGTTTCCACAACAAAGCATCATATTATGGCATTATATAGTTGTTCAAGAGACGCACCCCAGAACGTGCTTCATTCGTTAGCCATAGTTATAAAGTTTTATGTTGATGTCACAGCTTGCAGATGATCACTACACAAAAGCACTATATATATATATATATATACACAGTACAGGTCAAAAGTTTGGAAACATTACTATTTTTCTGCTCATCAAGCCTGCATTTATTTGATCAAAAATACAGGAAAAAAAAATGTAATATTGTGATATATTATTACAATTTAAAATAATTGTTTTTAAATTTATTATACTTTAAATTATCATTTATTTCTGTGATGCAAATCTGAATTTTTAGGATCATTATCACATGATCCTTTAGAAATCATTCTAATATGATGATTCATTATCAAAGTTGGAAACAGTTCTGCTGCTTAATATTTTTTCAGAACATGTGATACTTTTTTAGGATACTTTGATGAATAAAAAGTAAAAAAAAGATTGTTTTTAAAATATAAATATTTTGTAATAACAATATACACTACTGGTCAGTAATTTTTTTTTCTTTCTTTTTTTTAAATAAAATCAATACTTTTATTCAGCAAGGATGTGTTAAATTGATAAAAAGTGATAGTAAAGAAAATATATTATTAGAATATATATTATTAGAATTTTTTTTATTTTCAATAAATGCAGTTCTTTTTAACCTTTTATTCATCAAATATATTAGACAGCAGAACTGTTTCCAACACTCATAATAAATCAGAATATTAGAATGATTTCTAAATGATCATGTGATAGACTGGATGTTACATGTGACACTGAAGGCTGGAGTAATGATGCTGAAAATTCAGCTTTGCATCACAGGAAAAAATTATTTTTTTTAAAGCATATTCAAATAGAAAACTATTATTTTAAGTTGTAATAATATTTCACAATATTACTGTTTTTTCTGTATTTTTGATCAAATAAATGCAGGCTTGATGAGCAGAAGAAACTTCTTTCAAAAACATTAAAAATAGTAATGTTTCCAAACTTTTGGTCTGTACTGTATATATATTTTTTTCTGTATTTTTGATCAAATAAATGCAGGCTATATATATATATATATATATATATACATATATATATATATATAAAACATCCCTGACCCAGCCTTTAGTGTAGTGGTTGCAGTTCATCCTGACAGACACTACTGTCTGTTGTGATCAGGTCCATCCACACTGTGATCACATCGTTTGCCACTTTAAATGTTCAAGCTCTGTGAAGTCGGTTGGATTCTGATATCAATGCTTTTATTGTTCATTAGCTGGAAGACATGATGTGAAAGTGATTCCAATGAAATTGTTCCAACATTATTGTTATAGTTAGGGTGTGGATTTCACTATTGTCAGTGAATTAGAATGATTACCACAACTTTATAGTTATAATTATTGTCCCTAGTGTGAATGTGCCTTTAGAATGCTTAAAAACTCATAAGATATATTATTATAATGCAATGTATTTTTTAGACCCTATTAAACTAACAAACATAAAAATGTTTTTTTATTTGTTCCACTGCCCATTTTCAAAGGCACTCTGACTAAATGCAGACTTAAGACTGTAAAAACAACCCATGCTCAAAAAAAGAAGCATAATGTACATAAATAAACCATCCTCTGGTTTTGAATAATGCATGCATAAGGTCTTAATGGTAGCCCAAGTGCTACTGGTGAACACAATGCCTATGGGTAGGAAGGCAGACAGGCGAGCAATGAAAAGTAGGCCACACCAAAATTACACACAAGCCATGAGTGTGCCCTCCCTAAAGACAAAATAGAGAACCAAGAATTACTCAAAAGATGGGAAGAGCCAGACACATTTTTGGAAAAGAAAATGCTCTCAAGGACAAGTAGTGTGAGGTTAGAGTTTTATGTTAGAGCAATAAAGTCATTGCTGCTAGAATCATTAATCCTAGCTATGTTTTACTATTATCTGAACATTTGTATGGTAATAGAAAGCTTAAGTAGTGTATATTTAGCAGACAATTAATCATATTTGACCTTATTTAGCCTCCTAATAAACATTCCTGGCCTTAGGTTGACAAAAACAATTCACAAATATGTCACTATGTGAATGCTATTGTCAGCATTGCCACAAGGGGCACTATTGCAGACATTCGTACAAATGGTCTGCTTCTACAGGTCCCCTACCCCCCCATCTTTCTCTTTCAGGCCAATACTGTGCCTTTCTGACTAAGTTAACATGCTAATAGCTGTACCTGAGCATTATAGCTACAATTATAATCAAGTACTTTCCATGTGCTATGTTTTATGTTTGTCAACGCATCAAAATAAGCGTACTTCTTTAAAGCACGACTAAAGATTATAAAAAGTTATGATTTAAAACTTTCAGTGTGACATTGCTACAGAGTGCACTTTTTAATGTTAAGTTTGTTAAAAAAAAAACATAATCATGAAGCAAAGTACATTTTATAATATTTTAAATATATGTTAAAGAACTGAAGTACACTACAAGTGTAAATTCCATGCAGTTACCCTGTAAGAACCATTCTTTCATGCCATTTTTTCCCTCATTGATATTCTGTTTCACGCTGAAATTCAGTACATTACAAGTTTTGGGTTGTGAATGCCACTTCGTGTAGACCTTAATATCTGTGTGTGTATCGCCTGTAGCGTTTGTCAAGTTCTGACTATGTAAAATGAAACATCTCGTGCTACATTTGAGCACCAAACTACGCTCTCGCCTAAAATGAGGTGACAGATGTCACAATCAGAAGTCTGTTGGGACCCTGTTAGAGGGGGTTGGCATCAGCACCGTGGGAGAGCTTCCTGTTGAGATGAGTCATCTGTGGAAAAACAAAACGGGGTGTCGTGGAGCTTCGCATTCAGTAAATTTGTTGTGTTCTGTGATTTTGTTTTAACCTTGCTTGCTTTACTAAGTCGTGATGGGTGACCTGCTACCTCCCTCCTTGTGGCCAGACAACAGCTTTTGGGTGACAGGAGCACAGCAGGACACATGCACACACACACACACACACAAATTTGCTGTAACCTCTTGAGGGAGCAAATCCATTTCCTTAAGCCATAGGCTCTGCAGTCATAGTATGTCAGATTCATCTTCTTACGCAGATGAAAGAGACATTTATCAAGTCATACATGTTTGTAAGACTCAATCAGAGTAAAAAAAGAGTCCAACTGGATCTGTCACAGTACTTAAGTATGCATGAAAACCAGAGGGACAGCATTAGTCCTATTTCTTGACACTACAAATTACAAGCACCACTGTGAAATGATCTTTACACACTCATTTAGGGCAGTTTTTTATATACAATATATATATATATATATATATATATATATATATTGAGAGAGAGTGGAAGTCAGAGAATCTTTTATTGATTATTATAAAGGACATATCAATACACTTCTTTTAATGCCATTAGACTGACTTAAACTGAAGTACTTAGATTGCATTTCGGTTTGTCATTTAGTGTTCAAATAAATTATACTTACAAATACTGACGTGTTGTTTTCCACTGTGCTTTTCCTCACATGCGTCATAAGTGCATTGCCACAGGTTGTGGTGAGACACAAAAGCTCGATGCTTCAGCTGGCTCCATAGCAACAGTGAAACATCACAATTTGCTAAACCTTAATTTAACTGGACCTGTTCCTCCCAGGCACTTCAGTGCTCTTGTGTTTTCCCTGAATGTGATTATTATGTTCTGTTTAAGGGTTTGGAAATGCTGAAATGTGTGTGTGTGTGTGTGTGTGTGTGTGTGTGTGTGTGTGTGTGTGTGTGTGTGTGTGTGTGTGTGTGTGTGTGTGTGTGTGTGTGTGTGTGTGTGTGTGTGTTTATAGGTTTGTAGTATTTTCATTAGTTATATGGTAAAACTTAAATTCATCTATATGTATTATTCTGTCCTTTGTGTAAAAGAAGCACACATAATTGTACTGAATGTGCACTTGTAGTTTATTTTTTAAGAAAACTACTTGCAGATAATATAATGTTAATGAAATTAAAGGCCATTTAAGTGTACTTTTCTTAACACACTTAAGTACACTCTTAAAAGTGCACTTTGATGTCATATTAAAAGTTTTAAATAATTGTTTTTTATATATATTTTTTTTATTTATTTATATATATTGATGTTAACTAACTGAACTGAAGCACAGCATGTAAAGTACTAAAAGTACTGTAGTACTGTAAAGTAGTGTATTATTATATATTACACTTGAAATAAATATATTTTCAATGTGCAACTTTACTACAAATGTGTAATTACAATAAATGTTTCACATCTCTACGTAGGTCCTACTTAAATTCACTCATTTAATATAAATGTAAACTTTATGACTTTATAATACATTTTCATTCAGTTGTGAATAACATGCAGTTAAGTGTCTGAAAACAATGCACTAACTGAAGTATATTATTTGAAAGAATATTATCTCACTAATAAGTGCTCTTTTTAAAAAATATGCTAAATTTTAAAATCTTTTTCAAAGGGGGTGGCAGAAATTGTCAAAATGCATGTTGTTAATTTACTTATTTCTATGCATTTAAACATAATTATACTACATCAAAATGAAAGCATAACATTAATTTTTTATATTTTTAATGAAATACTGAAGACCCATGATAAGTGTAAAATTAAAACCAAAGATGTAGCGTATTTATTTACATTTTAGAAATGTTCAGAATTGTGATTGTTTTATGGTGATGGGACTTTTTGGAAATATTTGATTATATTTCTCAGAATTTTTATTAAAATAAATCAGCAACTATCTCTTATAAAAAAAAAAATACCACAGACTATAACATAGTATGACAGGAAGTAGTCCAAATAAAATTTCCTGACTTTTTGAATGGCCTATTTCCATTGTGGTAAAACCACAGACATGAAGTCAAGGGACCTTAAAAAATAAAAGAAACACTTTATTGTTTGCTGAAAGTTTATTTTTACTATTAAGGGACACTTTTCATTTTAAGAATATGATGTTCACCTTGAAAGCCAGCTTCAGCCAGCCTGCCTAAGCCTAGTCTGTTCTGATGGGATTTAGAAGGGTTTGAGGTATTTGTCAGTTTAGCCAAGCTGGGAGACCATGCAGCTGTTTTGAACAAGTTATATGATCTCATTAGCTCACTGCTCTTTGTGAGATTTTTTGTTTCTTTGACTAAATTTTTCCACCAGCGCAGTTATGGCTTGATCTACCTTATACTTTGAGAAAATCCTCTTAAATCTAAAACCTCAGAAGGATTTGCAAATGTCCTTAAGTGTCATATCTGATCAATGATAAAACAAGTTCAAAGGATCTTTTGAACACCATTCTCACAGATCTGGATCTTTTCAAGTACAGTGCAGTTTAATATAGGCTTTTGAATGAATGCTCTGTAAGAATAAAGCCAGAAAATGTTTTTGCTCATACGTTGCTCTTTCATAGCTCATGAGACTTAATTGAGTACAATTTCATCTGAAATGTTTCTCTGAAAACTCCTTAGGGGACTTGAAATAAACATTCAAGCTTGTTTTTTTAAGCTCCTCTACACTTCACCAGAGCACGTTAAAAAAAAAAAATTAAAAAATTTTTTTAAAAAAGTTTGTTTTAATAACTTAAAATGACTTTCCATTTCGACTGACATATAAATAATAACAAGTAGCCAACTTTTCATGATCTCATCAATTTATGATGGCACAAATCAAGAGCCACCCTGCATTTTTGATTATTAAATTAATTTTTTACCAGTGAATATTAAGTTTGACCCAGAACTGCATTTCACTAAGAAATTCTATTTCTTTCAAATGCTGTTGTGTTGACTTTCAGCAGAAGTATTCATTTACTCCTTTTAATATTGCTTTTGTCTAGTAGAAACAAATAAACATCTTCAGTTTCTTAATAATAATACTCACTATATTTTTAATCCAAATGCTCAGTATTACAGAATCAGTGCATCCATGGCAGCTGTTTTTCGATCTGTATCTTGACATTCAGGATGCGGCTCAGTCTTCTCAGCACGAGAGAATGTGAGGTGAAGGAGAGCTAAGAACAGACTAGATGAACAGGGCTGCTAATTAGCCAAGCAGAAATAAACCAGCTGTCAGTCTAATGTGCGACTGCTGTGCTTCACTCATATGAGACCCACACAGGAGAGAGAAAATGTGATCATTTTGAATCAGCGGAATGATTTCTGACAGATTCACCAAGTCATCGGACATTGTTTTAAGCAGTTAAATGTTCTATTTTTTTACACTATTGCTGTGTTGCTATTATGGTTAATGAATTACTTAGGTATCAATTAGAGGAAAATTCATTATGACAAAAAAGTCATAATGACAACAAATGATATCATCCTTTCTTTCTTTCTTTCAGCTGTTTTATTTATTAACTTTATCAGTTAATGTGGTGTTTTTGACTGATCTGTTCTCACTGATTTTGGATACATAACTATATGTTCGTTTAATGGAATTAAATAAAACAGTCCGTTCGCCACGGGGCCCCCTCAAGCACGGGGCCAGGTGCGACCACACCAGTTGCAACCCCCTAAGGATGGCCCTGGTGAGAGACAAAGAGATATCAGGGCAAACCCTGGTGTAAATGTTTGAAAATGATTAACAGTTGAAAAAAAAAAGTAATCAAAAGTAATGTTACATTACTTTAATAAAGTAGTTTAATTACACTACTATTACATTTTAAATAGGATAACTTGTAATCTGTAATGGTTACCATTTTCAAAGTAGCCTTCCCAACACTGGTTTTAGGACTTAAGTCCATCTTTGCATTTATATCCGTAATTACTTCTTTAAATAATTATTATAAAATCATACTTTAAGATGTACTTTAAAGTAAATGTTTTAGACATTATTAGCGTAGTTTGCAGCATTGAAGTTTTTTTTTAAGTTAAATTTTTTTGCTTTCTACTTCACCAATATTACATTATATTCAAGCAGAGTTTTTAATATACTTGATGTGAACTAGAAGTGCACATGAAATAGAAGCACTATTCTTTTTGAAAAAAAGTGGGTCTGTTTATAATAAGACCAAAAATTTGGAATGTTGGTTTGCTTTCCATTTAATTTCATTAGTGTCAAGGAAAACCAAGAGAAAAATGGAGATACTGACTAGATGTCATTTGTGATTTTCCTTTCCTATATTTGTTGTTGAGATTTCCCAGTTCATCTGAAGATGATTTTATTACACACACTGTGTCCACTACTAATCAAGAACCAAAAAAAACGACAGGAGCCAAAAGACAACAATTGAACACCTTGTATATCTTTATTATTTTGAACCTAAAGGATACACAATCAAAAATACTCAAGGCTTTGCTACATCTCAACTAACAACAGCACAAGATTTTCAAAAATCCCTTTTTTTCTGACAACAAATATAAAAATGGAAAAAGAGCAGACTAGTGACCAAACATAGCAGAAAATCAAGCTTTGGCAGGAATTCAGATGAGACATTTCACCAAATCATCTCAAGAGTCCAAGGTTTCGCCTCTGGTTAAATGCAAGCATAGACGCCAGCTAAAGCAAGTCGCAAAGCTCTAAACACCTCCATCCATTGAGAAACTGTGAGAATATTACAATGTGTCTGACGAACATACACACCATGGGTAATTGCTCTCATGAGTTATTTACATCGAGGTTCAAAGTAGGAACCATAACATTCTGTACATTCACAATATGTTATTTTGCCATTTTATTGTTGGCCTATATCAATATTTCAATAATATGTTGTAATAGGTGGTACATAAAAATGAGTCTAGCAAGTAGGGTGTCTGTTTTCATATTCTAACGTGAGAGCATGTATGTATATTTTCTGCTGTTTCAGAAGTAAAAGCACAAAACTCCCTGTTTTATCATGCCTTTCAAGATTGTTGTTAGCTAACTACATAAGGGGCATATGGATATTTTGCTTCCATAATGGGTCATTGACACTCACAGACATTGTGGGGAAACCGCTTGACAAGATTGCAGAGTCATGCCTTTGTACAAACAATAGTTGAGTATTAAATACAAAAAAAAAAAAGTACAACAAAAATAAATATTAATAAATAATAATAAAAAAATAAATTAAAACTATGCAGCTAAAAAAATTAAACACTGGACATAAAAGAAACAAATTAACTGGTGGAAATATTTGGGGATTAGGGAATTGCGTGATGAAGGTGATGACAAAAAAAAAAAGCAGCGTGGAAAATCTCATTGGCTATCTGTGTTGGGAGGCTTGACATCATGTTGGGCACTTCCAGCGGGAAGCCATGGAGAAACAGAGCGGGAGGTGGTCTGCTTGGCCATGCTGTAGTGGCTGATGACAGTGTAAAATCGGCCACGGCTGTTGGCATCCTGGGCGGTGTAGTAGGCCTCCAGTGAAGCAGGGATGCAGCGCTTGTGCTGTTGGAAAAAATAGGAATATGCAACATTAGAGTTATGAATTTTGACTCCAAATTTGTTGTCAGCATAAGAACATTATTATTCTTTAAGACTATCATTTAAATGCTTCAACGGGACAAATTTGCATCACGCATATCGTTATAATTCTGTCATCATAGATTAATGTACTAATCACTTAAGAAGGTATATTAAGTGTCTTTATATGTAGTTATAATAACTTCATATGTGTTTAAAATATTGTTAATATGTGTCACATTTTCAGTAAACTAAAATATACTTCAATGTTATTTCTATTTAGAGTTGTATGTCATGTTTTTATATACATTTGTAATTACACATCTGTAATAATGAAGATGCAGTTAAAATTGTTTAACTTTAAGTGTAATATTCAGTAAAGTTATAGTTATAACACTATAGTTGAATTATAATCAACGACACTGAAACATTTAAAATGAACTTTAAAGTAAAAATTGTAATTTGACTATCACAAAGTGCACTTATAGTTATAAATGTGTACAAAGTGGTCTTTTAATTCTGCTTTTTTTGGACTTTAATATTGTTAAATTTTGTCTAAAAACAAAGTGAGCATTAGTATCAAAAACAAAGTGAGCAAAAATATAATTTTGAATAAATATATGAATTTTACAGCAGTATATATTTACAGTATTTCTCTCTAAGTAACTGCATTTATACGTAACATCTGACAGTTGGATTATTCTTATTTTCAGATATTAGTAGTTTAGTCAAATTAAACAACCATTACAGACTGTATTTAATTTTAATTTTAATTTACGGTTTAAATAGTTTTGAAATAATGAGTTTAATAAATGAAGAAAATGAAGAAATTAAGAAATATTGTGTTCATCTACTTACCTTATACACAAAGCCATCAGGGCAGGTGTGGTCATAGGTAAACGCTTTGTACACCACCAGAAACACTATGCAGGCCAGAAAGGCCAAGGCCAGTATGATGAGGATGGTCACCTGTGTGTGGAAAAAAAGACACAAGTTCATTACCTATGCCCTTTTGGCTATTCTAGAAGTCTTTAAGCTTGACACTTTACTTGTAGCTCAAACAGTAGACCATGCCAAGGTCATGAGGGAAAAGCAAGAAATGCAATGCAAGTCACTTTGTAAAAAAGCATTTGCCAAATGCATAAATTCAGATCAAATGGTCATAACCTTGTACATTGCAAAGATAGTTGTGAGAATAAAACAGACCTGAAAAAAAATGACATTACATTAGAAATCTTAAAACCAGTAAAATTGGGAGTGGGACACAACACAGACAGTTCATAATCCTGACAAATGTGACCAAACAAAGTTCATGCTCATTTTTTCCATTATTATTTATGTAAAAAATGATATTCAAAATGCACCTTAAAATAAGTCTTAAAACATGAAGTGAATCTGCTTCTCAAGTGAATTTATCTCTATTTAAATTTAGAGAAAATAAATTCAGAATTTAGAATTTAGTAACCGTAATATTTCGATGTCCAATGTTTGTTTAAAAGTCATAAGAAATATTTCTGATTATATTTTGCCAAGTTGGATACATGATACCCCCATGAAAGATACACATTTATGTTGTTCTCACATATTATATATGAATTCAAAAATGTGTCATACATCAACACTGCATGGGTGTCAATTATGAAACAAATGCAAAACAACTTCCAATTTCAAGCTCTCTGATGGTTCTTTAAACCTCTGCAAAGGCAAAGACAGAACTGGGGCTAAACGGTCCGAGAGGGAGAATAGTGTGATCACACATTTTTTCAAATCACTGTCATCTTCAAGTACATTCACCTCACAGGATGCAGTTCAATCTGTCACACTACATTTGTCTCGATAAAGCAGCTTATACAATAAATCTATGAGGTCCAATCTAGAAATCCCAGGCTTAAAGAAGCCATTTCCCGACCAGACCAGACTAATTTGTCTGGGGCGACTAGTTCTGTAAAAATTCATGCCACTTATAGCTTTTTAGTCCAAAAAACAGCAAATGGATGTTTTTGAGGACTGACTAATTAGAATTATGCAAATGGAAATGAAAGATAAATGAGAGAAAACCACCTGACATCTGAATATTTCAGATCTCTCCAAGATACTGAAAAATGCCTGTGCTGTCAGAAAAGTGCTGCAACCCTTCCGCTAAATCAATAAAATAAAAACTGCCATCTTGTATCAAAATTACTATTAACAACTGAATCCACAGCACCATGGACAGTATTTTTGTCCCACTAGTGTAGCTGATTTTAAGAAAACAGAGGGGGTATAACTGAACTGGATGTCTGAGAGTGAATATCAGATTAATGGAAATGTTTCTACAGATATTGTGGTTCTGAACTGGATGGCATCAGATACAAAGGTTTTTCCAAAACAGAAAGCAACATTATGCTACTTCCTAAAACACATAATTTTAGACAAAATCTAAGGCAAACACACACATATATAAATCATAAATTCAACTCAACATCAAAACTTCTTGTGTTCTATCACTGGCAGATTTGTTTTTCACTGTTTTTAAGAAAAACAAGTGAAAAAAAAAAATCTGCCTTAGCCATAAGACAAAATACATATTTTAGAAATTGGGAACTAGGATCCAAGACTATCAAATAATATAATAGTGTTTAGAAGGATGACGTTGAAAGAATTTACAAAATCCATCCAAGATAAGTGTCGAGGGAAATGTTTCATTAAAGCTGCAGTTGTCACAATCTCACAGGGAGCAAGGGAACGAGGAGACGTGGGAGTAGCTCAAAACCAGACTTGAATGATATAAAAATAAAACAGAATACAGCTCTGGAATGCAGAAGGACATGAAGACATAACACCAGACACTCGAGACTACAAAACACAGGGCTTAAGTAACAAGTGAGGAAATGAGGGAATTAATTAACATAGAGGAAACAAGGGAAATACAGTTGGAATCAAATAAACTTAATGACAGGCACATGAAATATGACCAAATAATGAAAACAGGAACTACAACAGGGGTAAAACAAGGAAACACAAGTCCACAACACTGACATAACATCCCCCTCCATTAGGCATGTCTTCACGCCACATAACATCCAATGGGGAGGGGGGTGGGTGCTCTGGAGGTCCCTCAGGACAGACACGAGACGGTAGCGGTACCCGATAGGGACAGATGTGCAGGGCTTGAAAACGGAGTTCCTGCGTTCCTCTGATATTATTACCGTTCCGAAACCGGTTCGGGTGGAAGAAATACCGGTTAATAACTTTATTTTTTAAAAACAATTTTCTTTGCCTATAATTTGCCTAATAATAATAATAATAATAATAATAATAATAATAATAACAATAATAATAAAGTACAGCATTTTCTTTACTCAAAAAGAAAAGGAAAAAAGAGAGATCTGGTAACGTTAGCCAATAACTTAATTATGTTGTGTGTGCGTGTAAGGCGTCGGCGCAATGGTCATACCAGCGCTGGTTGGTTATACAGAAGCAAGACTTTATTCAAAGCTGTCAAGCTTTTACAAAATAATTTAAACTGTAAAGCTTTTGCAAAATAAAGAGAACTACTCTCTGCTGTTTGGAACATGTCACAATGAACCGTAATTTAGCACATTTTTTCTTTCGTTTTGTTAATCTGTCAATATGATTTAAGTGAAATATATTTAGTGTATATGCCTATATTCCTTTTTTATGTAAGCCTATAGTTTTTCTTTTTTCTCCATTCACAGAAGCGCTGCAGGTGCGTGTGATCTGTTGAATTCATCTTACACTATCCTCAGATAAACTCTAAGGGCTGTGCATTGCCATTGCGACTTACCTATGATGAGCTCACAGCTGAGCGAACATTTCACTCGTTGGCTTCAGCGTCACATTTGCATAGGCCATACTACTGGAATTCGTGATTGGTTGACAGCAAATTTAAAATATTAAATGGAACGATAAAATAACGTTATTAACCGGTTAATGGCCATTTCAAATTTTCGATTCTGTTCTGAACTATAAAATTTTATTTAGTTTCTGGTTCTGTTCCTCTCAAAATTTTATTCGTTTCCAGTTTTGTTTTCGTTCCTTGAACTGGTTCAGAGCCCTGCTCAAGAGGCCATGGTGGAGCAGGGGACTTGGAAGGCCATGGTGGAACAGGTAGTTCGGGAGGCCATGGCAGAGCAGCCTCCGAGGCCGCGGCCCCAGCCCTAGCCCCGTCTTGGCCTGAAAATGGGCTTAATGGGGAAACAGGAGCCCTCCCTGGGCTAAACTGGGAAACAAGAGCCCTCCTTGGGCTTAACGGGGAATCAGGAGCCCTCCCTGGGCTTAACTCGGGATCAAGATAGCACTTACCTGGTGCTAGCACTGGAAGGTGCTCTGGAGGAGCAAGCACAGCAAAGTGCTTTCAAGGAGCTGGCACTGGAGTGAGTTTTGGGGCTGGAGCCAACACTGGAGCGAGCTCTGGGGCTGGAGCCAACACTGGAGCGAGCTCTGTGGCTGGAGCAAACAGTGGAGAGAGCTCTGGGGCTGGAGCCAACACTGGAGTGAGCTCTGGGGCTGGAGCCGACACTGGAGCGAGCTCTGGAGAAGCAGGCACAACAAGGCGCTTTCTAGGAGCTGGCACTGGAGTAAGCTTTGGGGCTGGTAGGCTTGCCACATTAATGTCCGGTGGGCTTGCCGCATTAACATCCAGCAGGCTTGCCACATTAATGTCCGGCGGGCTTGCCACATTAACGTCCGGCGGACTAGACTCGGGAAATGCCGGCTGACTTGACTCGGGAACTGCCGGCTGACTTGACTCGGGAACTGCCGGCTGACTTGGCTCGGGATCTGCCGGTGGAAGGGTTCCGGATCGGGGGAAGGGTTGAGGATCCTGCAGGTGGTGGGTCATTTATAGCCTTTTCTCACAGCAGCTAGAATAATAAAATGTATTATTCTGATGGCTGATTGTAATCCAGAATGGACTATGTATTTATGAAACACATGTGAATGAAATTAAATTATATTCCAATTTTAAATGTGCTTCTATTACAGATAGACTAGGATTAAACAAGATTTGTATTTTAAAGACAACAAATTGGAAAGGAGCATACTTTGCTTTTTGAGTTAAAAGAATTTCTTAATATGAACTTGAGAATAAAGTATAAAAATAATAATAATTTACATGGTTTGATGTTATATGAGCTAACCAAACTCAAGAAGCACTGATTGACAGTGCTTGTAAATCAACCACTCAATTGACTGACGCTAGAGCTAGAAAGTAACAGCTCTTAAGTGACAGGAGGCATAAGTAGGCCAACTGGAGCAACTTGAAGGGAGGGCCCCATAGGGCCCTAAGGACTGTGGATAAGTCCCATGTCTGCACAGTATGAGGATGAGGCAGATTCGATCTCCAAGCTCCCCTCAAGAACTTAATGACTAGGTTTAGATGATCTATATGGCTAAGCTGCAGCGACCTGTGAGCAAGAAGTTCCTCCTCTGGCTAATCTGGCTAACACAAGCCAATGGTCACAGTAATTCATAATGTGGATTCCCATCTGCCTCAGGGGGGAAGAGCCATGTCCACGCACTTCGTAAAAGTGTGCGGGGCCAGAGTCAACCCAAAGGACAGGACTGAGGGCGGTTTCCACGGTTTTCGTTGTATTTTGATGGGCCAGAGTCTTGTGATTGGGTGTTATCTGGATATGAAAGTAAGCGTCTTTTAGATCCACCAATAAAAACCAGCCCCTAGGGCATATCTACACAAGGATGTGTTTCGAAGTCAATATCCTGAACAGGCTTTTCATTAGAGTGCAGTTCAGGTGACTGAGATTAAGGATGGGCCTGAGCCTGTCATTTTTTGAGAACAAGGAAGTAGTGGCTGTAAAAGACTCGCTGTTTGCTAGAGGAACCATCTCTACGGCGCCTTTTGCAAGCAGACTTTGCACTTCGTCCCAGAGAGTCATTGTCCTGAATCGAAGTTTGAATGACACCTCTGAAATGAGGAGGCCTGTGAGCGAACTGGAGCGTGTAACCTAGTTCTACGGTCTGCATGACCCAGCTTGACATGCCTGTGATGGCTTTCAAAGCCTGGTGGCATTCAGTCTGAGTCTTTCGAGTGGCAGGTCATCACAAGGAAGCGGCACACTGACATATGGTAATGTGAAAAGGAGAAGTGCTCTTTCGAGTATCTGGGTCCACTATCACAGTGGTAGTTTGCTTGGATGTGTGCTGTGTAAGAAGGAGGGGCCCTGCTTGAGCAGAGCTTCCATCGCCCAGAGCTAAGCAGGGGGATGGAGAGTGAGTGTGAGACTTCTTTGACGGCAGTCCGGCCTCGGTGGGACCTTGCCCTCTCCTCTTCCTCTCTGCACTGGGATCAGGATGGCTTCTGCATCTCAGAGTCCAGTGTCATTCTGGGGCAGGGTCCCTGGCACTTAAGAAACGGGAAGCGTTTAGCCGTCTGAGGGCATTGTTGGAGCACAGGCTCAGAATTGGGCTGAGGCTGGGCAGGAGACAGACCGTTTTCAGTCTGCTGGGAGGATGGAGCCTTCTGGTGACTTGGACCAGCTGCCGAGCTGGAGTGCCTTAGGAGGAAGTGACGCATGGCTTGTGCTGACTTCTTTGCTGCAGTGAAACACTTGGCAAATCCACCCATGGCAGGGCCGAACAGTCCTGTGGGGGAAACAGGGGAGTCCAGGAAGGCGATCCTCTAAGTGTCCTTGATCTCCATTAGATTCAACCAAAGGCCTTGTCGATTGCCTGCACTGTGGTCTTTGTAGTGCACAGAGCCAGGTCAGTCACTGTGCCCAGGTCCTTAAAGGGTTAGTTCACCCAGAAATGAAAATTCTGTCAATAATTCCTCACCTTCATGTCGTTCCAAACCCGCAAGACCTCAAGGAAAGGTAACTCAAGGGAGAAGAATTGTTGAATAAAAAATTGTTTTCTTTGTGCACAAAAAGTATTCTTGTAGCTTCATTAAAATACAGTTGAACCACTGATGTCACATGGACTATTTTTCCATCTTTACTGCGTTTCTGTGACTGGGAACATTTCAGTCACATTTGTGTTTATGCTGGGTAAGAAAGCTCTTGGATTTCATCAAAAATATCTTAATTTGCTGAAAGATGAATGGTCATACAGGTTTGGATCGACATGAGGGTAATTAATGACAGAATTTTCATATTTGGCTGAACTCTCCCTTTAAAGGCATCAGAACTGAGGCCAGACCCGTCCGTCATGCAGAGAAGTTGGGCCTGGAAAAATTTGCACTGCCATCGTATAGATCTGCAGATTCTGCAGGTCTTGCATGGATGCACTGCATGGGCCTTCAATCCCAGGGTCAATGGAGGGCAGTGATGCACAGTAACTGCCTCTTTTAGAGGGAGAATCTTTCCATCTATAACCCCTTTCTTCAGTGTGAAGGAATGAACACATGCCGAGCAGGGGTGCGCCACGTCCTGATGAGTTTGTTGTGAACCTCCAGAAAGAACGGGGCTGGCCTTTGACGGGAGGATCGCTGACAGCCTTCTGTCTTCAGGTACCACTTGTCTAATCTGCTGTGGGCAGAGCTCTTCAGGAGCCAACCAGTCAAACTGAGATCCTCCACAGCTTTCGTGAGGATGCGAATCAGCTTGCTGTCCATGCTGGCACGTGCAGAATCCATGGAAGGAAGGTTGCAGGGGTCCTCACCAGAACATGCCCACTCCTGTGCATCTGAAGCTGTCAGCTACATGGAGTCATCAGCGACAGTTTCCTCCCCAAATCCGCCGAAGGAAATCAAGCAGTTCACTGCAGACGAGGGATGCTGATCCTCACGAACAAAATACACTGGCGAGTCGAGGCATTGTTGGGAGAATGAAGCACGCGGGATTTGTGCTGGTCTGAGATTACTCATGCCAAACAAGTCAGTCCCGTTGCCCTGGCTGTTTCTTTCTACGAGGCTACTGGGAGGGAAGAAACAGGAGAGTTGACGGGGAGAACCGTTTTCATTAATGAAGGTGGTAAGTGAGCGAAGCGGGGTAAGACTCATGCTCTCAAAAGTCAGAGCAGTCTGTCCTGGTGAGCGACACACTCACTGTGCCTGTCTGAGTCATGCATGTGTTACTTGCATGAGCCACACTCTCTTTTAAAGGGTTACTCCACCCCAAAGTGAAAATGTTGTCATTAATCACTTACCCCCATGTCATTCCAAACCCGTAAAAGCTTAGTTCCTCTTCGGAACCCAAATTAAGAAATTGTGGATATTCTCCAAAATGGCGCTACAAATTGTTGAAAAAAGTTATTTTTGTTTTCTTTGCATACAAAAAGTATTCTTGTCACTTCATAAAATTCAGATTGAACCACTGATGGCAGATGGAATATTTTGACGATGCCTCTCATACTTTTCTGGCTTTTCTGGGCCTTGACAGTGTTATTTACTTGGCAGTCAATAAGACAGTCACAAGCCTCCAGGTTTTCATCCAAAATAGCTTAAATTGTGTTCCGAAGACCAAGTGATTAATGACAAATTTTTAATTTTGGGGTGGAGTAACACTTTAAGTCACCAAATGGCCGCAGGGAAAGCAGTGAGAGAAGCGATCTACCGCTGCCAGGGCTCGAGTAGGTAGGCAAGTAGGCTTCAGACTTCCTGCTGCTTCTTCTTCTTCAGAGTCAAGCGAGGAGATGATCTTTGCGCTGAAGAAGAAAATTCTGACTAAATGGTGCTCAGAATCAACTTATATAGCAGTCCCCCCCCCACCACCCCTTTTGGTGGACTGAAGCACCATTTGTTCATGTAGCTAGATGAACAGGAACAAATCAGGCTTCAGTATTCAGAGTAAACAGGAGTTACCCCAATGAGAGAGACCGCTCGAAAGGGAACTTAGTCTGCTTTTACTGCTGTCGTGCTCTTGCAAGCTATTCTAAGTCAAAAAAAAAAAGTTGAGTTGTCAGAAGCTTTATGGTGGTATAGGTGTGATGTAATCATCACTGCAGCACTAGTCCATATTGTTTTCTGTTTTGTCACATTATTAGATTATCATGTTGTTAGCATCATGCTAATTTACATACCTGTAATCTAAAACAATTAAGAGCATTTCAGATGTTACTTTTGGAGGTCTATTTCATTTTAGGATATGGAAGCACACAGTTAAGCAGATCACTAATTAAGAAAAGCATTACTAGAGATGCATAATAGAAACTACAAGTGAGGTAAAATGGAAAACAATATAAGATGGATTAATTTTAGAATCACATGACCGTTATCTGTTTCTCTCTCCATTTATTAATTATTTTATCACAGATTAAACAAGTGTACAGCCTGATGTCCTTGGCCAAAACTGGCCCCATTTTTACCATATTGCTAATGGCGCTTTTCCACTGCATGGTATGGCACAGTACGGTTCACTTTTGGGGGAATTCCACTGGGTACAGTACCTGGTATCTGGTACTTTTTTTAGTACCACATCAGTTGAGGTTCCAAGTGAACTGTACCATTACTAAAACGTGGCGTGTAAACTCTGCTGATCACGGATTGGCCGGAGAGAATCATCACTACCTGCATCACTGAACTTGTGACACAAACACAACAGAACTGCTAGATTTAAATCAGCACAGCCGGCAAAGTATCAAACACAACTGTTTTGAACTTGCGCACCTTTATAAACAACCAAAAAGTGGCTGTTTCGTTGTCTGTTGAGAAAGTACAGACGTTCCTTTCGTTGATAGCAGAGGAGTGGATCCAGAATGGCTGGGTGCCTTTCACGCTATGAGTGGCATCTAGATTTGAACAACTTTAGTGTTTTAAGCCATCCCCTGATGGAACATTTTCCAAAAAGTTATGTATTTATTTATTTCATTTTTACTTTTTGCATGAAATATGGCTATGGTTTGATGGGGAAAGTCTTTAATTGTATTTTTCTTCAATCTGAGCACCTGCTGTTATTTGCAGGATAAATAAATGAATAATTATTCATTATTCATTATTTTTGCATATTATTAATGCTGTCTTCATAGACATTTTTTTCCCCCATCTACAACAAAAGAAATATTCTGGCAAATCAAATCCAGACAGGGGACAGAATCGGCATAAAATTAGGTCATTCTGACTCAAATGTCAATGTGTTTGTGGCACACAAGACATACCACCATCTGCTTTCATGTTTGTCACCCCCCACATAGTTTATTCATTATTATTGTGCCCTACTGGTGAGCCTCAAGGTTGTAGGGTGTTTTGTTGTTGTTGTTGTTGTTCTTGGTCCCTAATGTTGTTTTTTGGGGTCAGATTAATCTATGTCCAGAAAACCATAATCCCCAGGGTGGATTTATTCAATAGCTCATCTTCTCTGGACTGCTGGGAGTATTAATGCTTCATGCTGATTCTGCATGTACTATAGAGGCTACAGGCCTTTTCTTATAAATAAAATGATAACATGCAAAGATGTACAGATATTACACCCATTTTTTGGTAGTAAGGATACACTGGGCTTTTAAATAAGTCTGCCCGAAAACAAAGCTGTGTTGTATCAGGTGGATATTATACTATGTAAACTTTCGAGGATGAAATAATTCCATGTTTCACCACATTTTACCAGTTTTGAGGCTTAAAATCCTTAAAAGACATACAATGCTTTGTTTAAAGCACTTAGTACCAAACTAGACATTCACAAGCAAAAGTCTAAAAGTCTTCTATTTATTACTGCTGGATAGACAAAAATTCTGATTACATTGTCTACACTTATTTTACATTTCCATTCTTTTAATATACATAAATATCTCTAAGTAACAACAAACAGACAACACAGTAACATTGGTTTAACCAATGTCATGAGTTTGACAATTAACAGCAGACAGAGAGTTTTAGGGAGAAACAAAGTCTAGTTTTTCTCACTTAATTGACCCTTCGCAAATAGCTTGATTGAAAGGCAATCTGACCAATCATAACGCTGAATCCACCATTTTGTGTGACAAACAAATCAGATAGGAGAGTAGATTAATTCTGGTGGACTTAAATGTGAAAAATGGTGTGTACTAACACCTTTCCATGCAAGATGCCTTCTGATGTTCATTCATGTTTATTTCATGCAATAACTAGTAAAGAGGAAGAGATGATCGGTTCACGTTGGTGCCGCTTGAACTGAGGCAATACAGTGATCTTTCACGACACAATAAAAAGCCACATAACAGTATTTATTGTTTGAATTTCGTTATTATTTGAAAGCTGAGATCTTGTTTCATACCAGAAGTAACCTGCTTTGTTTTGTCTGGTGGCGTGTTGTCAGTTTCCTCTTTGCTCTGTGATATATTTTTTTATTGCATGAGAACATGATTATTTGTCGTGTGAGGGCAGAATGGCTTGTCAGACATAGCAACAGTAACTATGGCGGCGGGTTTTTGCGAAGGGTCAGTTGACATTATTTCATACTTTAGTACTTTAATGAAATTACACAAATTAAAAACACCATGTTTGTTGATGTTCCTATGGTATACACTATAATCCAATGAACTTCAAAGAATGCTGTGATAGCACCATGTTACATGCCCAAAAGCTTGATATAATGCACAAAGTCCAAAAACAGATATTCTTCTTTCTTCTCTCCAGACACCAAGAACACTACAAAATAGTGCTGTTGCATTTTTTATTTTTCTGTGCAGTCTGTCCTCTTTCATACTTTTGTTTCTCTCCCCTATTGTCTGCCCATCATGCTCATTCTATAATACTCCCTGCCTCTCCACTGCCTTTTAATAAATACTGCATGGCCTTCTCCCACCTGAATGTTCTGTAGTTCAGGTCATCCTTTGCCAGCCTCTGTGACTCCATGTTTGAAAGAGTTTTCCTTGTTAGAACCTTGCTAATGGTTTTGATTGTTCCCCCAAGATACATTTATAATTACCATAATTATGGCACAATTTAATTTACTTCTTGTCTATTAGGCACTGTATTCTGATACACAAGGCCAGGACTGATTTTTTCATCTTATAATATGTCTGGCACTTGTTTACTAGCTTGGCTAACTGAATAAGCCATGGCTATATATAAAGAGCTTAACTGGAGTGTTTCAAGGACAGTCTAAATAACATGTTCTTGCTGAAAATGAGTTTAGATAAACTTCTAAGTTATACTTTTTACAAAAAGAAGTATACTTAGGCCTATACACTGCTGTTTTCATTTATATTTACCAGTTAAAAATTCATATTTTTAAGATTTTATTGTTTGTTTTTAAATCTCTTCATGGTCAAGCCCCAGCTTACATAAATGATCTACTGAAGACGCATACTCCTCTGAGGTCATTAAGGTCTGCTGACCAACTATTCTTATCCGTCCCTAGAACACGACTTAAAAATAGGGGAGATCGAGCATTTTCAATCGTAGCCCCTAGGTTGTGGAATGATCTTCCTACGCATGTCAAAGTAGCTTCCAGCCTTGACATTTTTAAATCACGACTCAAAACTAATTTTTATTCATTGGCTTTTAAACCAGCCTGAGAGTTTATATTCTGCATTTTAATCTTCGAGTTTGTCACCTGTTTAACTTGTGTTTTGTACTCATGTCATGTGTTTAAAATTTGTCTGAAATAATGTCAGTGTCCAGCACTTTGGCTAACCTCGGTTGTTTTAAATGTGCTTTACAAAAAAAAAATATTGTATTGTATTGTATTGTATTGTATTGCATATTTTTAATGGAAGAGACAGATTTGGAACATATTTTTCACAGCCACATCATTTCATGTTGTAGCCATGTCATATTGTCTCATTGGGAATAATACTATTAATTGGAGAAGACAATCTTAATTTGTTAAAGGCAGAAGAACAATATCTAACACGCCCATATTTTCATGCTGAATGAACAAACCTGTCTACTCTTGGACACCACAAATTTTACTTTTTTCTCAAGTCTCACTTACTACCATGTACTTCTGGTCATTAGGGTCTACCATCTCACTACACAATGGATGCTTGTTTGTCCAGGTCCATATACAGTAAATCTTATGCTAAACAATGGTACCAAATTATCTGCATGTCACATGGACTATTTTAACAATGTCCTAACTACTTTTCTGGGCCTTGAACTTTGTAGTTGCATTGCTGTCTATGGAGGGTCAGAAAGCTCCCGGATTTCATCAAAAATATCTGTTCCAAAAAATTTGTGTTCCAAAGATGAACGAAGGTCTTACGGGTTTGGAATGACATGAGGGTGAGTAATTAATGACCTTTTTTTTCTTTTTTTTGAACTATTTCTTTAAGCACACTTCTTTTTCACAAGGTGATTTAACCTATGAATCCTGTAAAATGAATTCACCGGTTCTGACCTTATAGCGACTCTAACTCTTAACCCAGGCACATTGGAAATATGTGCCTGTGGCAATGTTTCTGCAGCGCCAATATTACATACCTAACTGCAGTTTCGTGGCATTTTCACAAGTGCAACGCCATATCGTGTGAGCTACCGAGCAAACCTACTGCATTAAAAAAAAAAAAATAAAAATACACATAAAGCTGTATATGTGACACAAACATTTAAAAGTATCAGTTTCCAATCTCACAGCATATAAAAATTGTTTTTAAATCATAACATAATAGTGTGCATTATAGGGCTTTCTTAAACAAAACTCTGGCCCTGTAAATCATACTTTGTGTGAAAGTGAATAAAAATTGTCAGAGTTTTACTGACTCTATTGTTCATTACAACTGGAAACTTCATACTTATAGGTATGTTTAATGAGTTATGCAGAAATAGGTAGAGGTACGTGTTTCCAATTATGAACAACATCAGAACTTTTTCTCAGCACATAAAGTTAAAGACTAGAAGACTTAAGCAAGAAGATGGCACTTGCTCCCCACTGTCAGAGCAGTTTAGTAAAAATAAATTCTCATTTGTCTTTTTGTTTTTTTGTTTTTTGCAATCAATATAAAAGGAATCTGTCTTAGCATCCCTGTGCTTTCATTCTGGAATACTGTAGTTGTGATTCAAAGAGTCTCCCTTGTTCCTGGTATTGTCCTGCTTCCTCTGCAACTGCAACAATCGCCTACAAACACAGCCAGACCACTTTCCACTCCATATGTGTGAGCAGCCCATCCGTCACAATTTCCTCAGGGGTTCTGAGATTCTCAGTTTCATCTACTCTTGCCGCATAACAACGGTTTCCACAAAACAGTGTGTGATACCAGTCAATAAGTAAATCAATGCATCCCTGAGCTTCAGATGGCGGAAGACTCATTTTCCCAGAGTAACTCTGTTATAAGATGTGTGCCAAGGCTAACCATAGAGCATTAAAGAAGATTTTCTTTATTTTTATTAGATGAACAATACCTCAGATCTGCTTTCCAAATTACCCACTCCTCCCACCTTGTATTTTTGAGCATCTAAGATTAACTGGAAAAGTGCACAGACATTTTGAGAAAAAAAAAAAAAAACAGTTGCGGGAGTTGTAATCTTAAACTTCATCTATTTCTAAGCATTTGCTATAGACGATGAAACAGGATGAGGAGAGGCTGGGGAAAATCACAGTGACGTATTAGGCATCAAGGGAACAAAAAAGACTAGGGAGTTTATTCAGTATTTGTTAAGTATCAATGCCAGTCTGTTCTCTCAGAAGAAAACATAGCCTTCGACTGTTCACTGCTTGTGGGTGATTGAGGAGACTTGTTCCATATGTTAGACAGCATATAGCTTGTCTTAGAAATGTAAAGGCAGAATTACATGTCCTTCACAGAGAAGGCAATTCCAGATTCCAAAGCATGAATTAAATCCAAGATGACAGATTGAGTAAAGATTATACGAAATTCTGAAATAAATAATTAAAAAGTATATATATATATATATATATATATATATATATATATATATATATATACACACACACACACACACACACACACACACCCACACACACACACATATATATATATATGTGGTGTGTGTGTGTGTGTGTGTGTGTGTGTGTGTGTGGGTGTGTGTGTGTGTGTGTGTGTGTGTGTATAGCTTTATTATAGTTTTACGCCGCTAGCGTAGCAACATTCTGGCTATGCAGAACATTCCAAATTTATTTTCGTTTTCGTTTATCATTTTCAAAACAGTACTTTCTTTTAATGTCATTGTCTACTGAAACTTTTATGTCATGTAAATATAATCACACCTTTGTAATGATAAATGTAAGATTTATCTTAATAAATAATAATTCTAAAATAATTTCATGGTTAAGTCTTTATATATTGAGCATTATCCAAAAAAATTAAAAATAGATCAAATATATGATTAATCAGTTATCAGTCATATTTTCCAATTTTAGTAAACAGCATCTACTGTAGTCAAGTGTTTACTGCAGAAGTGTGTACCAACGTTTTCTTTAGAGTGCATTAACTTCTGCAAACACTGAAACATGCCTTGGTCCATAAAGCATTTTTTAATCTAATTATGGTGTAATTACCATGGCCGCTGCGTGTGGCCGGGAAGTGTTTTTGAATTTTTTAAAACAATCTTGACAACTATTAACACAGAAACACTGTTTTGTAGTGTGGCTCTGTACACGTCTAGAAATCCATTTCCATATAATAGGAGAAGTGACACAAATGAAAGAATTCTCCTCAGGGGTAGGACAGAAATGTCATGTTCAGCTCCAATTACTGTATCTTAATATGAGCCAATTAGGCTGGGTCTCTTTGGAGATAACCAAATTGAAGGGGACAAAAGAACAATCTAAAAGACAACCACTATTTATCGGAGAATCCTTCAGAATGTTTAAGGCAAAAGACAAGAGAGCTTCTGAGAGAAAAAAAAAAATCATTTTTATCTTAGAATTCTAAAGATTTTTTTTTTTTTTGACTGCAACAGAGGAAACAGCTCTAAGAAATATTAAAACCTGAGAATCTCATAGTATTTGGTCTTTCAGAGTATCAGCTGGGCAATGATTTTTTCAAAATTAGAGAACACTTACAGATACCTAAGTTACTGGTGTTAATCTGGCACCTGGTGCAAATTTCTTTAATTATATAATAAACCCTATTTAAGTAGCAGCATTCCTCTAATTTTCACTGAGACTGTAAGATGGCGGGCCGCTCCAAGGTGACTGAAACCCTGTGATAGGAGGTTGTCCAGATGAAGGCCAAAGGGATGACTTTTTCAGCCATTGCAAGAGAAGCAGGTCATTCCAAATCTGTGATTTCTCAAATACTTCAGCTTCAGCTCAAATACAACTAAAGCAGTTCCTTGAAAACTAAGAACACTGCAATAATAAAATGGCTAGCCAAGAGTCCTGATCTAAACCCGATTGAAAATCTCTGGAAAATCCTTGGCTTTTTTTTTTTTTTACAGGGAAGTTGTATCTGTCATTCATACTGCAGTGCTAATCTAACTTCCTCTCAAGTGTAGTCTTATTGCGATGTGCTAACTACTTCTCTGATCTAATGTAGAGCTAGAAGGCTTCTGCAGGGATAATCAGCAATATGGCAGAATAACAAGACTGCCTCTCCAGGGCCGTGTCTCTCACACCAGTGAGCCTGTGGGCATTTTGGCCATTAGCCCTGCTAACAGTGTGTGCTGAAAGACAAAGAAAGACAGAGAGGAACTGTGCAGCAGGGAGAGCTGCTCCACGCTACTAATTGCTCCCCAAGCACCCTATAGCTGCATAGGTAAGAGGCTTTTTGCTCAAGAGAGGCAACAGTGTCATAGAATAATGTGAACTCATTTTGCTGTGTAGTCAGATACAGTGAAATGTATGTTTTGCCATTCTACTGGAAAAAAAAAAATTACCAGCATTGGCAAATTATTTGGACATGTCCTGTAAAGTTGTATCATAACGAAAATAAATGAAGGCTGTCAAAATGTATAATGTCATATAGTATTAAACAATACAGTGTATTTTTAATCAAAACTTTCTTTTGCTTTTAGAGTGAAATATGTTTTGTTGTGATTCATTCTCTCATCTATTACAAGTGCAGGTTTATAAGTAATAATGTCTGGTATTCATATACATAATTTATCTGGGTATTGCCTGAATTCCATTAGGACAGCACATACAGGAAGTGTGTGACTCAAGAGAAAGTAATTTGCATTTTGAATTAGATCACACTATAATGTGGACACAATCCAGATTCATTAGTCATAGCTCTATGCGAGCTCACAATGTGTTGACGTTATGCTGAACTTGCTCATCTGGTGAGTAAAACTCTGTTGCTGAATTGTAATGTGTTTATATATATATATATATATATATATATATATATATATATATATATATATATATATATATATATATAAATATAAATGAGTATATGTATGTACTTGCATTCATTTTATTTTATATCACTTGACCAAAGAGTGGATTACAGATAAGAGAGATATCATCACTCTTTAAATTGTACTAAACAATTCATCTTTGGAGATATATTAAATATATACCTGTTGTCTTGTTTTGAACAATGGACTTTCATAAAATGGTGAAGACAAAATCATTGATTGCAAAAAGTTGTGGTATATTTCATTATTTCCATGTCTAGAACAACAAATTATATATTAAAACAAAGCAGGTGTCACTTTAATTAATAAGTAATTTAAAAATATATACATTTATTTTATGTATTATTTTGGTAAGCATGTATTACACTGAAGCAGCTTATATTTAATGAGAAAAAAAATGTAAATGCTTCAATTTAAAAGGCACCTATTATCCCCTAATCTTAAAGATTTAATATTGGTCTTGTTTTATGTATTATTTTGGTATAGCTAGAAGTTTCTGGTGACCTAGAATGTGTCTGTGATGTTTCAGCCCGAATCTCGCGCTACGAACGGCACAAACTAAGCTCACAGGTGCGGCGCTAATCAGTTTTAAACATACTTAATGTGTTAACACAAATACAGTTAAAACGCTAAGCACTATAACGACATGACATTCACAAAGTAGTCTAGAGTGATACACGTACAGTATTTAGTTAGATTTTGAGACGCATTACCTTGAAAAATGAAAGTAATCCACAGCGTCCTCAGCAGCTCAGATGTTGGGAGAAAATGAAGACTCTTATTTGTAGTCTTACATCCAAACACAGAGCATTGGGATTGATTGTGAGACATTGTTGATCTAACAGCTGCTCGAGTGCGGAGAAAATGGATGACGGCGAACAACTGCTAATGGCGGAATCTATAACAATGCAGGGCTGTCAATCTATACAAAGTGATGTCACACTGCATGAGAATCAAAATGGCAGGCCTAGTGAGACTGACTTAGGCTAAGTTTACATGACAACGATGTAGTCAAAAACTGAAAAGTTTTTCCCTTGTGTTTTTAAAAATTTAATGTATAAACGACAACGTTTTCAAAATGATTCGCATTTACACATATCTGCGAAAATGGGAAAAACGCTGTATTACAAATGTCAGGCAAGTAGTTGGCAGTTTCACCTTGTTAGTACACAGTAGCTGTAGGAAAGTGATGATTAAATGTTGTATATGATGCGCCTCCGCTGTTGGTTGTAATATTGGTGAAGTAAATCCACACTTTACTGCAGAAGCGTTAGCAAACTCTTGAGGTGCAACAACAGTACCATGTACTCCGCCATTGTTGTGCATGTTTTTTCGCGCTTGATTTTAAAATCGACACATACTGCACATGTCTACATACCTAACACATACTATGCACGAGCATGATGTCACCGTTTTCAAAGATTCACATTTTGGGTGTTTACACGGAAACGATAATTGAAAACCGTGAAACTTGCCTTTTGAAATTTTCAAAAATATGCGTTTTCAGTCCTCAAAACACTGTTTTCATGTAAATGAACAGGCAAAACACATAAAAATCTTACAGCCTTAGTTTAAAGGGGATTTTTAAAAAAAAGAGGAGTGGGTGGATTTTTATCATTGTAGGATGGTTGTGTATACACACTGCAAAAATACATTTATGTCCAAACACCATGTAAAAGTGGATTTTACATAATAGGTGCCCTTTGAAAATTCAAGTTTACTGAATTCCGATTGGGCGGGAAACCTTCCCAAACCTTAACCACACCCCTGACACCAAGCACCATGGGCCAAAAAACAAAACAAAAAAAGCTTTCCTACAGCTCACATGCAAACCAATACACTACTGATATCTGTCAAAAACAGGTTATTCTATAAACCTGAAAATGCAATGCAAAACTGAGTTAAGTTCAGATTTTTCTCCAGTTTTGATGTTAATCACAACATGCACACACACTGAAAAATCAATCAGCACCCAGAAAAAGATGTTTACATGCCAAACGAAATAAGGGTAATGGACAAAAATCTAGGTGTGCCTAGTTTTTTTGTGTAGACATTTATAACCTCATAGTATATTAAACAGGTCATATGACGTTGCTAAAAAGAACATTATTTTGTGTATTTGGTGTAATGCAATGTGTTTATGCAGTTTAAGGTTAAAAAACACATTATACACTTGTTTTGAACTGGAATCATGGAATATCGTGTGATGTCCACTTTGCAGGGCACTTATGGTCAAATAGAACAAACGTCATACGTGATAAGAGGACTGTGATTTGGAAACGCTGCCTTAACCATAGTGTGATGCCGTGTCCAAGCGTGACAAGACAAAAACAATATAACCCATTATAAACGAGGCATTTGTTGCATCCAGTGGCTACATAATTACTGATTATATTGGCTTATACTGTGTTTCTACAAGTTCAACGCTACTCTACAGTGCTCAAAACTTGCGTTTGAATCATCAGTGGCAAATTCTTTAAATATGTAAACGTACTTCGTACTTACAGACTGTGAGTCAAAAGCGCCAGACTGTCTTTGCAAAGTTGTAACTGCCCCACTTTATAGAAAGAGACACCGGCATTGTAGGCTACTCTCACAGGAAACTGTCCTCGTCCTCCGTAAAATGCGCTGCACACATCTGAATATTTGGGCTGAATATAATAGTGTTGTAAATAATACTTAACCACTGATTTCTAGTTGTGTCCTCTTTTGGAAGGCAAAACAAAGTTGCTTCGCTTTCACATCGAAACACAGTGTCTCCACAACATGGCGCCAGCGGCAACAGCGAGAATAAAAGTTATGCGTTCTTTCTTTGTGTGAATATTTGGGCAGGATTATGTGACTCTTCCCACATCGTGACGTAGAGATGTGGGGACGTGTTTAAACAAGGCGTTTTAGGAGTGCGTGGACAAGTCTTAACTTTTATAAAGAATATCTCTTTGGATTTGAGACTTTTGTCATTGCAACTTTACAGATCTTCTTTATGCACCAAGAGCTTGTAACACTCAAAGAAAGGAAAAATTGAAATCGCATCATATGACCCCTTTAAAAGAAAACCGTTTAAGACATATATGACCTTACACAATGCTGAGTAATTAAGTTGAGCATGTAAACGAGTTACCGTCAGTAAGTGGGTGATATTTCTATCTGCAAAGATATAGACAAAAGAGATGAATGTGATTCTCCAGCAGGGGTGGAAGGTGAGATTAATCAGGGTTCAAACAGAGGAAAAGCCATCTGGTGTCATAAATCATCTCTGTCATTGTGAACAGAACAGCGCGTCCCGCAGGACTTCAAATACACTGTCACATTTTAACGTGACAAATGACTCCAGTAAATTGCCCAAGCTTTTCATTAAATTTTAATGGCGTCTCTACCTTCACAGATTATGACAATTGCAGATACAAGATATGTGTGATGTAATATTGACCATTTTATGACATACAGGTTGATACAGAGAATTATAGACAAGTGTCCAAAATCAATATGGGTTTTTAAAGGATAGAATCTAAATGGATAGTTCACCCAAAAAATGAAAATTCTGTTACCATTACTCACCCTCATGTCTTATGACATACAGGTTGACCTCATGTCGAAGGAAAAAGGGGGTAAGTAAAATCATGAAGAGAAAGGGGGGGAAGAAAGTGATGGACTTAAAACATGATGGTGAGTAAATTATGACAGGATATTTATTTTTGGTAACATTCTACATATTTTTGGTTGGCACTGTAGTGGAGACAACATGTAAAAACTGGGGGCTGAGAGTTTCCAGCTTGCCTTTGGAGACTACAAACACCATCACTCACCACAATCAATCACTCTGACAGTGACTGCCCCCTGCATTACCCGGGGTCACTGCTTGACAACATATGCTTTTGCCCAAGCAAACGATTTGTCAAATTCAATGAATGGCCATCATCTGTAGGGAGATGCTATGAGCAATTCAGCTTAACTGCAGCATAGCATGGTCTCCTGACTTCAGGGTGGGTGACAATCGTCTCTGTTTCCTGGCACTCCCACATGATTGGGTACTTTATTTTGTCATCGAGCGAACGGCCAGTGACAATTTACTGCGTGACTAGAGAGAATGGATTGGCAGCGTTATACAAAAGTGGATTGTGTGCCCTCAAATGCATCTCTCTGCAAGGCGTTCTCTTTTCGGTCAATGACAGGATGAGTTACGTTGCACCAACAAAGGCATTTCTGCTTGAATGCTTGCAGACTTTCACATAAAAAGTATTTTAAAGGGACAGAAGACATTTGCTGAATGTTTTTTTAAAGAAAGCACTGACTTGAAAACATGTTGCAATAAATGTTAACTTTTTGAACATGTGCTACCATTACATTAATGGCTTACCATGGTACATACATATGATAATCAACTGACTTCACACTAACCAAAAGGTAAAAAAAATGTACCATGGTATTACCATTGAATTGTAATATGGTAACAGCAGTATTATTTGAATTATTTTGAGTACCATGCAAAAATTGTCTTCACGCTAGGCAAAGAAAAAAGAAAAACTGCCATTATATTACCATGTTTTTTGAACATTGCATCATGGCATTACCATGTAAATACACTGGTACATGAATCTGGTCACTGAAGCCAGGGTATGGTATGGTAAGACTTAATTACCATGGTGAATATCAGAGCAAAAAGAAGACTATAAGTCCATAAGGTAAAAAAAAAAATTACTAAATAAATAAAACAAAATAATGAAAATATAAAAGGCCTACAATAATGTTTTAAAGGTATAATGCAGAACGTTTAATAAATGCACTCTTTTTTTCAAGAACATACACAACTGTTTTTAAAATTGTAAAAAGATGCAAGGTGTACAGCTTTATTTGAAATGTGCAATTAAAACTGCACAATTTAAAATATGCCCACTCTATTTCTTGTCTTATAAAAGCTTAGCTGTGTATTAAGTGTTTTTTTTCTCTCTGTCTGTCTGGATAACTGCGTTATTTAGGGTATGAGATTTTACGCTGCTTTTTGTTTCTTGTTCATTTTGGTTTTTATCTATGGGGATGTTTGAATGGTAGGCTAAACAAGAGCCAAAGGGCCTAGGCAGTGCAGCGTGGGTGTGCCAGGATGTGAGTGGTCCTTCAAGCGAGCACGTCTTCCGGTCACCCAACTCCTCTCCTTCATTCTTATTCTGCTGCTCTCCCAGAGATGCCAAGACTGACGGGGCAGCATTTCAGCTCAATGTCCTCTATTTTTTTATCTCTCTCTTCCCGTCCCTCATGTCTGCTGTCGGCTTGACATCCATTCAGCTATGGGATGTGTGTCTGAACTGAGGATTGTGCAGCTATGTCTGAGGATTACCTGGGTATCTGTTTTGCACTGCGCATGAGAATTTGTGTGTCTTTGTGTGTGCAAACTCTCTCCATTAAGGAGCTTTATTATTTTCAGGCAGATTATTAATTGGTTTGTAGCACTGCCTGGAGGTTCTGCAGGGGTGTATTCCTGGAGTTTGACAAGTTATTTCTTCTAAGAATGTGTGTGTGCTTGTCTGTTACTTCAGTATTTTAAAACCTAATTGAGCACAATTCATCAGCAAACATTATTCTAAAGAAAGAAAAGCACAATTTTGAACCTGATTTGAATAAATTTCTGAAACAATGTTGTGATGCATTCTAATCAAAACCATGTGCGAGAAGTTAGAAATACTATATATATATATATATATATATATATTAGAAATACTATATATATATATATATTTTTTTTTTATTTTTTTTTTTATTAGTATTTATGAGTGATTTATTTATTTTATAATTTTTTTATTCTTTATTTATTTCGATTAGCCCCAGAAAACCTATGTTTTTATTAGGGGAGTAATTTTTTTGCGTGCATATATTCATACATTAATTCTTTAAAATTTGAAAGTTCTGTGTGACTGCCACAGTGGGGGAGGGGATGCGACAATCGTATCCAAATGTCGGAGACACTGGAAGATGGCTTGAGGGATTACACTCTAGAAACAACTATCTCAGCCTATTCTCACAAACCATTCAAATCCTAATGGGTAAAATCAAGTCCCATCCTTTATTTCCCTCTGAATACTCTTTTTTCGCTATATGTAACACTGATATAGCGTAAAAACTAACAGCGCAGCAAATCTAATATTAGTAGTAATGCATTTATTTTTGAACAACAATAAAGTACTTAGTTATGTATTTAGTAAATATGTGTGGCAGTTAGTATAGTTGTGAAATCAGAGCCAAACTCATCCTTTCCCCCATATATTCTCTGCCAAACCTTCCAGCCAACTGTATACTGTACTAATAACAAACAGAAATCATACTTCCCTGCTTAATTAAGTTGTCTTAATACCACATTTATTTTAACATGATATGTTAATATGTTCCACTTGGCTGCACAAGACACCAAGAGACCGCAACTCTCTTTTGTTTTGAACATTTAATGAGGGGGAACATTCCTTCTTTCCTTGCTGGTGGAGTACAGCAGGGAATAGGATAAAAATCCAGCTGGGAGGTTTCACAAAGCAGAGATAACCCTGCAGTTAGCTTTCTGTACTCTGAATGACTCATTCTAGACAACAACCTCGAGAAGAGTTTTCTACAACAAGCTCATACAAGAATGCTCTGGTATGTTTCCTTCAGTGCTTCAACAAATAACAAGCAGAAAGTTGAAGGATGATCTCAGGCTAGAACATCTAGATTTTGTCTGTGGAAATATTCTGTGTGTCAAATGTTTTATTGTTTTTGCAGTGCACTGTGGTTTCAAGGCAGCTGACAGTTCCATTCAGTGTCATTTAAGAAGGAAGTCAATCTTTTACCAATGTTTGCTGTCTTCTTCACCTGCCTCTCCAATGACCTTCACTGCTACGGTAAAACATCCTTCCAGACTCTCCAACTCTGCATTAATGAAAACAGTTCTGACTGCCAACAACTCTCTATCACCCAACTGCCTCTAGAACTTCTTCCAGGATTCAATCCAAATAGCTAAAGCAAAAAGTATTGAAACAAAGTCTGAATGTCTACTTTTTTGTGACAGCATTAATGACACTTAAAGGGATAGTTCATCCAAAAATGAAAATTTTATGTTTATCTGCTTACCCCCAGCGCATCCAAGGTGTAGGTGACTTTGTTTAAAAGAACATACACAAACAAAACCAAATTAAACCCTGTGGCTTGTGACTAAACATTGATGTGTAAAGACACAAAATGATCTGTCTGTGCAAGAAACTGAACAGTATTTATATAGTTTTTTACCTCTGATTCACCAGTTTGAGTTAAAAATCTTAGTTTGTGTTCTACTGAAGAAACAAAGTCACCTTCATCTTGGATGCCCTGGGGGTAAGCAGATAAACATCAAATTTTCATTTTGGGGTGAACTATCCCTTTTAAAAAGAAGAGATCCTTAGAACATCTTTCTAAATCACCAAGAAAGAATATCCATGCTGTTACAGTCTGGTCTTTAAACTGGTTTCACAGGTTCACCAGTGTGGTCTTGCTGGTGAATCTGGTTTTTCCAATTACATCTGCTGACCAGCCATGATGTTTTTTAGCAAGTGAGTGGAAAGCAAAGCCACCAAAGCCAATTTAAAAGAACTGACAGAACTGATTGCAAACATATTATTGTACACTAATTGTTCAATGTTTATTTTCTTTCTATGAATTCCAGCCAAAGGAAGTCCAGCCATACCTTCAGCCTTTCAGAAACTCCATCAGTCACACTGATGGTGAACTCCTCCACCTTGGGAACCTTCAGCTTGGCCTTATTCTTCTGTTCCGTCTGATACTCGGTTCGTGTCTTCACCACCACCTGCGAAGAGAGTGTTTATCCATCAAAACGACAGTTTAACTTAATGTAAACAGCAAAATCCCTGAGCGTTTGATATCTGTATATCATAAAGCCAGTAACTTCCGATCAATAATAACCATAATCATGTTAGGCCTTCCTCATGATAAAACGTTGTGCTGTTTTTTAAATTGCTCAAAATCACTGATCTCACAGACATGCTGAGGTAAGCAGGACTTCCAGTAACGTTATCATAATTGGCCTTACCAAAATCAAAGCCTATTCCCACAACAGCATTCAGTAATGGCAAATCAGACAGGGTACAGTATATCACATTGCATCCCAAATGATGAAAAAACCTACTTGAAATACAAACTGATTATCAAAAATCTCATTTTAATCTGGTTTTCAAACCACATGAGTATGTGGTTTAGGTGGGGTTTATAAAAACTGGATTTCAAGTGTTCAAATTTCAAGCGGATTTGAATTGGATATGCCAAAAAACATATTTCTTGAATTGCAATTTAGTGAATTCCTCGTCCTGTCATTCAGTATAAATTCCCACTAATGAACAGAGGGCACAGATTCGAAACTTTGCCCAATTATGCCCAACCCTCACTGAAGGTGAGCTATGTGGTAACAGATGGAGGAATGACACCTCTAGATGATTACGTCTCAGTATTGACCTCGGTTCCTGCCACCTTGCTTTCTAGAAACCCTGAGGTTGATCAAGTCTAATGCCCTGTAGACCACTGGATGAAGCTCAACCACTTGTCATGAACTCTGCAATTACTGCTTATCTGTCTCCTTCCCAAACCCTCTGACATTTCATTTTCCCCCTGAATAACCATCTTGTCTGCTTCCATTTCTCTTTCCTTCTCCTGAGCTATGTGAGGCACTCTGTTATCGCTGGGATTGTTATTCCATTTTTTCACTCCCCCAGAATGCAACCTCTGCCTCCAGGCAAGGTTGCGCATTGTCTTTTTTGCTGCTGATTCAAGCCATCGATAGTGTCAACACCAGGGACTACTCTGGATCGGACTAGATTGATCCTCTCCAATACAAGTGTTGTACTGATATGCTGATATGACAATGTATTTGATTGAAAAATGCTCTGAATAATAATAAGATGGTGATGAAATGCAGCTTGTGATTTGCATGCAATTAGCAGATGATGAATTTGGTAGTCCGATGATAATGGAGTGGCTTCAAAGATTCTGGATAACAACAAGACAGCCTGGCCAAATGCTTCCATATGTAAGTCCCCCAGGGAAAACAGACTTAAAAGCTGAAAAAAAATGAAAAGAGCATCTGCAGTGGTCCCAAAACTAGATGCAATCCTTGCAACATTACATCTCAAATATCAAAAAATTTAATCCATATTTTTTGTTCTTCAGTTATGGTGTCAAATAACTGACAAAAACTTGTTATTGTATTCATTTAATGAATCGACAAACCTCATTACAGTAAATAAACCTAATTCTTCAAAGATTGTGTTCTTAACTTGGCTCATGTAAAATAAATAATGCCAAGACAGCTTTTAAATAATTTGCAGTCATTACTGCCTGATTGGTATCTGCAGAACTCTAGAGAAAGACAATGATTTCCCGGAGGGCTGATCCTTGTCCTGCTTAAACACTTTAATGTCAGCATGAAAAATTAATGGTTATTTCATTGTCAAAGTTTAGGTGACAGAATTGTATCAAGGGCATGGATTACAGCAACTTCAGATTAACTCTGCTTAAAATAATTCTGCTTTGCTTTCGACCATGCAAACAAATTCTTAATTTTTTTATTTATTTATTACTTTTGATTCTTACAGTCACAGAGGTATTAAGTTGGTGATTTAAGTACCACACTGGATTCAGCATTATTGATTAGTTACATTTAAAAAAAAATTACTGTGCTTATCATTAGACTTATCAACAGGCTTTGAATATACTCTTGAACTGATTGACATTATACATGAAGTTATAATTAGTGATCTTCTTTTCAAAATATTATTGGGCATATTTGAACAAAATGCTTTCAAATAATTTGTACAAGACAAATTCAGTCATCTTTCCGACTGAGGCTCAGAGCCATTCTGTTAAATTACTATATTCTTTCATCTTACAAGAAAATTGCATAATTACAATCTCATTTTTGTTAATTAAATAAGAACTATATTGAAGTATTATGTCATGCAAGCAGGGCAGGATCATTGTCCTGCAAGGCACATGTCTTTGGAAATAAACATTAACTGACCTTATCCAAGATCTCTTCAGGAACCTTTAGAAATATGGTGGTCTAGAAAAAAATTATTAAAACCAGTATTTTTTTTTGTTTGTTTGTTTGCTTGTTTGCTTTTATCCTCTTCATATAGTAATTCTTGCCTACCACTCACAATTGGAGCTAAAAAGTGAAGCTTTAAAATAATATAAATATTATATTTACAACCAGTTTTCATTGCATGACATTTTAGTCCACAATAATTGTCAAGTATACATAAAAACCTAAATTGCATAGTCTCTGAGAGCCACTGGTTTTCTCAAGACAAGAAAAAAGGCTCACCAGGTGACATAGACATGTTAATAATCCAACACATCCTCTTCACCTCTGAGCTGGCATTAAACTGAGGATGCAGCCTCCATATGACATCTCAGATAAAAGATAAAGTGGCTTTTTCTCTTTGTCATGCAGGCCAATAAAGAATTGGGGAGGAGTGGGCGTGGGGTGCTTAGGCTTGCGTGGAGGGCTGCGCGCTCCTTAAAATATGATAGCGTTCCCTTTTGTGACTGGCTTGTGCACAGGTTTGGGCAGAGTGACAGGCCACTTCAGTTAGCAGGTGCAAAGAATGATTGCGCCTTCCTCAGCAGAATCCCAAATGAGGGCTGAAGCACCACTCACAGAAAGTGTCACAGCTCGTACCCTAAGGCACACTGGTTGGCAACCCAACCTTAAAAGCAGAAGATTGTACCGACATGTTTGGGGAAAACAGTGAAAGCGTATCATATTAAGTAAACAACAAGAACATAATCCAAAGACAAAATGAAATGAAACTATTGTGTAATTAAAAATAAAAAAAGCAGCCTGACAATTTAAGTTAACACATAGGGTCAATGCAACATTATGCTTTCTAGGCATCAGTACCATTTGACATTTTGATATGTGACAATAGGTGAAGGTTATATTTTTCTGACCTGATAAGAGGCATGGTAATGTTCTATTATATAAGACCTGAAGAACAATGTCCCTTACCTTATCTGGGGCTTGGTACTGAAGATTAGTAACATCCAAGGGCGTGATGAGGGGGACGTTCTGAAAGCCATCCTCAACGCTAACAGCTTTTGCTCCTTTTTCTTGTAGATTACTCCCCAGTTTAACCATCTTTAAAAGATTATTTCACTTTTCACCAGCCTATAAATGTAGAGGATTTTAAAAAACACTTGTAAAATAGCAGTTTAAAATATTCCAGCCTGGCTCCAAGTCAAATATCGACCACCTTTAATAATAAAACAAAAAATCTATACACCACTGGCACATCAATAAACCATGCAGAGCCACATCACACCTTATAAATCAAAGCATTAGGTAAACACCTCACGCGAGTCTGTCTGATGTCAACCCGAATGCTTTAAAATACACAAACGTTGCGCTTGTAAATACAATTAAAGAATTGTGCATTGATCTTTAAGATGAAAGAGAAAAAAGCACAGCACAGCTGAACTATATTGTCTAAAATCCAGGTGCCGAAACATCAGCCACAGAGCAAATAAAGCATCCGCGCCCCTTTTATGGCTGGTTTACCAGTCACAGCAATTTATCTCCCACCCAAACACAACACGCCAAAGATGAAAATATGTTTTTAAACACGTACTCACCGAACGCGGTCAACTTTCACGCTTTAAACAGCCTCCAAGACAGTTTAAATTCGGCTTGTTGATGATGGCAGGTGGAGCGTCGAGACGGAGATGCTGTATGTGTGTGTGCGTGCGTGCGTGTGTGTGAGTGTGTATGTATGTGTGCGTGGCGCTGATGCGAGAGATGCAGATACTGACGGCCTCACGCAGCATCCAAACCCTCACTTACACTCAAGCCACTAGGGGGGATCTAAAAGAAACCCTACATTTGCTTTGCCCGACCCTTACAAAGCCTGAAGCTCAATACCTACCCACACCAGCTGACTTGTTTGCCATCTAGTGAAAAACTGAGAGAAGTGCAGTAGCATTTTCATTTGGGCATCAACATTTTGTCAAATAACACAGCATGAAAAGAACAGGCCATAGTTCTGATTATAGCCTGTAGTTCCGATTCTAAATTTTGCTCGGACACATAAAATGACTGTAAACAGACACCTAAGAACCTCTATTTTACATTAGCCTAATTCGTCAAGTTGCTGCTTGCTTGGCAACCACAAAAGGCTTGGCAGATAATAAATGATATACCGGAATTATCTATTGCGATACTTACAAATAACTAATTGTAATGTTAAAAATCTGTTAAATTTGGTCTGAATAAAACATTTCATTGTTGTGCATTTTTGTTTTTTTAGGCCTATATAAACAATAAACAATAAACCACTGGGGTCTGAGCATTACAGTGATTTTAACACTGGTAAGGGATTTTTAGAAAGCTTTTTCTGGCTTATTTTCTTTTAATAAAACCGCTTTAACACCACCACCAACAATACCAACAATTACTAATATTATTTGGGGGGATTTGTGTGGCAACATCATTACGATAAATACACCAATGCTCTTTAAACAATTGCATGTAATTGTCAGATCTTTAGTTCCCAAAAATACAAAATTGAACTGATTTGTCACTAATCATCCAATCAAATTTTAGAAACACAACTGTTTGAAATAAAATAGTATTTGCTCAGAATATAGGCCTATGTTGTGCAAGTCCACCAATTTAAACCATGTTAAAACGTATTTATAGCATAATTAATTATAGTTAGGCTAACAGTAGCCTATAAATAGTATCCTAAATGAGAATAAAGAATAGAATTCTTATATTTCTGTGTTTAATCCACTTCATGCGCCAACAAAGCCAACACAGGGCCTACTCCATTTCATCTCTAGCCACGAGGGGGCGTGAAGCATTATATATTTATAATGCCTGCCATTGAACTAATAATTATACATTTGGTCATGTATAGCACATAAGGCACCCATCCCAATTTAAACATGATTGAAGGTGTAACACCACCAGTGATTTTACACACACACATTAGTTATATAGTGTAGCTACATGAAGTACACATACACACACACACTAACCCTTGTATTAAAAAAAAAAAAGAAGTGCACTTAACGGTATTGGATGTCTTTGTAGTGTACTTCAAATCTTTTAAGTTCCACCATTTCCATTTATTATAAATATAAATTAAAATACATTTTTCTTTAAATGCAAATAACGTGCAATTGAGTTTCTGAAAACATTACATTGTTTACATTTAAGCAGATATATTCTTCAAAGTATTTTAGCCTTTCTGTACTGTGCTTCTTTGGGATGCCAGCAAAAATATGCAGGCTTACTCATCATGTAATGTAAAAGGGTGTGGCAATGATGTCACACGTCATACACAGCTTCAACTGATAATCAATCTGTTTATCATCCAAATAATTCCAAATGAGTTCCGTGATTGAAACCTCTCACCAGTGAACCACCATGATCTACATTTCCTGTCTCGTGGGAAATAAATAATTAGACTGTGACCTGACTACACACAGTACGCAACCTTTGTTTCCAGAGTCTGAGATGAGGATGATCTCATCTCACTCTTCTATTATTCTACAGATCCTGTAGCTGGAGAGATATAAGGGAACAACTGAGGCATGTCCACTGTTTTATTAGGGTGGATCATCTTCATTACCTCAGCATGATGGCATCGACCACTGTGAAATCTAGACAAAGAAGTTTCACTGAAAAGGTGCCACACTGATCTATTACAGTTGATGAAAACGTCACATGTAAAATTATAAAGCAAAGAAATAGCTGATCTCCTGTGGAGTATAGAGTGAAAGAAGCCAAGAATTGAATTAGTGGTTAATGATAAAATCACATTTGTGTTCGCTTAATTGAAAAATTGTGCCATCAAGCGTATACATTTCTCCAATCTGACATCTGCTTTTGATTTCTCTCTAAACATGTTAAATCTTTTTTGTTCCTTTGTCTGTTTTGAGAATACTGTAGAATTGACAATTAAAGACATTAATAAACCAGACACTGCAAAATGGGAACTCTACTGTACATGGGTGTCAAATGCGGTTTATGTGAATACGAACAGAAGCGTTAAGAAAATATAAGAAATGTAATCCAAAGGACAAATAAAACGCTTACAAGATCAAGTAACAAAGAATTGAATTTCCAAGAGAACCATTCAGAGACAGCAGATGGTGCCACTGAGAGCACAATAAATTGGAACATAAAACCTCAAGATATAAAAACAAAAGAAATACACCCAGCTTTCTAAAGCAATGCAAATGGATAAAAATGTCTCGTTTTCTCCCTGAAATGTGGTTATAGCAAAATTCAGCATAAAACTGGTAGAATATCCAGAGGTTGGATTCCACGGCAGAATTCCTACTGGTCATTATGATTCATTTGAGCTGTGAGCCACAGCAAAAAAATTCAAACGAATTCAGAGTAGCATCTGCCAGAATCTACAAGTGCAGCGCATACAGAGAATATCTAGAGAACGAGACTATTTCAGGCATTAATAACGCATTTCTAAAACATAACGCAAGAAATACAAGAGAGTCAGCGTCTTGTCACAGTTAAGTTTTATTCATTCAACATTTCACATTACAAATATTTAAAAATTATGCATATTGTTATAAATAGTTGGCTGCAAACAATTAAATAACATTAGATTTTTCTTTTTGTTTCACTAGCACTTACAGACCAACTCCTAGAATATGGACATTTCGTATAACATAACTTAATTAGAAAGAAAAATACAAAAATAGGAACTTATAAAGTGAAATGACAATAAAAATTAAGGTGATATCTTAAGTAAAAAAATGCTATTAATAAATACAACAACCTTCCCATACACAGTTAAAAACTATTGAAATTTTGCCATTAAGTAACATCGTTAACAGACAGATATTTAAATATTTATTTTCCTTCAGAAAATGTGAACCATATTTTGTGGAGCACAATATAGCAATTAGTAAAAACTAGACACTTTAACATATTAAAAGCTTCACCTCAAAAATATAACAAAAATCTGATCAAAATTATAAAAATTAATTATACATTCCAATTAAAAATATACCAATAAACAGCTAAATACATTGCTGACCTAATAATTACAATGCAATCAATCACAGTAGCTTGAAATAAACAAAATAAGCAAATGAGCACAAAACCTTTAATGTTTTAAAAATAACTTCAATTATTTATATTAGTACAAATAGTTTGATTTCTTTTCTTTTTTACAAACACCAGCATGAAAAGGATTACAATAACAGTAGAAAATGACTGTGAAAAACATATTAACATCTTCTTTAAATGTCGGCAATTAAAAATGGCATTAAAGAATTACATTGCAAAGAGTCTTTATCTGGAAAAAGTTCAAAAAAAGTATTGCACATAACAACTCCGAGTTAACTTGCAACATTTACCACATTCAAGTCTTAAGTTCCCCTTCCTCCAAACGGGTTTTGATTTACTTCAAACAGACAGTGGGGATGAAGTTCTCAAGTCTTTTCAACAGCGTACTAAAGAAGATGCTTTCGTCCTGCACTGCAAATTCATCTAATGACATTTAGAGTACTCTTTTCACGTGTGTGTGTGTGTGTGTGTGTGTGTGTGTGTGTGCGTGCATCCTATCGATACTGGATTATGGGGAAGGCATAGAGAATAACATGGGTAGGGTGCAGGGTGTGGGGTGGCCTTAAACGAAAGGTTTAGAAACATCTGGTGCACAACCACAACAATTAATTTCAATAGCTAATTCATCTTTTTTTTTTCTTTTTTTTTCTCATCATGCATGCTAAGGATTACAATAGGAACTAGTTGGCAGTTCAAGAATATATATTTTCAAATGTTAAAATATCTAAACATCAAACATCCATTCTTGTGATACGAGGATCAGCCTAAACATGAACCAGATTTAGCATTCTCCTTATATTAGAAGTTTATATTCCAGCTATGGAGAGGTTCTCTTTTAGCCATTTTGCGCAATATTAACATGAACGACAACGTGTTCTTACCATGCTGCTGTCAGATCATTTCCGAATCTAGGGTTGCCATTAAAATCTAGTGTACAAGAGCCAAGACCTTAAGCGATATACACTCTTATCTCTCCTCTGCAGATTTGTCGCGTCAACACAAGTGCGTGCTTAGTTGTAAAGATTCCTCAGCACTGAAATGTATAAAAAGCATAATTGAAAATAATATATATTAAATTCACTCAACTTTTTTTTCTCTTAAACTGAAAATTTCCATATATGCAGATCTCTCAGTAACAAAAGTACAAAAGCTACCTTTCACAATGTGAAAAATTGAGGTATTGCAAAAAGGAGGTTTTTTTTCCATTTTGTGAAAAATGTGCCTAAAATGACTGTTGAAAAGAAAAAAACAAGTATTTAGAAAAGTAGTGCATAATAAATGTTTATATGTGCATGACAAAATAATTTAGCTAGAAAACACTGTACCAAAAATCAGCAGGCCATGTATAAAATAATCATCTTTAACAGCAAATTCTTCAAAAAGTGTTTAACTTCGAAAATGTTCAACCGCCACACCCACCAGCTCAAGTGAGGGCGAGAACACCGCCAAGCCGACACGAGGATAAATTTCTCACTAGTGCATCAAGTCTTAATTGATCACTAACTCCCTGACGTTTTTGCGCTAGTCGATTTTAAATGCTGTAAATCTACCGAATTGGATATCCTGATGCCTGGCGTCAACTCCTGACCTTGCGACTCTTTCGGTTGACCTTTGGAAAGCGGGTAGACTTGCGAAAAAGGTTCAGTGGTTTTCACTAGTGTTACTAGGACTTTAACTGCATGCTGATCGATTCAAGGCCAATCTTTGGTTTGCTGGAGCCCATCTGGTCTTTATATTGAACGGGATGAGGACTGGGTCGGGGGCAGAAATAATCAGCCAAAATGAAATCTGCAGGGCAAAAGAAAGGAAACGTTCATGGATTTGCTAGCTACTACACAGCCATCTTTGGTTCCCTAATGTCTGAAAGTAAAACCTCTTGTGTTTCAGGTGAGCGTTGGGGGAAGGGGCCGAGCGAGTGGAGAGATGCATGGACTACCTTCAGTTATGCTTCACACTCAGGCTGCTGCAGGACAGGAGGTACATTGTTCGATCATTCTTCCTCCCTTCTAAGTAGCTTTCACTGCGGTTCTGCTTATACGTACACCTCTTTTCTGGGGGCTGGGGAAAGGCGAGCTAAAGGAGACACATTTTGCGAGTTAAAAATGAAAACGAAGGCTTGCCGCTAACAGCCTGAGAGAACGACGGCTGCTTCTTGCTAAGCTGGGCCAGAAACGAAATCAAGTTCCTTGCATTTGAACCAGCTTGCAGGCAGACTACTGCAACTTTACCAACATACTGTACATTCCCCACTAGGATGCTGAATCTCCAATTCAAATCAGGAAGTGACAGAGCAGATTTTCTCAATGTGCCTTTTGCTGATGTCATTTCCTTTTTCTGTGGTCCTGGGGGAAAGGGTGAGACCAGCTTGATATTTTTTTTTTTTGTTTGTTTTTGTTTTTTTAAATATATATATTCGACTTAAACTAGCAGCTAAGCTTGAGGTATTAGTTTTCTTGCATGTCACAATGGAGAGATCAAATCCAAACAGCTGTTGTGGAATCAGTTGTTGTCATCAAGAAACATTAAAGATTAGCATGGTCTTAAATTACGAAGTATACAAAAAAAAAAAAAAAAAAGAAAGAAACAGCGTCGAGAGAATTCACTTCTGTTCTCAAATCCCAAGCTTTGGTTAACAACTGAGATCTTAGACCACACATCTGCACTCTGGGTAGCAAAGAAATAAGTGCACTCTTCCCGCACCTTTTCTTTTCACGTTTGCTCCTTCGCCTTTCCGATTAAATTAAAATAGGACGTAATACTTCCAATCGCAATGTTAACAAAAAAGCCAATTCTAAAGTCATGCAGATACTTACTGACAAATTATACTAATACTCAATATATTCACATCTCTGTGCACGTGAAAATGAAATATAATGGAGTTATAAAAAAATAGAGAGATGGATTAGACATTTTCATTTCTTCCTGAAACTTTTTTTTTGGATGCACATCCGTTTTTTTTAAATATATTAAATGACAAATTAAAATCATATTTTCTTGTCTGTCTTTTTTAAATTAAACTAAAAAGGAACCAGCAACAGAAAAGTGCATTTATTTAGATGATGTTTTTGCGACTCCTCCTAGCCTTCTCTTTCTCTCTGTCTTCTCCTGGCCTACCAGCTTTAGTTCCAGCGGAAGGAGATGTGGCGAGGTCTGTCGCCGCCTTCCTTGACCAGAGGCTTGTGGAACTCCCGGCCGGCGCGTGAGTGGATGGCCGCCCAGCAGTATTCACAGTAATACTGGAGACAGGTCACGTTAGCGCAGAAGAAAGGAGCGAACTTCCCTCCGCAGCGAGTCCCCTGACATTCATCGCACAGCTGGTCATCCAGGACGTATGGCTTCACTTCCACCTGGGCCGAGAAAGATCAGCAGACTGTTACATGTGTGTTTTTTTGCACTGTGACATTATTTTCATAAGTATGGACAGTTGTCAGTAATTCCTATTATTCACAAAATGAATTGTCATGACAGAAAAAAGTAAAACAGCAAATATCGTAATATTTTAAAATATTAAAGGCAAATTAAATGTGAGTTTTTCCCCCATGAGTCTCTTTTTGTATATACATACATATACATATATATATATATATATATATATATATATATATATATATATACACACACATACATACATACATATATATATATATATATATATATTGTGTTATCTTGCATTTAGAAAAAAAACTAATAAAGATACTGCAATAGAACAAATACTAACACAATGCATACATACTTTACAATCAATCAATCAATAAACAGTTATGAGAACTGGGGAAAAACATTGTCATGAAAATAATACATTATTTTTGACAACATGTATTTGACAGGTTTCATAGGATTTTGCTATTGAGAACCATAACCTGAATATTTTGACCCTATCTTTCTGGTTTTTTAAGAAGTCCTACATTGAAGAAACTCATTTAAATTGTAACAAACTATGCAAAACATGCATTTGTTCATCAGCCAAAAACATGTTGCAATGTCACAACTAGGGTTAGAGCATAGTCCAAAGCTTGTTGGACCAATGCCATTTCATGGAAGGGGAGTGTGCATGTGTATTTTTTGTAGAAGTCAGCACTGACCCGTTTATCGATTTCTCCATGCTGCAGTTGTACAAAACGAGCACTGATAGCAGCAATGTAGCTCTGCTGATTAGAGAAGGCGACCCGCCCTGCTCCCTTGGGGTACTTCAGCTCTGGGTCTGTGTCGATGCCTGCGTAGCACACGCCACCATACAGCCGGTCCATGATCATCGCCAGCTCCACTGTCAGAAAGACAATATATGTCATGCTTAAATGTTTAGAAACATACACACCAGACTGCAGAATTCTTTCTACCTCTTTCATGATCAAATAAAATGGCAACTCCCGATACATTTCTGAAAAGCTACTGTGAAAATAGTTTGTCAAGCTACAAACTATTAACAAGTTACAGTTTTGATACCCTTCTGATCAAGCAGCTATACTAACAAGATGTCAACACAAAGTTGCTTAAAGAGCAGTTCTTCCTAAATATGTCACAACAAAGTTGTGATTACTTAAAGTACCAAAAAAAATATTTTTTGCTAGCAAGGAAGATGGTTGGGGAGCCACTAAAATAGTTGCTGAATGCAATTCCAGTGCAGCTGGATTGACTTGTTCCGGCACAAAATAACCCTGGCTACTCTAAAATCTCACCCAGTCACTAAAAAAAACATACCTGCACGAAGCGGACGTGGCACCCCACCCACAAATATGGTCTTCCTCGGGTCCAGGGGCTGTGATCCATCCATCACAAAGTCACTATCATTAAGATTCCACGGGCGAATCTGAACCTGTTACAAAACCACACATCAACAAAATAAATTAAAAAATAATCCATGACAAATAGCTAGTTTTTTCAGAGTTCAAATCTGCTGACAAATAAAAAAAAGCAGGTCTTCACAGAACAAATAAGGACAAATAATGCTTGATTTGAAAATGCAGCTGTTTAAGACAAAAAAAATAAAAACTGAGGTGCAGTAGTGCAATTCATCCTTACAGGTTTGTCTTTAATGGTGGGGCTGGAAACACATAAGTAGAGTTTTCCATCCTCCTCGATGCAGGCATCGATAAGGGCTTGAACAGAGCTCTCATCTTGAAACAAGAGGAAAGCGTAACCTTTGGAAAAATGAATTTCAGAGTTAGTAAGCAGTAGATTATTTATTTTTTTTTTTTAAATAGACACGATACCAAAACAACTCCTGTCTTTAAACATGATCAGTATCACCAAACTTAAGGGATAGTTCACCCAAAAATATATTTAATGAAACCTCAAAGATTTCTGTGCTATTGAAAGTCCATTCCACCAGAACCTTCAAGCTTCAAAAAGTTCATGAAGACACCACAAAAGTAATCCATATGGAGCGGTTCAATCCTAATGAAGAGACAGAGATTGTTTTATATAGCAAACAAATTAAATTTCGGCTTTTATTCACATATACAATTGATTTACTGGTCGAGCATAATAGAGATAACGTGATGGTGTCTCTTCAGAAGACTTCACAGCTCGATTCATATGGATTACTTTTTAAAAGTAGAACGGACTTCCAATGGAGAAAAATCTCTCAGGTCTCCTTCACTTGTATTTTGAACAAGGTTTAAATGACATGAGGGTGAGTACATGATGACAGAATTGTAATTTTTGGGTGAACTATCCCTTTAATTCAGCACTCAAGCACTCTCATGGTGATCAAACCAGCCTCAACTATAATATTGGAATGTGCAAATTAAGAAAATTACGGTTTAAAATGCCCTTTAAAATGGTCAACTAATCCTCTTAGCTCACCTTTCGGGGGGAAGTAAGACTTGCTCTCTGCTTTGTGAGGCCAGTCCACAAACAGGTGCCCAAAACGGCGAAAACTAGCAGTTATCTCATCTAGGAAAGATAATATTGCAGATAAGAGCTGGTGGCTATTGTGGACACGTATCCAAAGCTAAGAATGAACCTTGAAACCTGTATTTGTTTTTATAAGCAGCAGCGTAGAGGTCACCCTAAACGTGTGCAATACCTTCGTCTATGTCAGGGGGGAGGCCACCCACAAAAACTTTGCGAGAATAGCGCTCCACCCTCTCTCCGTTCTGGTGAGGGAAGCAGTGGGGGGAACCCAGGCCAGGCAGGCTCTGATCGCCTCTCTCCTCGTCTGGGAAGCCATCTTCCATCGGGAACAGGGATGAGTGTCCTGAGGAAATGGGAGAAGGCAGGAATTATTATCTGTGCCTTTCTCAGTGTTTAAACTATATTCCTGCACCACAGAGTAAAATGAATTAGACTGATGGATTATTCTGAGCCCAAGAAATACTAAGACAGACAATTGCATCATCTTGGTTGTGCAATTTCGAAAGCATAGGGATTTCTGAATTATGGCTACTGTGGTCCTGTAATCAAACAAATTATAGCCCACAGTTTTGGCCCAGGTTATTTTCATATTCTACACAGAGTTGTGTTAAAGCATGGATAATTACACTACTGTTCAAATGTTCAGGCTTGGTTAGATTAGGATTAATGGATTTGATGCATTTGATAAAAAAAAGTAAAAGTGTAATAGTGTTAATTTTAAATATGATTACAATTTAAGAAAACTTTTTTATATATATATACACATTTAATGTAATTTCTGTTGTGGCAAAGCTGCAATTTCAGCAACAACTACCTCCAGTCTACAGTGTCACATGATCTTTCAGAACTCATTCTAAAGTGATGATTTTGTGCTCAAAATTACTATTCAATGCTACTTAATGTTTTTGTGAACAATGTGATTCTGTTAAGCATTCTGTGAATAGAATGTTCAAAAGTACAGCATTTGTTTGATACAGAAACATTATGAATGTCTTTACTGTCGCTTTTGATCAATTTAACACATCCTTGCTAAATAAAAGTTTTAACTTAAGGAATCGTATCGACCCCAAACTTCTGATCAGTAGTTTATATTTACTTCATAACTCCTTGTTAAATACACAGAACTACATTAGATTAGATTCCAGGCTAAAATTACATATTATATTAGTTAATTTTGAACATCTAGATACCTAAACTAAAAACTATTTTACCATCTTTAAAATGTCTGTGTGAATGTAGGATGGGATGTTGGTTGGACAAATTTATAATTAAGCAGTAAGCTGCATGTTGCAGACTTTAACGGGGTTTTAGGCACTTTGCTTTGCATTGTACAATTAGGTTATATAAGAGAATATTTTGTAAAATATCTCTTAGTGTAAGTGTTAACGTCCAGCACATGATCATGTAGCTCTGCACTAAAGCTGCAGTAATAACATAGGGCGAGGACTGGAGGATGTAGTATTAGTGCTCTGGCTCAAGCCACTGCAGCAAATTTCCTCCTGACGTGACAGAACACAGGCCTGAGCTGCTTTACAAGACTTTATGTAAGGGAGTTAGTCACAACTGTGGCCTGGATGTATGTGTGCGTGTATGTGTGGATGCCCTGACCACAGAAAAGCCCCAATCAAATTTACTCTTCACCAAAGAAAAAAAAAAAATGTCTGAATACAGTAGGAAAGAACCCCACAATTGATACACAAATGGAAATGAAGGCTGCACGTGTACATGCAAACAATTAACAATGCCCCAAAACATGTCATGCAGATGCTGGATTATTCCACCCATAATTATTTGAAAGTCTTTTTCATCTTTCTCATCTGGATTTGTTAAAAGTTGTCTTTACCTCGTCGCCTCCCATAATTCCTTGCTGCATGTAAAATAAGATGATCACAAGTAAAGTAACACATCCCCAATGAAAATGTGAATTCTCTGACTAAAGTAATTTTACAATTTATAAATGTGTTGAAAAGTATGTGCCATTTCAGAGCTGTATGATTATAATCAAAATCTTTCAGACGGTAGTTAACACATCAATTACCTGAGTTTGTTGGCCAAGTGCTTAAATGGTTAACAATACTAAACTGTGCAACTAAACGGACTAGATTTTCTTGGCTCAGTGACTCAGCGAAGATTGGTGCAATGTATAATTAAGGACACTCTTATTTTAACCTACCTGTCCAAACGTGTCTTAATTCTGAGCCAATTATCAACTGTCTACTCACCAGAAAAAAAAGATACCTAACCAACTATATTTTCAAAATATATAATTTTCACTACTGTAATGATAGAAAGTGAGTATTATCATGTGTGATAGCATTTTCTGATCTAAACGTCAAGTGAAACCATTCAAGCTATCCGTTTCATTTAATTAAATATCTTTTTGTAAAAACACGTTGAAGATAAATACAGCTGTTTATTAATATACATGTTATATTGGTGCATGAAAAAAAGAAGATAATATTTAAACAATACTCAACCTTTAGTTTCATAAAATAGCATGGAAAATATTTTTATTTACATTTTACTTTGTGCATTAAAGAATTTATGGCTATCTAGCTACAATTTCATCTCATTCAGAAAATATTTTTATATATAAATATATTTAGCTAGCCCTATTTGAGTAAGTGAAAATGATTTGAAACAAGCTATGAAAACAGGGCCAGTTTTAATTTCATCACCGTTTGACACCGTTTTGGGATTTGTACATGTATCCTCATGAACCATTTGTATTCCAACCTAAAAAGAGGATTTTTTTCTTTTTTTTCTTTTTTTTTTGCACAACAGTACAAGATCATGCATTGATATAATGATATATAACTATACATTACCTACATTTAACTACATCCTATATTTGTCTCATTTTTATACATTTATTAATATTTGCATTACCCCATGTTTCAAATGCACTTAAAGAGAACATTACAGCTAAAAGGAACCATTGAGACAAATCCCCCAAAGTTATTTCAACACACAGCTTGGGCCTGTCCAGACACCAGAACATTAAACCAATTAAATGCATGTGCGTACCATTTATGGGCAAGGGGCTGTCTCCTCCTGTATGGGTGAATCCGAGGCGACCCGAGAGAGGAGGATATAAATCAGCTGGACGTTTGGAATGACATACAGCACATTTGAATCCACACGTGGCAAGATTATGCAGCCACTTGAATGTACACTGTAGGTTTAGGTTTCCAGTTGACAAATTACAGAATAACTCAATAAAAGTGATTGTTAAGAAGCCAAAAAAGTATTAATTACATCACTCATACTTTTTGGATGACAACCCACTACACGTCAGAATCACAATACTCTCCTGGATGCAGATCACTTTCATTCTCATGCTCAACTCAGCCTCATTCTGCTTCTACTAGAAGAATGAGAGGAAACATCAAGTTCAACCAGCACGGCTGTGGTTGTGGTGTTAACATGGCTCTGGCAGCCCCCTCCCCTTCTAGTGTTCGCTCTGAGAGCAGTCTGGTGGCCAGGGCCAGCACACCATTTTGTTGCTTTAGCGAGAACAGAGAGCTCTTTTACAAGCAAAGGACAATGCTGGAAGCTATTCAAAGCAACTTGTACACTGGACTACTTCTCTTCCCCGTCTCTTGTTTGGTCATCTCTGCCACACTGGGGTGGTGTCTGCAGGGTCGCCCTTCTGGTGGTCAAATTATGCTCTGCTAGAGAGAAGCTGACCCTGAGGGTTGTTCTAATTTGGTTATTATGTAAATGGGGTTTCAGCTTTGATTCAAGAAACTATCCAACCATTTTGGGGTTGCATTAATCATGGTTTAAATGTGTGGAAATCAAAGGCTACGTTTACACAACAATGTAGTCAAAAACGGAAAAGTTTTCACATATACATGACAAAGTTTTCAAAATGATTCATATTTACACATATCCATGAAAACGGCCAAAAACGCTGTATTACGTATGCCAGGCCAGTAGTTGGTGCTGTCACCTCGTTAGTAAACAATACCTGTAGGGAAGTGACAATTATATGTTGTATATGATGCTTCTCCACTGTTGGTTGTTATATTAAAAAAAGTGAAAGTGACGTGAAATACGGCCAAGTATGGTGACCCATACTCAGAATTCTTGCTCTGCATTTAACCCATCCAAGTGCACACAGCAGTGAACACACACACACACCCCTTGAACACACACCCGGAGCAGTGGGCAGCCATTTATGCTGCGGGGCCCGGGGAGCAGTTGGGGGTCCGGTGCCTTGTTCAAGGGCACCTCAGTCATGGTATTGCCGGCCCGAGACTCAAACCCACAACCTTAGGGTTAGGAGTCAAACTCTCTAACCATTAGGCCACGACTTCCCCTTGGTGAAGTAAATCCACACTTTGCTGAAGAAGTGTTAGCATGTACTCCGCCATTGCTGTGTATGTTTGTTCATGCTTGTCTTTAAAATCGACACGTACTGCGCATTATACATACCTAACACATACTATGCACGCACATGACATCATCGTTTTCAAAGTTTCCCGTATTGAGTGTTTACACAGAAATGATAACAGTGGAGTTTTCAAAAACTTGCACTCTGAAACCGGTTTTCAAAAATATGCACTTTCAGTCCCCAAAACACCGTTGTCATATAAATGAACAGACAAAACACATAAAAAGCTTCCCGTTTTTGGCTGAAAACTTTGTCGTGTAACTGGCCCCTAAGACCAGGAATGTTAATTAAAATAGAAAACAGGGTCCATTTTGATTGCATGGTTGATTGCACCTTATTGCAGGTGTTCTTATTACCATTTATGACAAAAAATAAACAAACAAACAAAATGGAAGAGTTTCCACTGAAACACATTGATTTGAGCCACAGATTATACATTTGAGACCGCTCGCATAGTGAAATTCAACAGTCTCACAAAACCAGGCTGATGTGTTTGTAAAGACTGGTGTAGCTTCAGAGTTAGTGCTGCGGAAGGAGCTCTGGTTAAGCTCTGCTGCACAGACACAGCTATTTGTAGGTCAACACAGAGCTTTATCTCTCTTCTTGCTCTGTTTGTGTGTGTGTGTACGTGGGTGTGCAATGATTCAGTGCTAATGGGCAGCTTTTTACAGCTGCTCACTCTCACACCAAAAATTTAACACCACATCTAATGTTAAAGAAATCTACAAAAGCATGCAAGAAAACAAAGGGTGTAAAATTCCACTGGAGAGTGCAAAGTAAAAAGACTGCAAAGACAAAAAGAAAATGTTTTAATGTCTGTTTACTTTTTTTTTTCCCAATATAACTCTGTTCTGCTCAATTGGGAAATAACAGGCGGCCATAGCCAGCAGCAGTGACCATAAAAAAAGATTAAATCTACTGTCTGCTCCAGAACATGCTCTAATAAACGCTTGGAATAACGTCATGGGCTCATTGTCGTTTGTATGCATTTAGAACTGCTATCAAAGGTCAGGCCTCCAGGACTGTGCCTTACGATCAGTTGTCAGCTGCCTCAAAACTAGAATATAAAAGTGATGCAATAACCAACCAACTTTCAAGAAAATGGGACACCGGTCACAGAACAGGAGCTGCATCAAATCAGCAAACTCATGATGGTACTAGAAGCTATTTCTACAGAACATATTACTGCATTCAAAAATGTGAATTGCAGGGCAGTGAGGGTCTCTAGCCTTTACCGGTTTTTGTTTTTTTTTGTTTTGTTTTTTTAAGTTTAACTATAACTTGAGCAATACAAACACAAAACGAGCCACAAATGCAACGGTCAAACGTAATTATTTAGCACGTTTACATAAAACACCAACTGAAAAGCAGTGCAGTAAAATAAAAAAAATCATGTTCTGTGTGAATAACCCCTTACTGGAGTACAAGCCAGCTACAGCTTTCATTTGATTACAGAGAGAGCAACGTGAGCGGCCGCATGAATCTAACTGCTGATGGGACAAAGGTTTTTGGCCATCAGTATGGTACTTTAACACACAATCTCCTTTGGTGGACTTTTATCTTACCTTTCAGAGTGTCTTGCTCAGCCCTCATGATGTCAATCAAAGAGTTCTCCAGAGAATGCATGTTGAAGCCATCGAATGAACGGGGACGATCCTGTGAGGAGAGAAAAGGAGGATGGTATCAAGAAAAAACAACTATGATGGCATTTCTCATATCCCTCAGCTCTGCGGGAGTATCCCTTTCATCTAGAATAGAGTTCAAGCTGTTGTGCTTTTGTTCCTCTCAAAAACTATATCCTGTTGAAAGGAAGTCACAAATGAAAGGCTCAACAGAGGCTCTAGACCAAAATATAAATCCAATTTGGTGCTCGCTACTGACTTGACCTCTAGATCATGAGGCTAATGTCTAATGTGACAAGTCTAATGTTTGACATGATTTATAAACACAAAGGTTGAAAAACTGACAGAGAAAGCACAACGGCTTACACTTGCAATGCAGATTTAACTTGACAATGACGTAACCCAACAATACAAACCCAGAGGTACCAATGACCAACAAATAAAATGAACTCAAACCACGTTCAAGACTTTTTAAAAAGGCTGAAATCCCATATTTAACAAAGAGATAAAGCCTGAATTTAATATTTGCATGACAAATTGCTTATACAAACCTGAAAACCACAGCTTTAAGGCACAATATGTAAGTTTTCACCGCTAGAGGGCATGCATTCAAAACAAACAAAGAAACAAAGACATAGTTTGATGACGCTGTGACTGAGTGTGGAATCATGGGAGCTGTGGTCTTCATCCCCACAGCCGACGCAATCTGCAATCATTGGCAGGTGACACAATGACACTATAGACATGGTCCGTGTCACTAGTTAAAATAGCTTATATCTCTGGATTGAAACGTTCTTCGAAACATTTGGGATAATGTAAGTACACAAGTCAGCAAAATATATAACACTGTTCTAGTAGTTTTTGTATATTTTAATAAAAAAATCTTACATATTGTGCCTTTAAACAATATTTTTACACAGATACAAAAATTAAATAGTCTGCATATATGCATTTGCCATTAGCCAAAAGGACTTTCAGTGTGTGTGATCCCGGGAAAACAAATTCATGGTTTTGGCAATACTAAAGTCAAGCTATACCAGATAATCTAGTACTGGATTATTTGGAGAAAAAATATGTATTCAAGACTGCAAACAATAGCTGCTGGAAGAACAAGGCCAATAAAATGATAAAGAGCGTTCATACTTTAAATGGATTAGGTTATTGTGTTTGTACAGCTCAAAACTCGTCATTCTATTGTCCACCAAAAGCAAACAATAACAGAATCTTGGTCTTCCTGTTTTTTGAAGGTCAGTAAGACATGCTATGCAAGTACGTCAACACAGACGCAAATGTTTGGCCAAAGCATTACAAGACTGCAATCCTATTGTGCATACTTGTGCGCTCTTGCGTTACCATGACGGTAACAAACCTCAGCACTTAAAGGCACTACAGTATATGTAAGTTTTCGCCACTAGAGGTTGCATTTTCAAAACAATAACAAAGGCAAAGCTTGATGACGCTATAAAGGAGGATGTTCACAGATGAGGTAATGGATTATTTTTATTACCTGTACCTTTCACAGTTATTCAAACAGCGAATAAATTATACAGAGAACGTAAGCAAATAACATTTACATTGTCAAAGAACATTATGACTTAATTCTAGTGCGAGTTTAAGCACTACCCTTAAAAAAACCCTCTTATAATCAGTTAAGCTGTCTACACAGTTTTATGAATGAATCTCTTACATCATACGTACATCTGCACTTTGTTGTTTAGAACTGAATAACTGAATTCAGTCAACGAGCACGTGTTCTGAACAAAAACTGATCTGAACGCCTCTGATTGGACATTGCATTCATAAGCTCTGTAGACTCGTATGTGATTGGTTGTAATGCACAACACTGTAAAAACGCATAAAAAAAATCATGGCCCAACATAGAACAGATCTATTTTTAATGCAGTGGTCAACACTTTTCATTTTATTCGTGACAACCATAATGTATGTAGTTTAACTGTACAGCACCATTTGTGTCCGTGTGTTGCCATACTTTCTACCAGAGATAGTCTTACTATAGGAAGATGAGACGTTCTGTATTACTTACTATTGGAGAAAGCGTAACGGCTAACTTGGATCACGTGTCCCTAATAACCAATCACATTACAGCCTTGACATCACTGAATTTCAGTCAGAGTTGTGCGACACTCAATTGTCGTTTACGGATACCATAGGAATGAATGAGAAGTGTCGTAAGCTGAATCCCACCTGTCGCAAAAAGTCAGTGACTTTTCTTATAAAATGGCTTTTTTTTCATGGTAAACTCTAGTTGTTTGTATCAATAAATTGGGTTAAATTGAAAATACAGTGGTTAAAATTTTTTTTAAAAAAATCTAGTGCTCTGTTTTAAAAAGGTTATAAAAAATGTCAATAATTATTGATACCAAATGATATGAAACATTATATCGTTGATAAATTTTCCAGCTATATCGCCCAGCACTAGTTGAAGATTAGCAGATAGGCTGTCGATTCATTAAATGATAGCCCGCTTAATCTTAACTCTTTATTCAAAACTATTGTTAATGGAATTAACATCAAATATGCCACCTTTTTGAATGTTTTTAATAAAAGGCCTCCCAAGGAATAATACAGCCACACAGTTAGAGAAGTAACTTGCTCTCTGCTACATACATGATGCAGCTGGGTCCATCTGGCTATTTATATAAATAACTAATGTGGTGTACCTGAGCTCCAACATAACGCATCTTCCATATGAACTGGATGGTGCCGTGATTAACAGTACAATCTGCTCGTGCTCAGTCACGATCTGGCATCTGCTGGGATCTTCAGAGCACCACTCATCCCCCTCAGCTTAGAGAGGCAGTGTGCTCATGCAGGGCACTTATGCCACAGCACAGGGCTGGCTCGCTTATTCAGAACATGAGTGCGGGCCAAAGGCTGTCTTCAGAATTACTGCACAGTACACTCTGCTGAGAGCCCTTTGATGAAGAACCAACTCCACAAGGAACTGAAGCCATCATTGACAAAACCGAACGAGCTGCATTCTATACACCACGTCTTATTAAAAAGGTGTTAATGAGCATTTCCCGCTTCCTTAACACGAGAGCTATTTCGGGTTTAACTATAATTAGACTGTGTGCAGGGCTTGCTGACTCAAAGGCCTTTACACACCAGGGGCATGTTTTCAGGTCATCATAGTTCAAGCGATATGGAAAAAGTCTGCTGTGAGCTTTTCAGAACGGGACCTTGATGGAACACCCTGATGTGAGTGATTAAGTGTGGCATGTTTCGGGTGTTTCAGGAACGACATTAATCTGAAATGTCATGGCTAAACTAATGAAAAGGGGGACGGGAGGGAGAATGGGAGGCAGAGGCTTGACATTGTGTTTTCTGTCGCAGCACAAGGTATTTCAAAACCTTCCACATCAAATCACTCTAAAGCCTATTAATCCAGCCTTTCCACCCAGTTGGGGAGGCAGGGGGTATGGAAACTTTCCACAGGGGAGCGCAACTAACTCTGCTGATAAAGTAATTAAAGTGTAGAAAGAGCTCTCGTTCAGATAGATGGCATAAAATAACTACGGCTGTCATGGTTTTGCCTCTATCGTAGACCTTTTCTCATTGGAGAACTATCAATATGACAGAATAACATTGAAAAGGTAGGTGGTTTCCAAATGAAGGAATTGAAGGGTCTATCTATCTCCAGACAGCACGGAATTCAAGATACCTAAGATAAGCGTATCTATTTGAAACTGAGTCCACAACAAAATGCAATAAGCAAATGGAGGGAAGGCAGCTAGTGTGAATTTCTTTTCGCATTACTGTGGTAATATTACAGCACTGTGCCAATACAAAGAAAAAAACACAACCTCAGATCTCAAAATTGTAGGTTAATAAAAACAGCAACCTAAACAAAGAACTTAACACAAGCGTAATTACTTGTACCAAAAATTTGTTTTAATATACATCATGTAACCTATTTCAACACAACATATGCATTACTACTATCTGGCTGATCAAATTTGCCAATGTATGCCAATAGCATATGCCAATTTATGCTTAAATTTAAAAATGTCCGTAACAAAGGATAATTCATCTATAACAATGATGTTATTTTCTCAGCTTTGTTTCAAAACCAATATGACTGCAAAATTAAATGTCATACTGGTTACATACAGCGACCAGGGAATATAACACAATGTACATTTATCGACTTTGTTACAGTTCTTAGATTTATAGTGTCCATCCCTACTTTTATTGTACGGAAAAGAGCATCTTGCACATACTGCAAAACATCTCTATTGTAAAATCGTCAAATTCGAACCCAGTGGTCAAAGGCAACCATGTTGCGCAAGTTTACATAGAAAAACAAAGGAAAAGCAACGCAGTGAAATGCAAAAACACGTTCTAGTTGATAATTTTCATATTCTAAAGTCTAACACCAAAAACCATTTTTACAGTACAGAGGTACTATTAGAGGTAGTTTAATGCACTGTGGGGTGAATGTCTGTGCTGAGGCAGCCTGAAGCCTACGCAATCATAGGAGAATTTAAAGACGATTAGAGAGGGTTAAGATGATGGCTAGAATTTACAAAGCAAAAGACTTGACTGAACGAGAGCATAGTTTAAAAAAAAAAAGTGTGAGAATGATTTGCATGCAGTGCAAAATGAAAAATGTAAAGTGTCATATTGGGCAACTGCGCAGTCAAATCCTTGGCTAGCCCTATGTTCTTTACGATAAAGCCGAGCAACAGATAGTCTGAGCCTCAGATGTCACGCCCACGGACCGCTGAACGGCTGATGCATATGAAACACAAAAGTGGAAACACTTCAGAAGTTTCGAAAGTCATCATCGGATTGGTTAAATTATACAGGATTTCCGGGAGACCTGTGTGTCGCGTTTTTTAATCTTCTGCCTGGAAACAAAGATAGTGTGGTGTCAAACCCCCTCACGAAAGAAGAAAGCCGGTGTGTTTACAACTGTGACAACGAGCACTTATCAAGATCAACTAAACACTGGATATACAAAAGAATCTGAAATGTTTAAAGTCCGCGGCATAGAATCTTCAAATTACATCCGAGAGTTTTACACACTTTTCTGTTATTGTGGGACATTTCCACGCCCCGAAACGTGACGCTGAAAGAAACAAGCTGTGATTGGTTGTTTGACATGTCGGTTGAAACGGCCTCATTGGCAGGCCTTGGTCAATGAAAGCTGCCATGGATTCCAGACCTTCAGCCGTCAGTCTGAAGGTCTGGCTATGTGAGACTAAGCAACAGATGACTATCTGCCGTGGGCACCTGCGCCCCGTGACAAAAGCCAAACAAAAGCTGGCCTTGAAAATTAAACAAACAGCTTTAAATTGTCTCCATGTCAGCTTGATCACTAATTGAGCCTTGGGCATATAACAGCCCAGTTGGGTTAAAAAAAAAAAAAAAAAAAAAAAAAGACACTTCCCAACAGCCATATTTGTTTTTCTGTTTTCTTTACAGTGTCTTCAATAATTTAACCTTGTCATGAAAACCATCATGAATTGTGTGTCCCATTTCTCATTTTCTCTCTGAGCAACTGCTTAATTACACATCTCGGCAGCGCCTGTTCATGTGTGAGTCTGTCAATGTGTGTGTGTGTATATATGCGTGTCCTGCCCCCCACTCCGGAGACAGCCATTGCTTTCACACCAAACATCAGATATTCTTGGCTGAGAGTACACAGAGCCTGTGGAAACTTCCAGCGACATGATGCAGTGCTGGGAATCACATCACGTATTCAACCAGCTGGAGCAAATAGCTGCGAATAAGAGCTGCCTGTTCTCAGCGGTGGAAGCCACAGGTTCCAAGCGCTATCAAATACCTTTAGTTTGTTGGTTTTACAAAGAACAGAACACATCTAGATCACAAAACTGCAGGTTGACCCAAGTTCCTATACCAGATGATGATCTCTGTGCACAAACGACTTGATAAGAGGATCTGGGAAGCACCTGTTCACTGGAATCAAGCTGAAAGGGAGATACACTGACACAAATGAGGGCTGATGGCCCACAGAACTCACAATGCTTACTATAACGCTGCATTTAAAGCTAACAGACTATTTTTAGCAATTAAATTACAGCAAGTACCAACAAATATTTGACTCTTCTAAAAAACAAAAAGGAGAACAATAGAAATGTAATTGCATTGTGACAAAACCTTGAGAGGCAACCGTGTATTCAAGTCATGTCAGAAAGATTGTGTTTATGAGTTAACAGGATTATCTTACGTTTCTGAGTTGGGGTGTGTCAGTTAAAAAATATGGCAGACACAATGGATATAGTTTCTCTACTGACACTAAATTTGTTGGAATTAAATTTTTATTATTATTAGTGCCGTCAAATGATTGCATCCAAAATAAAAGCTTTTGTTTACATAATGTGTGTGTACTGTGTATATTTATTATGTATATATAAATATGCACACATACAGTATATATTTTGAAAATATTTACATGTATATATTTATATTATTTATATTACAGATAAATATATTTAACATATAAATGTATAAAATACATAAACGTTTTTCTTAAATATATACATGTATGTGTCTATTTATATAGACATAATAAATATACACAGCACAGACACACATATTATGTAAACAAAAACTTTTATTTTGGATGCGATAATTCACGATTAATCATTTGACAGCACTAATTATTATTATTATTATTATTATTTATAATAAAACAAGGCAAGTTACAACAAGTGCAATATCCCATATTATGTTATGAAGATACAGGGCTCCCAAAATTTCAAAATCCCTGGTAGCCCTTAGGGCAGGCATTCTTAAGGTTTTGGTAGCCCAAAACAAATTTAACGAGCCCGAATGAAAAAAGACATCAGCTGAACTTTACTGTGGATAAATCAGCATGATCAGCAAAAATTAGTAGCATATCGGGATGTAACAATTCAATAAATTTACGATGCAATAAAATTCACAATACAGATTACACCAAACAATTTTCTTACAATTTATTTAGATATTTATTTTTTTACAAAATGAGATTTAAGACAAATTATAAACGAAAAGGTGTAAAACTGAAATGTTAAATAATAAAACTAACTTGAAATTTTAAGTAAAAGAAATCTCTTCATATAAACAAAAGCTTTGTCTGTGCTCTATTTGTGCTCTATGAGGCAACCATTTGAGTTGCTATCCATAAAAGATGCAAAATACATGTTATTTGGATAGTATAATTTAAATATTTGAGGCAAAAACAGAATGGTCTGATTTTAGCTTTGTGAATGAGAGGCAAATGTCACTCTCTGACAGCAGGTGGCACTAATGGAACAGCAGGTATTTAAAGGCTGCTGCCCCTTTAAGACCGAATGCGGATTATATAATAATGCACAGGATATTTCTTTCTCCACTGTATACGTTAACTTAAGACATAACCGACTGTGTTTACAAGAATACTTGCAGAGACAATTATTTTGAGATAATTTTGTGTGTATGTGTACATTCAGAAGCAAGTATACGCGAAAGAGGAATCAATTCTGTGTATACGCATTGTCTGAAACATGGTTCTCTGTGCGCGCTTTGAATGAGCGCACATGAACGGTTTAAAATGCTTGAATGTTTAAATCTGCAAGACTTAGAAACAAGTGCAAATGGTCAACTACGATCCGTTTCACCCCTATAAGCGAGTCAACAACGCAAATCAAGTTAGGAATTTTACATCACTATTCAAGATAGCCAGTCGGGCAGGGCAGTGATACATTTTGGTAGCCTGACTGCTAGCGATTTTGTGAGCCTTGAGATATTAAAGATCTTCACCTTCATAAATTCTATTTATTTATTTACGTAGGGTTTAAAATCTTGCTTTGTTTTTTAGTTTTTTTGGGAAATGGTCTTTGGTCTTCTTTACACCTAAAATACAAAAAGCATTGTTCCTGTCCAAGTATAAAATTTACAATATAGTGACAATATTGTGACAGCTATGATGACCACATCTGGTCACCAAAAAATGAATCCGCAAAATTTACAGTTAAAAAAAAAAAAAAGGCAGTGGCTTGTGCTGTATAATATACAATAGCAACATTTTAGGTTTCACGGGACTGAACTTAAATTTACAGTTAAAAAAAAATTATATTTCATTAACTGGTATAATGTTACTATTAAATTCTGCTACTCTGTATTTTATACTGATAACCACCATAACAAAACACGTAAAAGATACACGATGAATTGGAGTTCATCACAAGTATCCACAAGCTGCAATATATAGTAAAATACAGAAGGTGCACACAAATCCAAAACACCATCATGGTAACACATGCCACTTAGATGCATTAAATTAAAGAATATAAGATTGATAACAAAAACTAATAAGAAACACTTGTTTAAACAAAATATCACAGAGGAAATTATGAGAATATTAGTGTACATTTGTTTACTGTAAATTATAAGACTAGAATATTATTATAAGATTATTATAAGATGACTCTGTACATTTAACAGTAGGTTACTAATAATGTCTTGTTAGTAGGGCTGGGCGATATATCGCATGCGATTGTCACGCGCATTTCGTCAGTAAAGCCGGTTCCCTGATTACCGCTAAATCGCCATCACCTGCTTTCAAATGGAGCGGCATTTAATAGACAGAGCCGTAGATCACTGACAAGCTACGCAATATCGCGTTCATTATCGAAGGCGATTCATCTGCGATAATGAACCCGATATTGCGTAGCTTGTCAGTGATCTATGGCTTTACTGACGAAATGCGTGTGACAATTGCATGCGATATATCGCCCAGCCCTACATGTTAGATTGAGTTTTTTTTTTTTTACTGTATATGGGAAGGGAATCTGTCATTAAACAATTAAAAGCGTATTATAGTATTGTTATTATCACTATAGTGTAGGGCTTGGTGATATGGCCAATAAAATTATCACAATTTTTTTTTTATTATAAATGTCAAATCTTTATTTCTTTCAAGTTTAAAGCCACATTTTTGCTCCAAAGTAAAAGCTGTAGAAACCAGACGATTAATTTTCCTTAAAAATAAATAAATGTGTAAATAGAAAAATGTATTTCTTAGTTTCTGCATGCTCTAATGAGTGATATTGTTTCATTCCACTTTTGGCGCATAAACATTATACCGAACATGTATTATGAACCTATATTATGAAACTCCTCATATCGGTGTATCGGGGAAAATTATATCGCAATAATTATTGTTATCGAATTATCGGCCAGCCCTACTATAGTGTTATACTGTTAAATATATATATATTTTTTTTTTTGACAGTGACTGAAGTATCCATAGCACCTTTTGGAAAACAAATGTATCTTTCTTCTTATTATTTTTTTTTTTATTAATAAATTTGGTTTTAATGGACAGGGAAGTCTAAAGACAAGAGTGACAAGAAGAGAGGTGAACAGGATCTCTGACAGGGTCTACTGTATATTTTTATTCTATATTACACTCAATTTGCTTAATAAAATTATGTTTTTAAAAAAATAAATAAATATTATCACTAAATTGTGTCCTTACTAATTCAATTATGTTGTTAGAAAATAATGCACTCCACTGTGTGTCATGCCAAACAACACCCTTTAGCCGTGATTACATTCATAATATAGCATGGCCCAATACCTTATTGGTAAGCACAAAACCGTTTTTTTCTAATCAAGAAAAAAAAAAACAATAATAAACTGCCAAAGTATCTAGGACTCTATGGCCTATCTTTTCACCATCACACCCCACCCCTCCATCACAGTACACAGACACACGCTCTAAACAAACAGGAGCAGTTCTAGTACAGCATATAAACACTTACGAGTACGTCATGCTGCTGTAGTGTAAATTAATTGAACAGTTTTTTTTTTATATGTATTGTATACCACTTTAACAAATCTGAAGATTCCATTAATCTATCTAATCTAGCTCCAGTTAAGTATGACAAGGCCAAACGTATACTACCAGAAATAAAACAGGTTGGCTGACATTTTAAAACCTATGATTAATGCAATGGCTTATGTAAATGTAATCAAATGGGTCAAAAAGACAATGTCTACATTACAAATATTCGCTTTGTAAGATTAGCATCAAACCATCCCAGACAGCGTCATGGTAGGCAACTGTCAGCTCCTAAAATCCCACAGAGCTGTTTGGAAAACAAAACAGGCAGGGCAAAGTTAGTCATCCAAGCGTCTGGCACATGTTGCTTTGGGCCCAACTCAAGCAGAATTTGTCACAATGTGCCATGAGAGAGCAGAAACAGGCAAATTAAAGCTATGCAAATGTACAAAACAATGATCCACATGTTACAGGGCTCACACTGACAGTGACTGCAGCATCAAAGCAACCGGGAATCATTCATTTCGATGTAAACTGCCAGTTTCTGATGACAAAAGCCAAAAGATACTGCTGACAACGTGAGAAAGAGGAGTTGAGCTTAAAAGCAAATGAGCAGCGACACATTGGGGCGACTACCAATGGGAGTGCACAGAGACATACAACACCTTTTTATATAAAGAGCAGAGTGGGGACGGTAGTGCATGATCTAGTTATATGCATTAAATAGTTGTAATTAAACTGATAGGTTTAAAGACTTTTAAAGTTTTATTTAAATTAGATTCAACTATTATCTTCACAGTTTTATTAACCATATAATTAATATTCTTTAACAAAGATTAAAAATAGCCTTTGATAAAGCTCTGAGAAGATTTTGGAACACCTAAAGCCTGTTCACACCAAGAACAAGATCTATAAACATAACAACGATTATATTAGCATCCAAATCAATGGTCTGTATATTATAAAGCACTGCAGTTTTGTCGCCTGCTGCTTTAAATGCTCAAGCTCTTTAAAGTCGGGTGGATTCTGATTGGCTGTCAATGATTTTTTCATTCATTAGCTGAAAAAATAAAATAAAATTCTTAAAGTGATTTCAAATGCACTGTTCCTCATTATTGTTACAGCTGTAGTGTGGATTTCCATGTTCTCGTAAAGGTGTAGTCAAATTCACAATTACAATTTTGCGTACGAAATCCAGTCATTCTGAAAGGAATATGCGGAAAAGTTTTGCACGATGGCGAAAGATTTCTCCATGTTGCCTATCCCAAGACTTCCCCAATTATTACACAGCTCCAGGGATTGTGTGTGAACTACGTGTTATACTCGTGCATTTTTTATCCTCACTCACAGTTGGATCAAGCACAGTGCATCGTGGGTGTTGAAGTTTTCTTACCTTTTTGGCAAAAGACAACACCACAGCCCTTTTTCTCTAGTCATTCAGCACCGCAAAAAAAATAAATAAATAAATCCAACACATCTTTCTATCGCATATATGGCCCAGTTTCTTGCTAGTGGTGAATTACACCTTTACTTTATAGTTATAATTATCATCCCTGGTGTGAGCGGACCTCTATAGACCTGGCCAACATTGGTTATTCACTGCTTTTTGTTAACTATTTTTGAGGCAGATCATTGTGCCAATATAATATACACACCTGGAAAGGGAAGATGTTCTCGCTCCTGCTGTCATCCATCCAGGACTTCGGGTTGAATCCGGGGCTGGTGCGGGAGTACTTCTGCTGGGGCATGTGGTTGTTGGGGAAGGTCTTCTTCAGCGGTGAGATAGAGTTGAGAGGCGTCATGCCGCCATTCAAGCCACGGCGGTACTCGCGGCCCTGGGAGCCACCCCAACCGCTGTAACCCCCACCTGGGCTCCACGAAGTGGAAGAAGGAGAGGGCGAGGGGCTCTGGTAGCTGCCCCAGGGTGAGGGAGGCTTGCTCAGGTTGTTGGAGAGATGCGGCAGCTGGCCGAAGGGGGCGCTGCGATGGGGAAACGGCGGCGGGTGGGGACTGGCCGGAGAACGACGATGCTGCTGGTGCTGGCTGTGAGGGTGCTGGAAGTGGGGGTGAGGTGGGTGGTGCTGGGAGATGGGACCGATCTGAGGGGAGAAGTTCCCCCCGAAGCCTGGGCTGACGTGGTGGGAGAAATTCTGGAACAGCAGAGGGCCGTTGTTGGCCGAGGCGGCCGGGTTGAAGAAGCTGATGTCCTCGTTGATGATGGTGGAGGGGGTGGCGGGGATAGCAGCCGACCAGTTGTTGAAGCTGGTCAGGGAGGAGGAGGTGCTGGACTGGGCAGCTGTGCCTAGTCCCGAGGGCTCCTGATAGTCAAAGGGCGTCAGCGCGGGGGACTCCAAACACAGCTTCTCCTTACCGTTGGTCCCTTCGGACGACCCGCTCTCCACTTTACTCTCTTCGGCACGAGCCTTTTCCAGCTCGGAGATGATGGCGCTCTCCTGGTGTCCGGGGGAGAGCTGCTGCTTCTCTTGGGTCTCCTGCAGCTCCTGCTGCTGGGCTTTGGGCTTCTCGGAGCCCAGAATTTCATCTTGCATGTTGCTGTGAGCGCCGGCCGCCGGGAACAGCCAGGTCGAACCGCTGCTGCTACCATTTCCAGCAGGGGTGCTGTTTATGAAAGCGGCGGGGCTGGCGGTGGTATTCTGGTGGTGGTGTGGCGCTTGCAGGTGGGGGTGGATTCGTACTGGGAAAGCAGACTTGTTGCCAGTGTTGTTCTGCACTAAGACTCCAAACCCGTAATCCCCCATTTATGTTCTCCAGTTCAACCTGGCTCCGACACAGTTATTCTTGCTTCCTAAGCCATGAAAAAAAGAACGCATATCCATGGTTAAAATGCTCCATGACGCAGTTGCACAATATAATTCATGACACACTGGAAACGCTGAGGACACCCTTTGGTGAGAGACTATGTGGCACTACGCCACCAGACGTCACAAACACTGACAGGACAGATAACTGTGATCAACACCGCCAGGAAATGTATGATATGACACGTTAATGTTGTCAAGTATTGTACCATAATAGCCACAACACAAGTTATAAAGATATTTCAGCCTCTAATTATAGATTCGTGACGACTATTCAGCTAGCAGCTAACAGGCTACCGGCTTAATCAACAGGAACTGCTAAAAGGCTTCACATCAACCGAAAGGCCGACTCGATCGTGTTTTTTTCTGACGCAGGAAAAAAATACAATAAGATAGCTTACTCGATAAAGTACCGCTGCTGTTATAATTTAAATATCATCTAAAGGGAAAAAATCCTTAGTATTCCCTTTCCTTTCCAACGAACGAATGCTCGAGCTGAAAAATGATGACGTCTTCTGCTCTCGCGCTACAATACTCACAATACTGCACGATTTAACACATACAAAAGCACAAATACACATCTAATATTAGGGAGTTGTGGTAAATACGTTCAGAAAAATCAATAAATACATTTACTTTTCACCTTAGTGGCTGATCCGAGCGATGACTGAGAGGACAGACACTCGTTCCAGATATTATCACAACGCTGAAGCTCGAATAAACTGGTGATCTGATACTATGAAGCTGGGCTCTTTAATCCGACAGGAGTGTCTATTTTTTTCTCCGTTCCTCGTCTTGACGTGTCCTGCCTTCTCAATGACACAGCCCTGTCTCGCTTTAGCCAGCTGCTAACCTTTAAATCACTTGCTTAGACGATTCTACGTCATTGACTTCAAAATAAAAAGACTAGTTTAGTTACTGGTGAACTGCAATGCGTTCATGCGTCCTTTTCATTGTTTAAATTGCGTTTCTCTGTCTTTGTTTCTTGGTGTTTTTTTTTTCACCAGCGCACTGCTGCTCCCTTCGCTGCGCTGCCGCTGCTGTCCTTCTCCTCTCCACGGCACAATCTACTGAAGCTAAATGACAAGGAGACCCAGTCCACACACACTTCCGGCTAAAGCTCCGCCTCCGCCGCGTCAGACCACGCCCACGGGAACCTCACAAGCAATCTGTTCCTCCCACGCTGGTGGAAGACACGGGCTTTAATTGGTCAGAGCGCACGGTGTCCCCGCCCACTTTTTCCTAATTTGGAAGCAATTCATAAATATGTGTCTCCCCTTTAAGGTCATTTGAGTAACGAGGTTCCGCCTTTACCCTTTACATCTTGAAATCTCCTCCCTGTAAGGTCAACAAGGCTTTAAAATATTCAGCATCATCTATCTATCTATCTATCTATCTATCTATCTATCTATCTATCTATCTATCTATCTATCTATCTATCTATCTATCTTCTAGATATTATTATTAGATGTTATTTTATATACGATCATTATAGCCTATTATTTTTCATACTTTTATTATTTTATAGTTTTTATGTTGAAAAATAGTGTAAGCACGATTAATGTTGAAAGTGGAGGTCTCAGTGGGATATATATGCAGCGCCACAAAATGCTATGCAACATGTTTATATGTATATACCCTCCTGAGATCTCTCCTGTCCCCTGGTGACAGAATGCTGCGGCATGTGCAAATGTGTGTCCTTTCTTAAGACACTAGAAGGAATTGGAATCAGCAGGGGCTGGATTTTCTCAGTTGCGATGACACCTGCTTGCGCCCTTCTTCCCTGTGTTTTAAGCGACCCGGATCAATCTCATTACCAGTGTTCCTGCAAACGAATGGGTCCGAGAGCAGGGAGGAGATTGGATCTGAATATGACAGCTGTGCCCTTAGAGAGAGGTCTCATTAAGGCCTGCTGCTCTTTTCACTCCATAATGGAGCTCCTCCACCATCCTCATCTGGACTTCTCATAGCACTAGGTCTACTAACATTGAAGGCCGATTGTAGAAATCAGCTTCTGTGGGTGACATCTTAAATACGAGACAACATGCTTTATATATTATTATAACACGACTACAAATACATTAATGATAGGCATAAAATATTGCTGTATGGACTGAAATTGTTTTATTATGTTGCAAGAAAGAGAAGAAAGGAAATCAGTCATTATAGTAAAATATTTGACCAATCAGACTGAATCATCCAGAGAATATAGTAATAGTGGTGATTGCCAGTAAATAACGAAAGTAACTGAAATAATATAGCCCCGCCCACACTAAAATCGAATTGGTTTAAAAATCCAGCTGCACAATATGGCTGCATACGAAATTGCATACTTCCCAACTACCAACAAAGTATGTCTGAATTCACAGTACTCATAAAAGAGTGGGCAAAATGTACCCGGATGACCTTACGGCGTGATTCAGAAGTATGCATATTATGGATGCTTTACTATCCCATGAAGCCATGGGAGAGAACTGATCAATTGCAGTGACATGATGCAGCTGATGCTTGGTTGGCCATGTGATAATGACAAGATGGCAAATATAGTACAGCCAGATTATATTCATACTGCAAACATTCATATAGAACTCTTTTGTGATCGTGAAATAATTACTTATACCTGCTTAAAGGTGCTGTATGTAGGATTGACACCGAGTAGTTGAACTAGGTATTGCAGTACAAATTCAAAATATTGGAGAGGGTTTTTTCACCTGGCCCCTCCTCTTTAGACTTGACGCAAGCAGGTTGCCAGACTGACGATACAAACAGGAACGAACACACTTGACGATGAATGAAATGAAATACGCTGTGTTTTCCGCCAACTAGCAACCCGTGGTGCTGAAATACAATTAGATAAACTGGCAGTGGGCGGGTTTCACAAACCAAAACAAACACCGACATTCCGGCACGGAACACACATTTTCAAAGGAGAATAACTGACTGTAGCATTGTTTTTCAGATAAACAAGCATGTTAACTTAGCATGTTTCTTAAATATCTGCAAACATATTTTTATGCTTTAGTAGAGTCAAAATCTTACATACAGCACCTTTAGGAGAGTATGAGATTTTCGGATGCAGCCTATACTTTAAATATGTTCTGACTCTGGAAATATTTTTCCCTTTCATTTTAACCATAGGAATTAAAAAGAAAAAAAAAAAGTCTTAAGCCACCAACCAACCAGATGTGAATCATAACATCACAGACAAAAAGACAGAAGTACAAGACCATGTACTTGAGAGGTTTAGTAAGGTTAAAAAAAACTACAATCCCATGAAACACTGCAAATGATGCATTAAATGTGAAATGCATTAAAAAACCTGGAGACAAGTTTAGAATTTTAGCAATTCTGGCTCTTTGTTCTGAAGTCAGTATTAAAGAAAAGAAAAGAAAAGAAAAGAAAAGAAAAGAAAAGAAAAGAAAAGAAAAGAAAAGAAAAGAAAAGAAGAAGACATTTTATTCTACAACATAAAATAAATCAGTAATACCCTAAAAACTTTTACGTGTCTTGAAAATGGCAATTGCTAACATGTGGCTAAATGGAACTAAAAGAGGTTGTTGGGGAAAATAAAAGTCATCATGCTGAACAGGTAAACTATCTGCTTGATTTCGTTTATAGCTGGTGTTTAGCCTTGTACTTCTGACCAGTTTCAGAATTCATACAAGTCGTGTTCATTTGTGAAGACTGTTGTGATAAACAAAACCTGCATCATAAACTTTTGTTAGTTACAGATCTTATTTTCTGCAATAATCCAAAAGACGGTGGAAAAATTCTGTTGGGAACCAGGGTGATGCTAACTTTAGAGTTGGCCTACAAAATGACATCAGTCACTGCATCACTGTAGGCTCTAAATCTATTTATAGCACTTGCCTTTTCTAACAGTCTGATTTTATAAATAAAAGACACAGACCTGTGATCATTTCTTCCATATTAACCTGGGTCAAACTGCAACCAAAGAACTCTGATTGGCATCTAATTAAATACCAGTAGACGATTCTCTTCATTAAACTCCTTTATTAAGCACTCATCTAACATTAATTAGATAAGTTTAATGGTAACCCCAGTGAAACTGGCTATTAACGCTGTCGCTGTATACCTAACCCCTCACTCTCAGATTTCCTCTCCAGCACAGTCTCAGATGTTCAGTGTAGTTTATTCAGACAACTGGGCAGTCTGTTTGACATCTACACTTAACGTGGAATGAAGATGCCACCATGTTGGTAAAGGGATTAAAAAGCAGAGACAAAACCTGTCAGACTGGCTTCAATGGAAACACACCTTTGCAGCAGAGCTCAAATAACCTCCATGCAAAATTATTCAGTCAGTCAAGAACATTTACATGCATTAAAGCATTTTGAATGAGGTTGGTGCATTTGAACAAGCAGATGTGCACTTGTGTCTTGCTGTAAAGATTGAGTCACTGCAGACGCTACCCTGGTTCAGTCTCCGGTTTCATTCGCCAAAGAGCCAGCAAGACTATGAATAAAACATCGTGTCCATTGAAAAATTAATCACCCCTACCTGAGGCATAATTATGGCACAATACTTTCCTCAAGAGAAGAGAGTGACGTTGTAACGAAGATGCATTGTGTTGTGTAATACTGCTTATTTTGTGTGCCATGAAATATTTAGCTAGTGTACACAGGCCTAAACAAAGCGATGTAAACTGAACACGCAACAGGGATCATATTCTCAGTCGCAGCAGCAAGCAACTGGATCGTTCTGGGTTCGCAGTATAGTTTCATACTCCCAACATATGTCTTATTATATGGATAGAATATTAAACTCACAAGATGGACCTTGTTTCATTTACAATGTTTTTACAAATATCTCTATTTAGTGAACATTGAGGTGAATTTTAAATTATTTAAAACATAATAATAATAATTTGTCTTAACATATACAGTATTATAAATGAAAAAGAAACTTTTCTTAAAAATAATTACATTTTTTATCTTTTTTTGTTGTTGTTAATCTTTAAAAGAATATATATAAATTAAATTAATCATCAGTTTATTTATTTTTTGCTCTCAATATCACAGTTAAACAAGCCTTTAATTAAGGGATTAATTAATCAATTCCTAGAAGTGACATATTTTGGTGGGAAATTATTAGCAATAAGGTTGGAGATTCAAATGATGTTTTATGGATTGTCTCACTTAAAAAAAAAAATGAAAATAGTTAATGAAAATGTTATATAAAATCAAAAATTTTGTACATTTAGTTTAAAATAAATTATCTTTTATTTATGTATTTTTTAATTTATTAATTTCAGTCAAGTAATCATTTATAGCTATAATTTATGTTTTAAATGCTTGAGCGTGTTTCTGTAAAAGACTGGTACACAAATATACAGAAATACTCTAATTACAACACAGGTATGTTCAGTTTTTTTGAACATTAAAGAGCTCAAAAGACACTGCATAACTGGAATGATCTGACTGCATTTAAACTGACAGGAAGGTTGAGCCAAAATGGCTGCACTGCAGAGAACGCTTGACAGTCACATACTCAAGCAATTTGTACAGTCATCATGTATAGTCAGTTCATTCAATCACCCACACCTGGAGGTAGTTTAGACGTTATATATTCTCTTGATACCCTGCTATAAGAGCTCAGCATGCAAATGTTACACAATTTATCAGTCTGCTGTGTCAGCTGCGTTCTTTGCATTGGGACAAAGCTTGTGCGTATTGCTCGCCGTCTATTTGTTCTTGCTGGGATCCCTGAGGGATAAAATCCTAATTAAGCTGAAGGGACCAAGCATTCACAAGCACATCAGCTCTGCTTGTGGGAAGGAATGCGGATAGGCGGCCATTCACGTCAGAGAGGCATTTGCGATTTCATTAGTCCTCTGGGTCTATAGAGGAATAAATTATAGACAATCAGCTCAGCGTATGCCTATGGGTGTGTACATATGTATAAGAAAGAAACAGAAAGTCTGCATTGAGTGGCAGTTTGCATTTAGGCATTGTCCTGTGATTGTGATGTTAACTTGCCACAGACATCCCAGCTTGCCATCCAAAACTGTATGACTTACAGAACACCAAAGGGAAAATTCTAAATTGTCATAATTTTCAGTGCAATTTCAATGAATGGTACTGAGGCTTTATGACTCAAAAAGGATGAAAAGCACAATAAAAGAATCACAAAATAAGTCCGTTCAACTTGAGCAAAATTTTCCATGTCTTCTGAAGTCAGGAAATATCTTTGTGTGAGAAATGGACAGAAAAGTATTTGTTGTTCTTGAATAATATTCTGTGGTGAACTATTATTCACTGGAACTGTCCTGAATCAAGTGAGTTGAACTCAAGAACTGAATCACTCTAAAAAAAAAAACTTTCATACAGGTTTTGTGATTTGGATCAACCTTCATTTGAAAGTGAAACGAAAATGAGAATTGTTACCTTCACAGCTAGCTAAAATAAAATTAGTTTAAGGTTTTTTTTTATTATTATTATTATTTTATTTCAATTAATGTTTATATTGTTTCAAGTAATCCTTTTTTTTAATAATAATAACCTTGTTATTATGAAGCCTCCATTTACCAAGGGTAGCTAGGGCAGATGATTTAAAAAAACTGTTTATAATATGGCTTCATGCATATACTTACTATGATACTTTTATGGTGCTTTTGAGTCCTTTCTGAAGCTTAAAAGCCTCATTCTCTATCTGCTTTAATATGGAAAAGAGTAACCAGTACAATCTTCAAAATGTTTCCTTTTATGTTCCACTTGAATAAAGAAAGAAAGAAAGAAAGAAAGAAAGAAAGAAAGAAAGAAAGAAAGAAAGAAAGAAAGAAAGAAAGAAAGAAAGAAAGAAAGAAAGAAATGGTTTAGGACAATGTGAGTGTGAGTGAATAATGGCATAAATTTCATTTCCGTGTGATCTAATTCTTTGATATGAACTTTTGACGTCAAAGTCATACCAACACGCGTATGTCTTCATGTCAAAACACAATAGCAATTATAGGGGCTGGCCTCCAAACTAAATAACTCACTCTTTCTCTCCCTCCAAAGTGCTCCCAACCCCGTGAAACGCTGACACGGCTGATCAGTCTGAGTGGTGGATGAAAAAGTGCTGAGTCAGCCTGGGCTGCACCGTCCTCCTCCAGAGCAGAGATGCTCAGAATGTGGCCTCATCAATAATGAAATGTTCCCTCGGCCTGCCGAGAGCCATAGCCAGAGCTCAGGTCTCTGCTTCTCATCACCCACTGCAGTGGCTTCAGTACCAGTCGGGTGTCAGCGAAGGCGAGATAATGCATGTGGGCTATACAGAATGCTGGAGCACAATGCGCTGTTGGTAACTGGGATGGCCCCGGGCATTTTGGGATCGGAATAATTAAAACTGTTATTCAGCTTCATAAAATCAATGACAAACTCCTACCATGTAAGTTAATATTGCTCCAGATGTTCCCATCCCTCATATGCTGCTTGAAATTTCTGTACAAAAAGCTGCAAAACAAGGTGGTTTCCCCGGGCTTCATACGGCCTAATTTCCTTCACAAGTTTGTTGCTGCCCTACTTAAACATAGGTGTTCCTAACTGTGTCTGCTTTGAATAAAGTAAACAGCATTAAATTACAAAGAGATGGTGAGAAGTTCACATATAGTACAAAACCTTTTAAATGTTAGTGCTCACCAACAGCAGCCTGTGACCTCAGAATAAAGTCATTATCTACAGTATAACCATTATAGACAGACGTTTACCTAGCAATCCAAACAAATTTTTTTGTCAACAAATAATTTATTTTAGACATTCCCTTATCTGTATTATATATGAATGTGTGTATATTTACCATGATATATTTTTAGGATATATATATAGAGAGAGAGAGTCATTTTTTGCAACAACAACAAAAAATAATAATACAAAAAATAAATATTATTTATTTATATGTTGATAAGATAGGTAAAGTAGTTGCTTGCCCTTTTGATCAGTTTAATGCATCCTTGCTGAATAAAATAATTCATTTGTTTCACAGAAGTAAAAGAATCTAGCTGACCCCAAACTTTTGAATGGTAGTGCATATATGGTCCATGTTACTATAACATAATAATTCTACATAATGTATTTTTCATATCCCTATTCCAATTTATTGATTACAGAGCATGACCTCTTCATTGTTATCAGGGTTTGGGTAAAGACATTGATTTTCCACCCGGCTCTGTTCATAGGCCTCAGTTCACAGAGTTCTCTATGAGAACGGCCGATGGTTAGCTGGATTGGCTAAAATATGGGACATGGGTCATGAATCAGTTTTAGTAATACTTCAGTGCCATAATATGTCTGTGAGACTAGCCTGCTCTAAGAATTCTTCCCATCCTTCTCAAAAAGGCTTACATTTGGACGATTTTCCAAGAAAATGGATTTTTGCAATGCTGCCTTGTAGGACACTTTTCTGTTTGTTTACATGAAGAATAAAGAGCTTTATTTCTTCAAAATAAATTATGCTATTGCCCACTGCTCAGAATTCATACCGCTATGGGATTCAAGTGATTTTTATGCTCTAGTTTTTGCTTTTTCTCGCTCTACTTTTTGTAGGAACTCTTTTTGCCAAAGAAAGTAGCACTAAAGTCAGCTGAGAGAGAGTTTTCCATCAGATCATTTGGGTGAAAACTATTAATGTTATGTACTCAATATATGCCTATATAAAAAAGTGCTGGGGCTGTTGTATAGCGATGAAAGGATAAGAAACCATGGTATTACCATTGTACCTGTCCAAAAGCATGATACTGCCATGCATACTTTTTTTAATGCAATATTTTCTGTTTTTTTGTTTATTTGTTTGTTTGTTTGTTTGTTTGTTTGTTTTATGTAAATGTATTCCATTTCAGATAGAGGCACAAATTATCAAAAAAAAAAAAAAAAGATTTGGGAGAACAGATATTAGTGCAAAACTGAAAATGTGACTATTAAAATATTCCGTTCTTTAATACATTTTCACACAGTGAAATAAGTGATGTGTTCAATGCTATTCTCATTCCACCTTACACACCATTTTTCTCTCTATAATTTGTAGGCCCTGGCAAGAGACAGATGGTGTGACGCCATATATCAGAGCAGCAATCTGCACTCCCATCAAACATTTACACATTTTCACCTCCCTTTCTGGAGAACACACACACACACAATACTAGTAAAGTGCACTGTCTATCCCAGTCCTCTTCTCACTTAGCTCTGGATTTCGGTGGATTTTCCCTTCCCCCAGCTCTCATGCCCACTCCCTGCTCCTGAAAAAGCTCCCGGGAAGCTCAGTGGTGCAGTGTTTCAAGACTCCCCCATGTGGGAGCTGTCCTGAATGGGTCATTCAGAGGCCATCTAGCAACAGACCAACACATGGTCCAATCAAATAATACATATAGCCACATGTCAATAGATTGGCTGATCTATACCGTTGGGCTGTGCTTGTCAAGATTTTTCTAACACTAAGCTTCATTCGGTGTCATTTATGAAATCTGTCAGCTGACCCTGTTAATCCTAATGTGCTGATAGTTGAATAGACTGAATGTTCTTGCACTATATATTTCATAATAAATTTGTATTTAGGTATTTGAGAACAGGTTTTCCCTTCTTTATACCATTCTTATATTTTTATATTTCCTGTAACTTCAACGTAAAACTCCCCATAAGAGCAATCTTGGCAAAAAAATAAAAATAAATAAATAGTTTGGGCATTATATATTACATACTAATAATATATATTTGTAATATATTACATTTTGGTATATAGTATTCACTTTACATATTTAGATATGGTGTTCGGTTTATGGTTTTATAATTATTTCATTTACATCATTTTCATTCACAATTCACTAAATAAATATCTAAAACAAAACTTGTGCTATCCATTAACAAGACTAGATACTTGAACTTTGGATGATTTGTAGATGATTGTGTTGATTTGTCATTCAAATGTTCAGATTTTTCTGAATTTCACAACCTTACTTTCGGTTGACTGTATCTTTTGTGTTTCACGGAAGCAAATGAAGGTTTGAATTATCCATTTAATTGTCCAATTAGCATTGTTATTTTAGTGTTATTTATGTACTATTACTATAGATCACAATTTATATAGTAATCATATTTATAAAAGTAATACGTTTCAGTTTATATTTTGCTTCATTTTTTATTCCAGTTTTACTTTTAGTACTTTTAGAATTTCATTTTTCTTTTTTATTTCATTAAGTTGCCAAGGCATCCAATATTTAAAATGTATTTGATTTCAGCTTTATTTCAATTTTTGAAAACTATAGTTTTAAGGAAGCAATGATAACACTGCCAATAAGTTGCCAATAATCTCAAAATGACCAAATATCAGTCGATATATAAAGGTCCACTACTTTCTTTTCAAGGTAGTGAAACCATTTCTGTACCCTGCCTTCTTTTTTCAACATTAATTACAGGAATACATTACTACCTACAGTAGAGCACCAGTGTAATGCAGTGACATTTTCACATTACAATGGCCATACATTGCCTTATAAAGAACCCTTTCATTAGTATGCCTAAAATGTAGCTTCTTTATTAATATGCAAGTGCATTCCATTCAAAATAAGAGGACAACTATCTAGTGACAAATTGCTGTGTTGGTTAAGCGTGCTGTCTCCTGGGCTGCAGTGGGAGTGAGGCGTGGGATGCAGTGATGCTCAGTGTGAAGGTCCGCTGTCCTTGTGTGGGGTGGCATGCGGCGGCTGGCGGGGCTACGTGGGCAGCGTTCACTCGGCTGCGTGCAGAACAGAACGAGAGCGTCACAGTTAGAGGCATCGATGCATTCAGCGGGGCAGACACACAGAGCCACAGCATGAACACACAGCCTCGTCCCCTGGGCCATCTGCAGACAGACACGATGCTGATCCAAAATAAGGGCAGTTGGACTGGTTGTGGATGAATGATTCAGTGGCTCAATGTAATCTAGATAATTATGGTATATGTGGCCACTGCACCCTTGTAGAAAAGAGTATTTTTGCCATAGACTACCATAGAATTTGTCATCCTTTTCCCACTGCCAGAATTGCATGAGGTATTCACGTCCACTCAATCTTTTCTATATTTTTGGTACATGAAGAAATTATTTATGACGGTCAGTTGAATTATTAGGAAATAATGCACACCTGCTTTGTGTCGTGGCTTCATCACCACCAAGGGTGTGCAATTTTTTTAAATAATTTAACAGCATGGAGTCAGTTATTCTGCTTATACTATGGTTATAGCCTCAAGACATTTGACAGGTGGTGTAGATAAAATGCTCTTGTGTGTGGGACTAATTTCTTACGCATCTCATGTCAAGCATCAGTTGCTGCATTTGAAAGCTGAAAAATTCTGCCCTCGAAGGATGTATTCCAAGGTAGGAATTCATCAAGGCACATCCAAATCCAATGTCAGCCTCACTTACTGTCTCCTGAGATGCCTTCATCTGATCGATTTCTGAAGGCAGCATAGAAGTATCCTTTGCTGCCTTTGACATCCCACAATTCTGTGTGTTCCATTCCGTGACGGTTGAGCTAAAAAAAAATAAAGACGTGTCTAAAAGATGCTTTTGGTGGTCAGCTGGTTTTTCTCTGACCGACTTTCTCCACTTTCGATGTTACTTCTAGCAAGAAATCAGTATTATTATAATTAAATATTCACTTCAGAAGCCTGTCTGAAATAAGTTTTGTGAGGTGCCTTTGTGAACAAATGCTGCCTGATAAGGCAGTGAGGCAACAACTCTAAAACATTCCATTCTGTTTCATAAAACAATCAATCAATTACATCAATCAGTGTGATGATATCAAAATTTCAACGGATTGTTTAAAAAAAAAAACTATTTCAATTGACAACCTAAAAAATTGTACATGATCAGATTGAAGTACTAGAACTTGACAAGAGCATATTTCTGAAAGTCAGGTGTAGATATATAAATGAAAAAAAAAAAAATTCTGTCATTAATTATTTAACCTCATGTCGTTCCAAACACGTAAGACCTCCGTTCATCTTCGGAACACAAATAAAGCTTTTTTTGATGAAATCCAAGAGCTCTCTGAGCCTCAATAGATAGCAGTGCAGACTAAAATTTTTCTAGGCTCAGAAATGTATAAGGACTTTGGTAAAACAGTCCACTGACATTAATGGTTCAACCACAATTTTACAAAGCAGTGAGAATACTTTTTGTGTGCAAGGAAAACAAAAATAATGACTTTATTCAACAATTCTACTCCAAATCACCTCTTCTGCCATTATCGAGAGTACCTCTGCACATAAACAACGCATGCATTGATGCGGCTGACATAGAACATGCATGCGCAAAGCCTTGTTTAAGTGCAAAAGAACGTATGCACATGTGTCGCGATACTCTCTATAATGGCGCCCTAGGGTGAGGCAAAGAATTGTTCAATAAAGATGTTATTTTGGAGGGTTTTTTGCTTACAAAATATATTCTCGCTACTTTGTAAAATTACGGTTGAATGTCACGTGGACTGTTTTACCGATGTCCTTGCTACGTTTCCGGATCTGGGAACATTTCAATTGCATTGCTGTCTATTCAGGATCAGAAAGCTCTCGGATTTCATCAAAAATGTCTTAATTTGTGTTCCGAAGATGAACGAAGCTCTTATGGGTTTGGAACGACATGAGGGTGAGTAATTAATGATAAAATTTTCATTTTACAACCTTTTAAGTTGTAAAAAGTTAAAGTAAAACGAGTTGCGTTCTGTGAATGAAATCATTATGAATCACTAAACACCTGATTAACATGAAGTAACAAAAGGCAGGATGTGCAGAACTGAATCATTTTCAGGTACATCATGAAATGTGTTATTTTAAACATAATCTATATCCTATGACCTTTTATACATTATATAACTATCCTCACTGACACACAGAAGAAAATGGATGAGGAGAAATGTGAGCTACAGGGATCCATTTCTATGACAAAAGGCTTGCGTTACCAAGGGTTACTGGCTTTTTCCAAGTACGGCTCTTATCACGTCAAACGGATGCCCAGCAAATGCACCGTAATCAAATTCCTGACAGAGGGTAATTAGTTCAGCTCCTGTGCTCAAAGCACCATAGCCAGTCCAGCTACGGTGAAATAAGGCCTCCACATTGTTCTCATATGTTATGCTAACATGGCTAATGCTGCTCAAAGCCACATCCACAAAAATGTGTTATGTTCAGCTATGTACTACAGCACAGTTTTTAAATCCAATTCACTTCATGATAACGACACAAAATATGGTCAAACTAATTTTCTGTTAAGTGTGTCATTGTTGCTAAAATGTTTGGCTCGAGGACTTGCAGAAGTCATTTATGCTCTTAGCAGATGCTTATTTAACCAAAGCGACTTCGCACATATTGCGTAAGTAGCAATTACCAGAACAGGTAGCTAAAAATACAAGTGAAGTGCTAATGTGGTGCTTCAGCGCCAAGAAGAACTCCAAGAACACAATGGAAAACAGTGCCAAAACTGAGCAAGTGCTATATCAGGTCATAAAAGAGTTTCTAAACTTTGACTAGTGTTCTAATCACAGTGCAAATGTGATTGCAGAGGCAGTTAGCGGGGAAGAGGAATGTTAGATATGCTATATACGACTGATTTTAAGAAGAGTATCTTCTCTGCTTGAAAAAAATGATGTTTGGTGGTCTGCCTGCCATTTGGTTTCCCAGCCTGACCAGCTGAAATATTCTCATTAAATCACATCATTAAAAATCATATTAAAATATAAGTTCTGCTCTTCTCCATGAATGTTGTCATTAAGTAACATCAAGCCATTTCAAAAGCATGCTAAAAAAGCCTGCTTATACCAACGGAAGATGGTTTGTACTGATTTGGCTCATCTCCCAGCATGGCCAATCTGGTGTTCAATGCCCAAAACCCAAATGAAACCCTCAAAACAGACCAGTGTTATCCACTTGGTGGAAAAGCAAAATAAGCAAACCACTTTAAAATGGTTTAAGATGCATTTTTAAAAGGGAATATCAGTATATTGAGCATGTCAATACAAAGCATTAGAAAAACCAGTACATGCTTACTTAGTGTAGCATGCTAAATGTAAGCTCATGCTAGTATGTTATGGAGTGTTTATGGAATAGCGTGGGTTTTTCTTTTTTTCTTTTACCACTACTGTGATGTTTGCCAGGTTGAGGACTGTAAATTGTTCAATACTTGTGGAAAATTGCTCCAGCACTCTATTACAGTCAATACATTTGAAATCACTGGCGTCTCAGACAAGAATTGTGAATGTATGTTCTTCGAAAATGGACCGCTTCTGCCACACCAGGGGAAAGTCATCACCCAAGATGCACCATGGGGGCCTGCCCTAAATAGCCATCCAACAGGAACAGTGTTGAGGCCCTATAGCCACTTCCTGCAAAAGTAATCATCCTTAAAGCCCTGTCCCCAATTCTGTCCTAGAAACCCTGAGTACTCTCCACATCTTAGAAATTCATAGCATCTCTTTCCTGAATGCTATGTTTCAAAGTTTTAGATCCCAACAGACCCTGAACACTAGTCCTAATATAACAGAACTACAAAATTCAGACACCTATAACACTCAACACTTTTGAAACCCAGTTTGCAAACAGCTGTTCTCAACACCAGGAAAATTTGGTCTCTGGAAACCATTGTGGAGTAATTTGTCAAGAACATGAGAACATTACAGTATCAGCTGACATTCCAGTCGACACAACATGACTGTTGGTTTTTATCCTTCAGAAAGGTCTCTACCTAAGCTTAAGCAACCTAACTTGTTGGCTATTTCATAAAGAAGAAGTATGCCTTGTTAAAAGAATGAAATTCTTGAATAGAAAACATTATTAGGCAGTTTGGAATAACATTTGTTTATTATCTCTTAAAAAAAATTAACAAATCCTTCATCTGCCAAATCAAAGTTGGTGAAAACAACATTCAGAAGAAAAAAAAAACATAAAACAGGAAAATATATCTACTGCATGACAAGGCAAGGTTATTTCAGGTTTTAAAATGTCAATGTGGTCCAAAAAAAATAATAATAATTGATGATATTTAAAAAAAAGACTTGGGAAATATATTTAACAATGTTTAAATAATAATAATAATAATAATTAGGATTAATTGTTATACCACATGCCATTTTTACAGCATTTTTTTCTTGAAAAATGTTGCCACATGAAACCAACATGAACACATTCCTAAGAACGTAGCACTTGTGTTTTAAACTAGATGTTAAAAGATATATATATATATTATCCAGGACACTCTTATTCATCATTGACCCATTGAGCGTCTTTTCTTCATTCTGATGCATCAATAATGCATTAGATGTGCTTAAGGTTACTACTAAAGCAATAATTACAGTGACAACCTGGTAGGAGGGGGTGTATTTATGGCGATGACCTCGTAGTGATTCATCATCCAATGGCTTCACATTCAGAAACACTGTTCCACAGCTGGATGCTCGCTCGCAAGGTCAGATCATTGGGAGTGTGCTTGAGTGTCGTCTCCATTTGCTTGCCATGGCAACAGTGAACGGTGGCATGGCAGCCAGCATACAGGCTTCAGGGGTAAGCAAGAAACCAGAAAGACGAAACATCAATACGCTTCTTATGTGACATTCCATTTAAAACTGAGGGCTGTTATATCTTCTGTTGAGATTTTAGTAATAGAGGATGGCATTTTTCATTTAATGCAGTCGAAAATTAGCTGTGATAGGTTCATCCAACACGTGCTGCAAATAAAGGGTTGTTCTCAATTGGAAAATGTATTTTTAATGTTTTGTCGGCTGCACCAAGTTTCCTGCAGATCAAATAGCAAAGCTTGGCACTAACAACAGGTCGCAAGTTCAGTTCCCAGAATGTTTAGCTTGATTGCACTGTGTAAGTCATTTAAAAACATCTGCCGAAATGTAAATTAATGATCAACATCTAGGTACGCATTGTGCCATTGAAAATATGACGACAACTCTAACTAACAATTTGCCCAACCACTTGTTGGTCTTTTGGGATTGGTCTGAATGAAACTGCAAATTTAATCTTTGCCACTAGGTGCCGCTTTTCGGTTTCCCTGGTAACGCTGTACACAAAGCAGCACTGCGCTCACAAACACTGCTTTTTCAGGTATTACAGGCATGATGAAATGAAAATGAGACCAATCGGACCAATCACTGGAGATTAGCGTCATGCAAAGGAGGGTTTTTTTGACCTTGCATGTCAACCTGTTGTTGGGGACTCCCAAAACCAAAATATGAACCTTTAATTACCAATAATAGGGACACTTTAAGTGACAACACTTTAAGTACTAATCAACACACATTTACTTACCTTACTTTAGTGAATTTCCATTTCCAAAGCATGTCGTTATTTAAAGTGAGCAATTAAATAGTCAAACTTCAAAAACTTAATTGAGCGTACACATGCATGTCAAACTAACAGAGTGCAAAAGAAAAGGAGCCCAGCAAAACAGCATTCGCTGTTAAAGACCAAAATGTAGGGTTTTTTTTGGAAAGTTTGTGTTTTTCTGCAGAAATGTAAGAGTTTGTGATTAGGTAAATTGGCTTTTAAACTGTTCTGTTTTAAATAACTTTATATTATAATCTTCATAGTATTTTTGTGCAAAATGTATACTGTCTATATGTATATGCATAATGTTTGGGTACATTGTGGAATATCCCTTTCCTGATTAACAGAAAAATCAAATAAAAAAGTCCTAAAATAGAAACATTTTAATCCGAAGAGGTCTCTTAAACATATGCAGATCAGACTCTGCTTTGGTGGGCATGTGTGTCTGAATTCTCTGAAGTGTGTGTCTTCAGAGAGCAGTATCCTGGATTGTGTTGTAGAGATGGCAGCGATGAGGCAGATTTTCTGAGCAGATGGGGCATGTGATAGGTCACATCTGGCAGTGGGGGAGGATGAAGGAAAAGAGACAGAGCCTTTCTAGTGACCTGTGCTGAGTCGGATGTGAGAAGGTTCAGTGCAGGCAATTGTTTTCTGTGGTAATACCACTGCATTATTATTCTGCATAATGTTCCTCTGATGAACAAGAAAAAAAAACTATTTACTGCAAAGAATGTTAGGCATGCCTATACATGCAAAAGCCATTGACACAAAGCTTGGGTATTGTTGGTGCATTTTTAAAATGGAGTAGCAGGGTTGTACTAACAAACAGGTAGAATATTCCTGATGATATTTATACAATCAAGTTGTGTGACCAGTATTTTCTTTCAGCCGTCTTGAATAAGAACCATTATTGATTTGCCAGTTAATCACTATTTAAACTGGTTCTGTACAGGTTGAATAATTTTCACACAGTGTGAATTATTAAAATACATTGCTTTTGACCTAAATCATTTGGAGCTGTTTCTCTGTACAACAGTAACATTATACTATAGATCTCAGAAACCATAAAGAGTCGAGGATAACATAGAATGTTTATAAACATTACAATGAATCTTCAATGAAGCAATCTTTACACTTGCTTTTTAGCTTGTAGTATACCTAGCCGTGTAGCTATTTTTTCTTTTGAGTAATTCATAATTTAACAAGTTAGATTTCTGAATAGCTTTGCCCGGCGTTGGTGGTATATTGTTAATAGTAATACATCATTTTTAATCAGATTCTAAAACATGCATAAATGTGATATGATAATGTTTTGGGATTGTACCCTGAAAAGATGTATATTCATATTGGTCATCTGCATGTGCATCTGCATCTGCATTTGACTAAAAAGTATTTTTCTGAACTGATGGTGTACCTCCTTCAAAGAGTCTGGAAACACTGTTTAGTGGTGTATGTGTGTGCCGTGTCTGTGAGAGAATCCTACTGCTACATGTGATCCGCCGGCTCTCATGACCGGATTACGAACAATGAGCTCCATACAGAGGCCGCACTCGCTCACCCCTGAGGTACATGTTTCAGCATCATGGTCACACAGGGCGTTCCTCAGGGTTCTGTTTCGGGCCCGTCTTGTTTTTCACACTTTCATTATTTTGTCCTAAATGAAGCTGGGTTTTTGCATATTTGTATCAATAGAATTTTCTTTTAAAAAACATTAATGTTTTAGGTTAAGATTTATATCAGTGAAAGTATATATCTCAGGTACTGTAACTATAATCACAATTTAATTTAAGGTTTCACCATTTTTTTTAAAGTTTTTTTTTACATTTTTGTGTTTATTAGAGTTCCATGCCTACCCAGCTGTCAAGATTCAAATCAAACCAAGATTTTTGATTATAATCTTAGCCCCTTGGCTCTCTTTCAGTGTGGATGAGTGTAATAGAAGAACAGACTATTAAATATGATACACACTTTGGGGATCCTCTAGCACAACATACACTTATTTGACCTCACTGAGATGAAGGGTACTTGACTCAGGATTACTTCTGAATGGATCCCTTCACTTTAGGCTTCACCTACAAGTGCTCCCACACATACACATGAAAAGTTGATATTTATCCTACACTCTTAGAAGTAAAGGTTCCAAAAGGGGGTTTTCACATTGATGCCATAGAAGTACCATTTTGGGTTTCCCAAAGAACCTTTTAGTGAACAGCTCTTAAACTTTTTTTATTATTATGAAAAACCTTTTTGCACTATATAGAGCCATTTGTGCAATAAAAATGTTCATTGTTAGTTGTTAATGTATTACAGATGTTGATAAAGAACCTTTTTTAAGAGTGTACATTTATGGTTCAAGGAGACGTGTTCAGCAAAACAATATTAAGCGATTTATTATTAGAGCTTGCTAAGCAGGTAATTTAGCCCACACAGTGGAGAATAATACAAACAATTATGCAGTTTATTAGAGAGAGATTTCAACTATCCAAATTTCTAAATTATTTTTAGCTGTAACAGTGTAATACACACACATACAAGAATAAACATGTGAAAACATGAACACTTGCAACAGGATCTGGATTTTAGAGTGAATGAAAGTGTATCCGTATGACTGATCAATACAGGTTTTGTAAGTTAGAGGACACACCTCCTTAAGAAAGATGACATCACAGCATCCAGCTCTCAGTGCTTAGAGAAATGCCCTTTGACAGATGCTGTTTACAGTCGCCTATGTTGTTTATTTTCCCTTCCACAGTATCCGCCTTGCATTTATTTGTACAAACACACACGCACACACAGAGGTGACAGAGGTAACTTAGAAGGCCAGCACCTTTTCCCTGAAAATGAAACTTGCAAACTGATTTCCTCTAAGAGCATGTTCTTCCTCAAGCCCTGGCACTGAACCTCAGTGTTTTACTTCAGTATTTGTATTATGTTATAGTAACATTAAACTATTATTATTCTAACATTTAATTATTAATCTTACATTTTTGGTGATGCAAAGCATAATTCACCCCACGCTGTTTTGCAGCGGACATGAATGATGCCTAAAAGTCATGTGGCTTATCAAAAGGAATCTGAGCCATAATTGGAATATCATAGAATCTTGGAGAGGGGCACTTTTGGCTTGGACCAGTAAACAGCCACCAAAACACACTAGCAGAGGCCTAGCAACCACTCAGGACACACTGTGTTTGCACAGCAACATTTAGTTTGGAAAATGTAAAAATCTACTTTATTCATATGATGCAGAGTACCATTAAGATTAGTAATCAGTTTCACAGAATATGCATAAACGACATCTTTCTGTCATCAGTGTTTCACCTACAGTAGTTATTTACCTTCTGACTGCCATAATACAGATGGTTGTTGATATGTAAGGTAAAGCGGCTCAGCTAAACACACATAGTCAGCAGCTGCACATGGTAAACCCATGTGACCATACTCTCAGGCCATGTGAGTCTTTCTCAACCTCTGTCTGCATCATGACACGCATAAAAGATCAGTAACACACGTGCACAGAAATAACATATTCAACACACTTTCATGGCAATTCATAACTATTTTACATTTTAGCAAACTGGTGGTTAATTTGCACATTTTGGTACAATCAGTTTACGCCCCACTGATGGTTAAGTTTAGGGATAGGGTAAGGGGGGGGACCACCTCATAAAATAGTTAAAGGTGCAGTATGTAATATTGACAGCTTGTGTTTGAAATGGGTTCTGCAGTCTGAATACAAAATATTGGAGTGTGTTGTCTTTCCCGTCCTCTCCTCCTCAGACTCGATGCTCAAGTGGGTTGCCAGATTGTGGACAGGTAACAGGAATGAGGAAAACTGTTAATGAATGAGTTGATTTATCAACATTTTAATATGCCTCTGTTCATAGAACATTTTAGATGTTTTAATTGTTTTTCAAAGAAACAAGTAAGTGAACTTTTTGCATGTTTCATCTGCAAATACAATATAAGATGGTATCATTATGGTTTAGAACAGTCAAAAAATTACATACAGCAACTTAGGCAGTTTCTGCACTACTAGTATCATTTAGCCGAACTACAAAAATACAGCATGTTTTCAACAACCTTTGCAAATGCCATTTTCACGCTTCACAACTCAAACATCACAAACACAACTCTTTAAGGTAGAAATAAAGGTAAAAGTAGGCTACTTTCAATTAAAGGTCATTTTACTGTATACTTTTAACTTAAGGTTTAGCTCACATCAAAAAGAAACTCTCCAAATTCATTGTATTGATTGAAACCCAAAAATTATTTCAAATTCCTCCATCTTGCTAAAGACTACCAATGTTTACCCTGTTTTACCTTGTTCCTGTTGCCTTTATCTGTATATTTTGGCAAATCTTCAAAATTTTGCTCGCAATTCTGTAATGGAATCTGAATTTCTTTTCCCACACAGACAAAACACCATCTGACTCAGCCTGATACGCCCCAAACTCTCGCTATTGGCTGCACAGAGGTATGCAAATACATTCAGTGCAGTGAACATTTTACGGTCTTGAGGCTTCCACAGAAGATATATTTAACATTTTTTATAGTTAGACCACTACGGAGCCCCTAAAGAGACATGGTGGTGGACCAACCTGTCCTCCAACTAATACGCTCATATAGGTCGTTTGTCCAAATCCCTGAAATACGACCCATCAGAGCTATTGCGCCCCTATCGGCAAAAGGTCGTTTGTACCTGTCGTTTGCATTTCGTGTAGCTCAGTTGGTAGATTATTGCGTTATACCTTGATATGCAATCATGCTATCTTGGGTTCGATCCCAGAGAATGGATGTGCACGTAAAATGTATATGCTCAATAAATCATAATTTAGCATGATTTCTGTGAGGGTTAGGTTTAGGGGGTGGGGTTTGGTGTGGGTCATTCGAACGAATAAGCCACCTAGTAAAATATGTATGAATTACTGTGAGATCGGTGTAAAAAGTCCACACATTGCATTTAAATAAACGTGCGTTTTGATTGGTAATGACGTTATACGTCATTTCATGACGACAGATGCAACGCGATACTGTCATTATTTTTACGCCCGCTAGAGGCCGCTTAACTTTAAAATGTAAATATAGGTCGTAATAAAGTGCTTGCACAAACGACCTATATGGTCGTTTTTTGTTGGAGGACAGGCTCTGGTGGACAAAAATCGGGGTGAGTGGAAAAAATTCAGGGTAGGAGGAAAAAATATTTTTATATTTTTTGTGTTCCCTTGAGAAACTTTGCGTTCTCTCACAAAGATATTTGCGCTCTCTCACAAAACTTTTGTGTTCACTTTAATGTTCTCTTGCAAAACCAGTTGAGTTTGGACAAACACGTCCTGTTTACTTTAAAGCTTGCAGTGGTTCATACAGAGAGTTTTATTTTGAACTTGGACAATTTGTAGTTTTTAGTTTTTCATACAGATTTTGTCATTAATCACTTACGCCCATGTCGTTCCAAACCCGTAAAAGCTCTGTTCGTCTTCAGAACACAATTTAAGATATTTTGGATGAAAACCGGGAGGCCTGTGACTGTCCCATAGACTGCCAAGTAAATAACAGTGTCATGGTTCATAAAAGGCATAAAATCACCGTATGCTGCGTATGCTCTTCTGTATCATCCACGCCACAAAGATGTGCTGTTTTCTTTCAAATCAAATACATGTAGAAACAGCGCATCCTTGTGGCGCGGATGATACAGAAGAGCATACGCAGCATACGGTGATATGGACAGATGGAGCATTCTGACGAAGACTTTCATACCTTTTATAGACCTTGACACTGTTATTTATTTGCCAGTCTATGGGACAGTCACAGGCCTCCCGGTTTTCATCCAAAATATGTTAAATTGTGTTACGATGATGAACGGAGCTTTTACGGGTTTGGAACGACATGGGGGTAAGTGATTAATTACAAAATTTTCATTTTGAGGTGGGGTATCCTTTTAAATGCTTATCGTGCAATTCAGCTCATATTTTGGCTCATCAATTTGCATGTACACAGTACATATTTGTAATACATAATATAACATATTTGGTCTTTTTTATCATCTTCATTAAGCCGTGTGAAGTGTTTTATGAACCACTGCCAGCTGTATAATAAACAGTGTTTGTCCAAACTCAACTGGTTTTGCCAGAGAATGCGAAAGTTTTGTAAGGGGGCGCAAAATATTTTTTCCACCAACATGTCCATTTAAGGGCTCCGTAGACCACTGAGACTTTCAACCAGTATAACAAAAATATTGCCTATACCACTTTACATTTTCTCATAAGATCAGGTTGACATATTTCTTCTTTTCTTGATTTAATTTTTCTTTTCAGCTGCATACTGTCTACTCAGTAAACACGCTTCACATCACTGTCTTCCCTTCCTGTGCCAGAGTTGCACAACACAAACCACAGTTAGTTGCTAATACGCTTGTTCATCCATGCCAGACAGAGGAAAGGATTACATGAGGGCAGCACTAGCCTGTTCTATCACAGCAGCTGACCTCTACAAGGGAACACAGTGTTCCCGGCTGCCTGTTTTGATAAATAGGAAAATTTGGGTGGTGTGGAAACGGTAGTGGTGGAGTTATATAAGACACCTTAAAAAATATACAAAAATATTGAGTTATTGTGCGCATTTGGGAAAGTGATGTGGCATTTTGCAAACACTCAGCAAGCACCAGTGCGAATAAAATTTGGCGAGTTTGATAAAAGTTTGAGTTTCTAAGCAGTTGGTTGGTATTGGAAACTGCAAGTTAATACATGGTTAAACTGAAGCGTAAGAATGATAATCTGATCTTTCAAGTCAAAGACTGCATTCCAGTTGACAGGGTCCCTATGTAGTGTTCACTGTTCCTGTGCACAGAATCTCTACTCAGTTTGTAAAAGTTATGTATTCTAGCTAGTTTTCACACTATGTGGCTTCACTAATATCTTGCCACAAATAAATTAGAAGGCTGTTTACTGTATCTGCCACTATCCTTGTAATTACATAATTATAGTGTTATATATGATATGCATGCACAGTGCTCACACAGTATTCATACATTTCTTATGCAATAAGTAAATACTTAATTGATTGAATAATTTTTTTCTTCCACCACCTCGAACAGATTTCATAATACATTGTGCCTTCTCCGTTAAAAATGCATGCAATTCTGACTTAGATTACGGCCTGAAGATCATCATAATTGTGCTGCTTACCATGTGATGTTGCCTACATAGGCAGCTCACTAGGTTTAGAAACAACATCTATCTTGCTAATGAGTAATAAAATTCAACTAGCACCAATATTGGAAAGAGTAAACATACAAACAATTTCATCAACTACCAAAACAATTTCGAGCTAAAATGAGCTGAATTTAATAATGAAGTTTATCCAACACTCATGATTGCACTCTATTGCATCACATCATAATGTTACCAGCCCTTGGCTTCATGTGCAGCCTGCTTTTCTACAATACAACTTAAAACCCTTTCTGATTTAATTTATTTTGCAGTTGGAATGTCTCACAATCAGTCACACCCGGGTGTTAAATTGTGACGATGGACTTCAGCACGTCTGTCAGACCTGTTCACACACCATCATGGAATCCCACACCCATGAAGTCACTAACCAGGACCTGCTTAAAGATGTATTTCCCTTTACACAAACACATGGGGGTGGCTAGTGGACTATATGTCATCAGGATCAGGTTTCAGAGGATTCTGGACAATGATTGGATAAGAGCACAGCAGAGGAAGAACAAGTTACTTTGGAGTGCAAAGGTAAATTTATGAGCTTGCTTATATAAAGCCATCACATTTACAGGAAGCTGATACTTTATAACACATTTATGGGATCATTTCTCAGTTAATGTTTGTTTTAGTATTTTAGATGGTCTGAATGAGTAAAGAAAACCATAATTTAATATAAGAGATTTATATATGCCTGTGTATATTTTGTAGTATGATTTGTAATGGAATCAGAAAATAATTTTCTTGTTTCAAATTCTTGTTAGGCTTGTTAGGTTATTAGGTTTAGTGGTTTAAATTAAACTGTGTGTAACGACTGTTTATATGAGAGAAGTGGGTCAGATGTGTTTCTGTGTGTGTGTGTGTGTGTGTGTGTGTACTCACACTGAGCGTAATCATACTGGCTTTCATCACATGATCAGTGTGCATGTGATACTCAGGGCTGTGTTTTCACTCTCTCACATGGCCGTGGAATTATGAATTAGGATCACACCCTATAGCTATATGTTTGAGTGAATGTAAAGCCCTGTCCCACTTAGCTGTGCTCCTGCAGTACAATAATAAACCAAACATCTGGGAAAATGGTACGTTTTTACATTACATGGATATCTGAAGTTTCAATAGAGCATGTTTGTGTTATGCAGCCAATCATAGCGCTAGAAAAAAAACAGCTTACCTCAATCCTGTCGTAATTCTTCTGGCATTCCTTGACCAATAATTACGAGAATAATTAATGAGAAACTTCATCTCATTTTTTACCGTTCATTTTGAATGGCAAACCAATCTTGTTTATTTTCATCACTCTCAAATTACTGTACAGTGTAAAGCCAAGAAAGCTGTTTACTCACTGTTTTGATTTTGTGAACCTGTATGACTTCCTGTGTTTTGTGGAACACCGAGGAGTTGTTTAAGAAATGTCCAGTCAGCTCATTTCTGTACAATGCCCAAAAATAATAAACAGCTTCATGTGAAATAAAATATGTTGATGAACACTGGAAATCAAAAATATTGAAGCCCATTGACTTCTATTGTATGGGGGGGGCACTTTCTTAAAATATGACATGAGGATGAGTAAAGTATGACATCAATGCTTAGGTGGACTATGCCTTCAAATCACATTTGAGAGCAAATTCAACATGTAAATCAGTCACAATGCACATCTGAACCGATGCCATTGATTTCGAACTTGAAGCAGAATGTCTTGAAGCACAAGAAAGAATGAATATGCATGAATGTGGAGGGGAAGTTTTTCAGCCAGTCATACATTTTGTATGCTTTTTTATGAGAAAGAGTTTTGTTATTTGTGTAATTATTTTCAGTATTTTATTCTACCTTTGGCGGCATAACTCTATTACATCTACTGTTTTGAATACATATGAGCACACAGCATTCTTTGAATATCAGTGAGGCAAAGTCTAACCAAGTGTGTGATACTTCCACAAAAGTAGGTGTTATCAGCACTGAGCTGGTATGTAATGTGTTTTTAGGTGTGTGAGTACAAACTTTTCCTTAAACACACACACACAGCAGAAAACAGTGAATACAAAAACTGTTTACGCTAACAAGGCCCATTAGTTCAGAGGACTGTGAATATCCACTCTTCCTGTTTGGCCACTATGGATGGCTGAAACCTCTGTGTGTGTGCTCCAGGGGAAGGGGGTGTGTGTGTGTGATTTTGTGTGTTTGGAGGAAGTGGAAGGGCTAGTGGTTAACACAAGCCTCCCTGTAAGCTCAAATTGATTGAGACAGATTGAGACACTTGCAGTCATTCAAATAATTTAAACCACCTTTCCCAGAGCTGGCAACAAGTAAATAATGTGCTGGGGCGAGGCAGTGCTCTGACTGGTCAGTTGTAGATGGTAACAATTTTCTGATTGGTTCATTATAGATAGCAACAGTGATCTGATAGCTCAGTTTAAGTGTTTAACAGTGCTCTAATTTGTCAGTCATAGATGGTAACAGCTCTCTGATTGATCAGTTCTAAACCATAACAGTGTTCTGATTGGTCTTCAAAAGACATAGAGAGTGCTCCAGTTGATCCATTAGATGATAACAGTGCTCTGATTGGTTGGTTGTAGACAGTAACAGTGCTCTGGTTAATAATATACAGGTCCAGTGTAATGATTGGTCAGTTAAAGACATGGAGAGTGTCCTGATCGAGCATTGATTCTCATTGACTGAGCTAATAAATTAGTTAATTCTAGATATCCTGAGGGAGATGCACACTGTTTGGCCATTTTCACCCCTTGCTCCCACCCGTCTCTCTCTTTCTATCCTAAAAATGCTGATTCTTCTTTCTCCACACATTCCAGCACAAATCTCTCTGCCTGACTGGTTCAGTAAAAGCATGCTTCTGGAATCCACCCCCACCTTCCTGTTTAAAATCCATACTGACGTGTAACAATATAAACACTCTGAATGTTACTGATAGGTTTTTTATACATATGATTCTCTCACTGAAGTCGAATTAGCCTTTTAAGTGCTTCCCTTCAGCCGAAGCTTCTAATGTAAAGCTCTTAGAACAAAGCACACTTAGATCTATTATAAAAAGGTCTTTCGAATAAGCTCTCAGCACAGGCCTGCTGAAAAAACCAGCATATGTTGGTTAGGTATGTTTTGACGCTGGGATGCTGGTTTATGTTGGTCCTTTGCTAGTTTATGCTGGTCCATAAACCAGCAAAAGAACCAGCATAAACCAGCATCCCAGCATCGAAACATACCTAACCAGCATATGCTGTTTTTTTTTCAGCAGGGAGAGCCAAAGGCCCCTGCTTTATTAAGGTATTTCCTACTAAAACGGGAAGTTGTGAAGGATCGAAAGGCTTATACTTTTTTTTTATTAGCTAATAGCTAGGACATGCAATTTTTTATTTATTTATTTTTTTTGTCACGTTTTAGTAGTACATTAGCTAATCAGTGTTAGCATCTATGCTAATGACCTCAAGTCCTCCAGGAAAGTTTATTTTTAAGAGTTCAAAAGTTGCAATTATGACACGATGTACAAAAAAATGTACATAAAACAGAACCGCCACCTAATAAATTGACTAAATGAATAGTATTACTGTATTTTGTATAACCAGTATCAGCTTGATTCTATCATGATATTTTAATAGACATGTCCTCTACTCAAAAAAAATTATAGCTCAAAGAAAATTTCACAGATGGTAATGCGACATTGCGGTGGCTTTCATGTGCAGACATCTTGTAAATACAATCCTTCCAACATGACTTGAAGGCAGCATAACATATATGGACTTAAAGTCATAAAACTCTGATTTTGTTTATATGAGGTCTTTAAAATATTCTTTAATCATGCTCCAGACTGCAGTGAAGTCTCCTGAAGCAGTTGTGAATATACAGCTGGGCTGTTACTGTGGCAAATGCTACCCAAGTTTATGGTCTGATGGGTACATGTGGCTGCAATAAATAGCAGCATGCCTATAACAACAGCAGAGACGACACATGCAAGAATTTTTTAATGTGCAGGTGATCATGTGTAAAGATTGGCTGGTCCATAGAGAGCTTTTTGAACAGCGTGTGTGGGTGATTGTGTGCTGCAACACTCAAGGTTAGGTACTGGAGTGTGGTAGTTTATGAGAATTCAAAGTAGAAATAATGCTTTTAATCTTCACTCTCCCACACACGCAAATAAACAAACAAATGCACACCTTAACCACCTGAAACTAAGAACCATATAGAGCCATGAATTCATAACCTATAACGCCAGCTTGTATGCATGTGGAGTTTGCACATAGCGAATGCCATTATACTTAACCGCTTGCTGTCAACAGAAAAAGCAATGTTCACTGTGAAGCAACTGAATGAGAGGTGTGATAGGAAAAGTGTGTGTGTGTGAATGAGATTGTGACGTGTAGCAAGAGGAAAGTTACAGATATTGCTCTAATCACCATCCCTGTGTAAGACAGAGCGAGCGTGTGTGAGAGAGAGATAGAGAGTGAAAGAGAGAAGCATGTTTCTGTTAAGATAAAGTGCCAGCTCTCACATACAGCTTATGACAATAATAGGAGCATCAGAAATTAGCCAGTGGGAGATAAGAGCTTACGAATATCTGAATGTTAATAGGGGTCATCTGATGCAAAACTTACTTTTAAATGTGTGTTGGCAGTGTGTGTACACAACCACCCTATAATGATAAAAATCTACCTAGTGGTATTTTTTAATCTCTATTAATAATATCCCCTTCTTGTCTTTGTGAGGTCACACAGACCCAGGCCCCTCCCACGATTGTTGAATGACACTGACGTATGTTCGTGCAAATTATTCGTGATCCAGCCTCACCTACAGATGAAGTGATTATAGGGATTTTTTATAAATCTTTGCAAATCGCCTTTCCTAATAATGTGCTAGTTAGCAAGTTTTCACAGCTAAATGCGGCTAAAGTAAACAGGACGGCTCGTCACCCCACAGAAGAGTGGGGCAGGGTGAGCAGAGCTCATTGGCATTTCAAGGGAAATGCAACAAAACGGGTTGCTGTGAATAGAGCTGATTTTAATGAGGTAAAAAGGGTGATTTTTACATTACCTTTTATTAACCAAAATCTTAACCAAAGAATGTTATAGACTTTTCATTAAGACCCTAACTTGTGGAAAACGGTACTTTGTCATACAACAATTGGTCTGCGCAGCGCAAACAAAGCCAAAACGTGGATATTTTAGGCAATATAGAAATCCTGGCCAGGACGTGTCCTGGGAAAATGGCACGTTTGTTCACCCCATGCAAGGCAAAGGCATTTAAAGTGCGAAACGACCGCTGCTGACACAGCTGACTGACATCTCGTCCTAATAATATAATGTACACCACATTAAAGACTTTATAAATGAAACAAAAAAGTTGCATTCATGTATCTGACTGATCAAACATTTTAGAGAATAGAATTGTCACGTTGCATGCATGTTTTTGATTCTGTTTTATTTTCATTGAGTGTTTTCTGTGTGTGTGTGATTTCCCTTGGCCTAGTTTTCCTTAGTTGTCTGATTAGTCATTCATTCCCACCTGTGTTCATTAATTAACTCATTGGTCCCTCATTTGGTGTAGCACTTATAGTCTTGCATTGCCTCAGTTTCTTTGTCTTGTCTATTGTTGTTTTAAGAGATCGTGTTGTTCTGATCCCCAATGTGGATTTACTGATAACAAGGTTATGGTACAATAAAATGATAATCATTTACTTCCAGGGTATGCATCATTGGAAAACATTACCATTTGATGCCATAACTATTACCATATCACCACCAGCACAGTACGTCTTCTGTACGTCATCTGTGTCTGCTAGCACAGTATGGAGTTCACAAACAGAACACTGCTAACAGGCTGTCTATAAAAGTACACACACACTAGCAGCCTTGCACCATATTAAATATTACAGAAACACCCCAAAAACATGGCCATGCCAAGATTCACACACAAGCCTAATGTATCCAGACCTCCCTTCAGGGACACAGCAAGGGCTAACACTGTGAGCAGCAGTTTAGATCTTAATTAGTCCTTGATTAATTTATTAAGTGTGGGAGAGTGTAAAGACCCAGTGAACTGAAAGAATGAACTCATTCTGCTCTGCTGGGATGTGTTTGTGCTTGTTTCTCTATACCTGCGAGGGACACATTTATAAAAATGTTCTCACAAATAAATCAAACCTTTTAAATAGGGCAGTTTATAAAACAGGCCAAATAAGGATTTAATAAAAATGTATTTAAAATGGAAGGGAAAGCTGTCAGTAGGTTTAAAGTATCATAATTAGCTTATTTTAGTCAAGTATATTTTTGGCATTTCATTGTTGGTCTTTTGGTTTAGGTGGTTGCCAGGCCTTGCTACGCAGTTGCTTAGATATTGTGTATTGTGGGTGGTTACTATGGTATTGGTGTTGTGGGTGGTTGCTAAGTGGATTTCAGCTGTCTGTCAAACAAAGGGTGCTTAGTAAGACAGAGCATAGTATTATACAGTCTAATAAAACTAGTCCATAGTTTTTATTTCTCTTTAGTTTACTACATTACATCCATAGCAAACTATTTTTAGATGATGCATGTTATTATTTATTCATTTAGTGCAATTTAACTCTCAGACTGAATGTAATTTGGAGTAGTTCATCACAGTAGTACATGCGTCAAAATACACAAAACCGAATTTGAATAATAATGGAAACTGTGGTGATATTGACTGCTGAAATAAAAAATATCCTGCTGTCAATTTCTGACATCTTGTCAGCTTAATCTAGGCACACTTAAAGATTAATGATTGTCAGTTGTATTTTACCGCTCTTTTACCATGTTAAGATTCAAGATTAAAGATTCAAGATTTTTATTCGTCACATACATAATTATATAGAGCATATATAACCAGCAGTGAAATGTGAGTCAGGTCCCGCTCCATGGACAGTGCAATTATTAAAGAATACAACACAGATGAAAATATACATAAATATACATATGAAAGAATGAAATAAAAGTAAACAATAAAAATATAAGGATAATATATATATATATATATATATATATATATATATATATATATATATATAATATATAAAGATGTATACTGTAGAATTTAATATAGATATAGAACTGTTAAGGCAATAATTCTGTTTTGTTTATTTTTTTTTCTTCTATTTCTCCGAAAGATTTTAAGAGATAAAGTAGATTTCTTATATTAATATGCACACACAATTTAATCTGCATTTCAAATCCATTTGACACTATTCTCAAATGATGGTGCTCACTACATAAAAGTCTACACACAATAATCCAATGTTGCGTTTTTAATTTAATGGACAGATTTAGGGTTAGGTTAGACTGTTGGGTTAGGGTTAGTAGAATAAGTGGACCTACATGCAAAGTTGCTTAAAGTCAGTAAAGCGTCTCTTGAGTGACCATCAAAATAAAATGTTACCAGACATTAAGCAGAGAGTCTACTAATAGTTGACATATAGTTGCAAAGTTACTTATACTGTAGGTAGTAGAATGTCTAAAGTAGTCTATCAAAATAAAGTGTTACCTCTGTTTCTACCTCTCTCTCTGTCTCAATCACTTACAGCCACTATCGATTCCCTCTCCAGCTGTGAATCATTCCATACACACACTTATAAGTCACATCATACACCGACTATTCACAGATTGTATACTATCCCACAAGCACACAGAGAAACTCATTACTCACAAACAAACCCTTATCATTGATTTTCTCAGGCAGAGAGCTGCCAGCATACATTTCTGCTCTGCTATTGGCTGACAGTGACACAGAAATATAGAAAAGTCAAGAGGGAAAGGAAAATGGGAAAACAGAAGGGCAGCGGGCAGGAATAGACAGAAATGGGGCAAATCTGAATATATGAATCAATGGAGGTGAGTGATGGAGAGCAGAATGCATGGATTATGTGCATTTAAAAGCACAGGCTTTGTCGCATACCAGAAAGTATCCTACCTTGATTATGTTTGGAATGGCATACTACCATACTCAACCATACTCAAAATGTCTTCTGACCTTTATATAAAACTCCCAAAACTTACCTATACATACAATGTACTGACGTTTCCAGCTAAAACAATAGTGGCAGTAAAACACTAACAATTTACTTTTCACACAAATTAGGATTACAGGGATAGATTATCACTTAACAGACACTTTTTTTCACACAGCTCCTTTCACAATGTTATGACCTCAGACAGTTTACCATTGTGCATGATTTGTTAACTAATACTAATACTTATACATTGTTTGTATCACAATAACCAGTTTCATACAGTATGTATGGTAAACTTGCTCAGTACAGCACTGCAGAGCGCTCAGGTACGAGTCCAGTTAAACAGGAGTCATGATAAAAGAGCTCGAAGACTTGAAGGAAAAAGCTAAAATGGCATGGTTGACTAGACAACATGCAATGTGATAAAGCATTGCTGAATTCACGTTCACCCATTTTGAATAAAACTCAACTCGGTTATCATGCAGCTTACTGGAAATTGTACCTTGAAAGTGTCACATGCAAGAAGCAATGTAATATCATTTTGCAGAAACGTCGCCACCGATACTTTTTTTTCCAATGAGCCTGGGTTGATCATATCCTGCTATATATGCAGCATGCAGGATTAATAATGTGTGCAGCATGTAAATTTTCTCTTTGCATAACAGATGACCTTCTACATATGCTAAAGTATACACCGTGCTGGGTACTGTATCCCACAAAGCAATGCGCTCCTGACTTTCCATTTCTCATGTGACAAATGAACTGATTTTTAGGTCTCTTTCTTTACTTATTTGATATTTTATACACAAATTTCGAAGAAACAATGTTAAAATAATTCAGATTTGGGCAGTGCAATTAAGTCATGTGATAATATATCACAGTCATTCCATATGGCACACTGCTGTATACTATTAGGCAATAAATACTGTGTATTACACATTCATATCTATTTGGAATCAAGTATGCTGGTACTCCATACTTGATTCCAAATGGTTCTAAATTCAGTCATTGTTTCTTTAAAATTCAGACGAAAATTGAAAAAATTGAATACTCCATGGCTGTTTACAGAGTACATACAACTATAGGCTGTTTTGTTGTAAATTATACATTATTAAGGGGAAAAAAATGACATTGTGGCCACAAATTAAGAATTCATTCATACAACTTGAGAACTGGCCAACTTTTATTGTGGCTATTGTGTACTAATCTGTTTTATTTAGTTAAATCATGGCCACAATTTAACTAAAACAAGAGAAGGAATTAGTACAATGTGACATTAAAAATTATCGTTTTTTATTATTTCCTCGTTGTACTTTAATCATGGCCATGTTGTACTAATTTATTTAATTTAGTTAAACAGTGGCCACAAATTCTTAATTCATGGCATGTGTAAAGCTCCATACATGTTGCAATGGTAAATGATTCAGATAATATAATGCTAGAATAATATCACATGACCTCACTGTGTTGAATATTTAATTCAGTCCAGGAAATAAATATAGCTATTTTACATTCTTATTCCAAGTTGTAAAAATAAAAAATAAATAAAATCTATTACTCTTACTGTATTTGCAGTATATAGTATGTATACTGTATGCTTGGAATATCCAGATTATCTACATACCTAATGTTAAGTATACAATACAGCATACTCTGTGAAATGTTGTTTCCCACAATGCAGTACACTCTGTTCTTCCTTTTCTAGCATGATGAATTTTCATATGCAAAGAAAATTTCAAATAACACATTTTAAGTCATTTTAAACAGCTTTTGTTTTTAACAGACGGCCAAAAGATAAGACGTCTTTTCTCCAAACTGAATTCAAAATAAAGAACCTTTTGTGAAACAGAAAGGTTCTTCAGATGTTAAAGGTTCTTTAATAAACCTGTCTGACAAAAAAGGTTTTTCTATGGCATCGTGAAGCACCTTTATTTATAAGAGTGTATACACTGTCTACATAGTGTACTGCAGAAATAGTAGTATGCTATTATCACATAACCAGTTCTGTGGTATCTTGCTATCATTCTTATGCAATCCTTTTACTTTCTCTTTTTTCTTCTGTGGATTTATATATCTTTCAATCTCTTTTCGTCATCTCTCACACGCATCTTTATTTTCCTCAAGGATCTCTGCCACCTTCTTTCTCGCTTTCTGTTGTTCTCTTGCTCTCTCACTCGCCTCCTATAATAATATTTGATTTAGCAGCTTTCTTTTTTGTAGTTGATACATCAGAGAGGAGAGTGAAGGGCAGCTAGATTGCAGAAGAGTAGGAGGAGGAAGAGGAGAGAGGCAGGCGCTCACACCTCCTGCTCCCGGGAGTGAATAATTGCTCTGATGATGTTGGCGGAGGGAGGGAGGGAGCGTGACGTAGTGCGGGAGGCGTGAGGATTCAGGGAATACCCTCATGAAGAGAGACAGAGAGGGTGTGTGGGTGTATGATGAAGAAACGCTCTCAAATGTAAAACCTCTCTCTCTCTCTCTCTCTCTCTCTCTCTCTCTCTCTCTCTCTCTCTCTCTCTCTCTCTCTCTCTCTCTCTCTCTCTCTCTCTCTCTTTCGTTTCTCCTTCAGTGGTGTGTGGCGTGAGAAAGCTGAGCCTCCAGCCCATGTTTAAAGATTCATGATGCAGAGTTCTGCGTCTCAGCAGAGAGCTCCACTTACACACACACACACACATACACTCCATATGCTTCTGTACCAGCAGAGAAACATTGTTCATGCTCACATTCACCATGAAGATGTGTGTAAATTAAATGCAGCTTAGACGTGAATGAACTGCACATCTAAGATGTTTTATTTTGTTTTATTTTGCTTGTTAAGTAAATGTATGTTGATTAAAGTAGATATTTATACTTGAAAACAAGACAAAAATAGTGTAGAATCAATTTTTGACTCATAAATTGCTACAAGACTATCTTGTTTTATTTTGCTTAAGTAAATGTATGTTGATTAAAGTAGATATTTATACTTGAAAACAAAACAAAAATAGTGTAGAATCAATTTTTGACTCATAAATTGCTAGTAAATTTCTCAAATTATTACAAAGACATGTAAAAGTTGCATTAAACATGTTGAAGTAGAAAGACTAAAATATTTTTTTCTTGGAAAACATACTCCAAATAATTCTCCATATAATTCTCCAAACATATTCCAAATAATATTAGAAGACATTTTTTTGATCAAGAACTCATGATTGTATGCATAAAACCTTAATTCAGAGGGATATTTTTTCCTACCCCACTGACAATTTTTTTTGTTTAAATAATCATGCAAAATAGGACAAAAGAGTGCACTAAATGTTTCAATCACTTATCCATCTTTATTCCCTGCATTGCAGCAGAACGATTTTGCAAATTTCATGTTAGAATTGGCCGTATGACACGTTATGCTTCATAATGCAGCACTGAACTTGCTTATCACTGCATGCCGCTATTTATAGTGCTTCCCAAGAGCAGAGAAAGACTCCCATCTGAAAGAGCACACACACACACACACACACACACACACACACACACACACACACACACACACACACACACACACACACTCCTGCTGAGGGAAGAGAGTAGCTGCAGTGGGAGGGGTAGAAAAAAAAGGAGATTTCTGAAACTCTCAGAGTGAGAACTTGAGAACAAGGTTAGACAGAGAAGGTTAGAAATACATGGATATGATTGATGGGCACAACACCAAATGAAAAGAGGTGAAGGAAGAATATAAAGGAGGTGAGACTGGAAGTGGAAGAATAGGAGAAAGATGAACAGCATGATGAATATTTCTAAAATCATCCATCTGAAAGATGTGCATTTTGCTTTTACCATGAATAAGGTACAAGATAAAGGAAAGAATGCTGCTGTCTGGCCTGAGAGGCAAAAGTTCTGTCAGATGACCAAAAGGATAATTGACATGAGAGCCCTCTAGTGGTTGGGCTCATGACTCCAGCCAAAGGTGTTTTGGTACAGCCATTGCCTGCATTACTGCCCATAGTGATAAACACGCAATTGTGATCACTGCCTGGCAACTGTAACCACACTACAGTTATTATTGGGTTGAAGAAAAAATATTTAGCATAATTAATATTAAATTAAAACTGTAACATCAGTGAATCACAATGGCTCAAGCCTTAATGGCCTCAGTAAACACAAACATCTTCTATTTCCTCACTTTTAGAAGGAAGTTGATTTAAAGATTATGCCAACATGCCAAATTATATCAGAAGGAAGTTCCCTGGTGTCATGTTATTATTATTATTATGGCAACCGATATAGATATCGATGACACTGTCTGAACAAATGGTTCAGATTTCATCACTGACATCAATATGACAGTGTGGACAATAAATACTAAAGCAAGCTGGAATTGTGTTTTCGCATACCGAAGAAGATCAGAAAGGAAACACAACAGCTTTTTGGGCGCATATTTTGCTTATCAGAATTGTGAAAATCTCAAGCACACTTAAAGATTTTATCTTTTGCTTGTCTTACGTTTCCCAAATCAGAATTCCAGAATCAACTTTTTCCATATCATGCTTACATATCTGACTTTATTCCTGCGGTGCGATTCCTATCTGAAATAAAAGCCAAGAATCTTGACTTTGTCAAAGAAACCCGCAGATGCACGTGAAGTAGAGCTGAGCCAGGCTTTGAGATGCTGAAGAGTGATTATCTATCACCGTTCATGTCTACATGTCATGCAGAGCGGTGTGGCGTCTTTGTGAGAAAACAAATGGAAAACATCCTCAAGAGATGCGGATAGAGCACCGTCGGAATTCAATCTGGCATGTCAAAGTCATGCAGAGAATGTAAATCGCATATAAAATGACTAGAGGTCTGGTTTGTATGAACATCGTCCAGAGTGTATTCCAAAAACAGGCACTCCTGGACAGATTGGTTGTTGTATGCCACAGCAGTGAATGATGAGATGGTGGGATTCGGTGAAAATGGCAACATACTATTAAAATCCCATCAAAACTGGGGTTTTGTGGCTTCTACTGTACTCAGTAATTATTAATAACCCACCATGCATTCATGGTCATAAATAGTTGTTTGATAAATGGCCTTCTAAGATGACCACCTGTCAGCGAAGTCATCATAGATGGGGAAACTTCTGTAATGATGAATGGGAGACTGCAGCAAAGATATTTTTTTGTTTTTCCATTTGCTCCAAAAGCAAAATAAAAAAATTGCTATAGTATTCATAGCATTTGCATGACCCTCCAAAAGAGGAAAAATATTAGAGAGACTGAAACCAATTTTTATACTAAAGTATAATACGATTATTATATAAAGTATAAGTATAAATCCCTTTTTAGTGCTCATTAAAACAAGAAAAAAAAATAATAATAATAATATATATATATATATATATATATATATATATATATATATATATATATATATATATGTTGACAACTTATACAAAGGAATCATGCATAAAAAATGATATGGTACATTCATAATACTGAGCTAACAACAGTTTAATATAAGTCATCCAAAACTTCAGAAGTGTATGTTGGCTGATCTGGATGTTCTGGAATGTTCCAGAAAGCTAGAATATTAGAAATAGAATATAACAGAAACTTCTAGAATGTTCTCATCCTTGCAAAATAAGTACAAAAATACCATCAATATTAAACCAATGTTTTATAATTAATAATAGAATTTCTCAAATTGACCTGAACTGAATATTTATCAAAATATTGATACATTTTTCAGGGAAATGTCCAATAAATGTCCAATAAGAACACACTAACCTTTGTGTTCAGTTTTATCTAGAACTGGTTTTATCAAAAAAAAAAAAAAAAAAAGTATTATGTTGGTTGTTGTAGGTATACTGCCGCAGTTCAGAAATGTCTGCCGAGTAGCTCTAAAAGTGAATTGCTTTATCGTGTTTGAAAATAACATAGTAACTTACACTAAAGCCAACCCTTAACCTAACTGAACATGTTAATCCCAGAAGCCTCAAGTCAGTCCATCACATCAGCATCTACGACAACAGAGACAACACCAACCACTGCTAAAGTATTGTATCATTTTTTCATGTACTGTATTTTCATTACACATAGTCACATGCCATTTTAGCTTGCTTCTACAAGACTTAAGCTCTATTATCATGACTCATGTGTGTTTAGAATCATATGTGCAATGCTGTACCAGGTGAGCTACCGAGCAAGTTCACTATGTCAGTAAAGCCACACATTTGGAGCAGGTTGTGTAATGCAAATTTTACCTTTTACATATTACCTTTAGCCCTGATGAAGACCTGTGCACAGAAACACGCTGGCACATTGACACATTGATAATCTGCCCCTGTAATGGTCATTTATGTGAAAAGGAGTACAGGTTGTTGGTGTTTTGTTGTCACTAGTGTTCATTTCAGCTGGAAACTGCAGTGAATTGTATGTATGGGTACATTTTTGGAGTTTTGAATTGTAAGTAGAGGCACTGCTGCTTTTGATGATAGTCACTAATGAAGGACTGACGCAATCAAGTGTTGTCATGACATTGTTTTCCTGAGACACTGGCTCTGCTGTTGACCTTCAGTGATTCTCATACCTCATCAGCCATTAGAATCAAGGAAAGATATGCCCATCTTTATACACACAAAGAGACCATTTCATCCATTCAGTGTACTGTTCTAGAGCTTTAAGCATCTGACCTTTCACTGAGCGTTTCACTGAAGTCCTTGTTGTCATATCGCCCATGTTTGCTTATTTCGTCCTGCTCTAGGTAAGATGAGCAGATTCAGCTGTCTTTACTGCTGTCTGCATATCCTGATCACTGCGAATTACAAGCAGCTGCGCAGCCATTATATACACTAGCCACAGAGCAGCAGCTGTGCACACCGTGATACATCCTCAATAAATAACAAGTAAAGCTGGCTTTGTAAAATCTCGAACTCAATGAAAGCAGTGCAGATCATAGAGTGAAAGAGAACAGCAAATAGGTTAGTCTGCAAAGAAAACATGCTTGTTTCCTGTGCTGAAAAGATCCCTCCTTATTTGCAGGCTAAATTAGATTCAAATGGGTTGGAAGCATTATCATTTTCCACATGCATGGAGATTTTGGCACCTCATTTGACTGAGTGACACTGACAGTGGTCAGTCTTTTTTGCTTATTTACATTTTTTATTATATATATATATATATATATATATATATATATATATATATATATATATATATATATATATATATATATATATATATTAAAAATGTTATTATTTTGTGCATACAATCACTCAAAAACACCTCTTCTATGATAAACACATTTTAATTTCTGAACTCAAATTCATACAGAAGAATAAAGTCAAACATATTAACTGGCCTTAAAACAAAATTCATTCTTTGAAAGAATTAATATTTACAAATAAAAGGAGTTTGGCACAATCTTTAAAAACATTGTTTTAAATAAATATCCTTAAGTAAAAAAAACCCTTTAAATATAAAAATCCTTGTATTATTTAAACAATTTACTTTTATTTTTTACACCAATTTTTTACATTATTTTTTTTTATATTGTTTTAATATTATATATTTAATATCATAAACAAAAATAATTGAGATATATATGTTCACATATATTCAAAGTGTAAGGAAAATATGTTATACTTTATTTTTGTCGGTTACGCTAGAGTCATTAAACTGAAGAAATAAAAAAGTGAATTCAAAAATGTATCTGAAACTTGCTACATATGTTTACAACTAATTTTTCCTTTTCTTTATTATGGACAGTTCTATTTCACTGACCCATTTATCATGAGCAAGTATTCTTCATAAACCAGCTCTGGCTTTGACCATAAGTCGAGATCCATCTGAGAGTTGTAAAATGAAATGTTGCAATATTATAAAAGTAGATTGGATTAACTGCTGACTGAGTGTGGCTTTAACCGGGCTTCTTAACCTACATTTACTTATCCTACTGGCATGCAACACTCTTTACTTATTCATGAAGACATGCTTCTGCCTGTTCTTGACTTGAGAGTGTAAGTATGGAGGGGCTATACTGTATATCCAAATCTACATTTTTAATGTATGTATGAGTGAGATGTGATGTGCAAACTTAAATCCCTGTAGATATAAAACATAATTCCACATGTGTTTACTGAAAATTAGTACAAAACCAGACGAATTGCTAATCAAATCTAGTCCAATCATAACCAAAACTAGCCCAGTTACATTCTGGGGCAACTTAGCTATCAAGATCGTTTCAAAATGACATTTCAGGGGGCTCCACCTGCATTCTGGGAGGGCAAGGAGTTTTGCTTCAACCCACAGACTAAAAAAACAACCCACAGCAACAGTATGACAATGACCACGACGACAACGTGACATACAGCCAAGTATGGTGACCCATACTCAGAATTCGTGAAAATTAAATTTCATTTTTTTGCTATATTTTATATTTCTTTTTTTATTATTTGTTAACATTAATACATGCGTATACATTTGTATGTGTATATGTATCTGTGTTTAATATAAGTATTGTATGTAAAATGAAACAATATATATATATACTGATAAATCCATCTCACCCCTTTCATGCCAATAAAACACAATCCATACACAAATGAAATATGACAAAAGAATATTGGAAACCAAACATTTTTGGTGACTATTGACTTCTACTGCATGGTCACGTGGACATTTCTCAAAATTGTTTCATTTATCTTCCACAGAAGAAATGAAGCCATACGCATTTAAAATGTCCAGTAAATGATAATTTTCTTGTTAAAATGAACTATCCTATTAGCACGGCTAGATTAGTCAGACACAAACCCTTCGAACACAGAAGCATCGTCACACCTAGGATGCATTTCCTGCTGCTGTGCCACTCTGGTAACCATGCCGACCACACAGATGGCCAATCCAATCTATTCCAATCAGAGCAGTGGCCTCCGCCACTCTTGCAAGGAATTATTAATAGCTGACAACCCCAGAGCCACATCAATCTCTCAGCAAAGCCATCATCAGCTGAGCTCATAATCATCCTGCTTGATGAAGCTCCCGTCCGCGAGGCTCTCATTGGACGACCGGGAGACTCTCCACAGTGAAACACGACCTCACAGCATCTGGAGGTCATGCCTGAAAAGGCCCCTAGATCTTGCAAACAACCTCTCTCATCCGTGTGATAGTTTTGTGTACGTCTGAATGATGACCTCTAGGAAAACTGCGTGCCAGTTCATGTCACACCGCAATCTGCTGTGATAATGAGAATTTCAGTGTTGCCGCTGGCTTCATATTTAATCTACATTTTATTTCTGGAGTGTTTCTGTCTTTTTTTTAGTTTTTTTTTTCTGCTTCTTTTGAACATAGCCAATGGATTAATGGATGGATATATGAATGGATTTCTGATCGAGCATCTAGTACTGTTATAGTCAATGTTGTTTTAACCTAAAATGTATTAATAGTGAGATTAGTTAATACATTTTAATGCAAAAGAAATTCTACATTTCAAATTTGAAAAACCCATATTGGATGACCACATCATGAATTTCATGAATGATGAATCTATGGTGATAATGGCCCTGGTACATTTGGTTTGAAGTGGGGAAATGTAATTTATTCAGGTCGCCTTTTCAAGTGGCTATGAAAAAACAAATGTTCTTCATTTTTCTGGGACAAAATTATACTGTTTCCAGAGAATGATATGGGGAATACATTTTCATTCTGTGGCCATGGCAAGAAATTCTCAGACTTTTTTTGCTCCAAGAAATTATGCTATTGGCGCACTAGATCTGCTATGCACACTGCTGCTGCAGAGCAAGTATGGACTCACTACTGCCAAGAGATACACAGACACACTGCTGTAAGCATGCAAGATATGATGCTACTGTATGAATAGGCATACGTAAATCTCGTTGTAGATCTAGACAGGTGGAGCTGGTGGAGGTGGAGGTTTTCTCATTCAGATCTCATCTCTGTCTATCTATACACACACACACACACACACACACACACACACACACACACACAAATACACATAATCCAATTAGGATTCATTACACTTTTTATAATAGTAGGTGTAAGCAATGTCACCTGCATCAACTTATTTCTTTTGTCTGTCTACAGGCAGTTGCTCTTTCCACGAATTTGTCTTAATGGGAGGTGGCAGAGTGGATATTTTTCTGTGCAAATACAGTGCTGCAAACATTTTGAATAGTAATTATCTCAGTCTGTGAGAACAAGTATGAACGTGATATAAAAATCTGTTGCCGTCTTACTGCATGCTTGGGGAGAGAGTGAACAAGGAGCAAGTTGCCTTGGCAACCGAAAAGACTTGTATGCTCATTCAAAGCGGCAAATTAGATTTTTGTGGCCAACTGGGTTCGTTTGCACAGATTTCACCAACTGATGAGCTTCTATTACTGATTGTTCAATATCTTTTGAGATGTCAAAACGAAATCCAATACAGAAGCCCTGTGACTTTGTGTGGACTGAATAGAGAAAAACAGGGAATGTTCTATATTTGTCAAGCTTGATAATCTTGTATTCACTTCTGTTCACAGGCTCCGATGGATTAAACAATAAAAGCAGAAGCCACGAATGGTGTCCACATGAAGGAGTGTGCAATAATTCACACAATCATAGGGAATCCTGTTAATGCCTTGCTATACAAATGAAGCCTGCTCTGTTTTAGGTTATATAAGATGCCGTTTGTCTATTTGCTTTGAACTCATGCTAAATTGCTTAATTATGCTTGATTTGTGCAAAAGGCAGCCACTTGACATCATGTGTTCTTAAGTCTGATTTTATGGAAGCTTAAAGTCATTGAATGTTTTTAAAGGTCATAGTCTGATTAATCACCTTCAGAATTTGATTGACACTTTAATATTAAGGATGGAGCTTGTAAGACTTGTTTCTGAAAATTTAATCTGACACATTTCATTTGGATATGTCCTCAAGACCACATTTGCCATGCAATTATGCTTTTTATGAATGCCTCATTGCCTTTCTTTTTATTTTTTATCCTTTCTGATATACTCTGATTCAACAATATATGTATAAACATGTATACATTTATATTGACAGTGGAACATAATAGTAATAAATAATAAATAATAAATTAATAATATATATTTTTTCTAACAATAAAAGGGAATAATGACCAGGGGCTGTAAAGGTCCAAGAAGCACCTTAAAGTGGTCTCAGAACCAATTAGTCGTTTTTATTTTTATTAATATTTATTATTATTTCATTTTGTATTTATTTTTTTATTTTATCATTCTGTGATACATTTTTTTTTTTTTGTGTGTGTGTGTGTGTGTGTGTTCCAAAGACACAATAATGGCATACAGGGTTTGGGACAAGTAAAAATAAATATTGACAAATTTTCTTCATTAACTCTTCCTTAGTTTTTATGTTTTTGTATTGTATTATCATCATTAATATTTATTTTATTATTTTTCTGCCCAATATTAATTTTTGTTTGTATGCATGTCCCTGCTGTTCTGTTTTTTTTATTTGTTTTGTTTTGTTTTGTTTTGTTTTGTTTTGTTTTGTTTTGTTTTGTTTTGTTTTGTTTTGTTTTGGTTGTTTTGTTTGTTTTGCACCAACATAAATGTGAGGGTGCAAAAACATCTGAGAAAGAATATTTCTTATAAAGAGACACAGACCAAGCTGGGAAATTGTCAAGTGTAGACAGCAGTTTCACTTTGCTATAGCACGGTCAAAGAAACAAACACACAAATAATATAATATAATATAATATAATATAATATAATATAATATAATATAATATAATATAATATAATATAATATAATATAATATAATATAATATAATATATGACCTTGTTGCACAGTAATGCAACAATCTTAAAAGACACTGCAGAAACTCATCTTGTGATGGCACTTATTTATATTATGTCGCCATCTTGTGGCATAATATATTTTGGTACCTCTCAGGTCACATGACAAGCTTAATAAAGGTATAAATATTGGCAAAAAGGCAACTAGTATTAAACTAGATAATTTGAGAAAAGTAGCTCTAAATTCATTGGTTACCCCCCATGGACTCAGAATGCAACACTTTATATTCTGAAATGAAACATGAATGTGTGGATGTGCTTCAAGTGTTACATATCTGTTGCTATTATTATTATTAACACTGTTAATATTATGAGTGATATAGACACATGGTCATCCACTAATGAGGGGCCACAGGGGACATATTTGTTACATTTCCCCTCATCAGTGTCACCGTGGATCCTCTCTGTTGTTGCTTGGCAACCGTTTCATCCTGCAATTGAAGCAAACATCAAAGACTCCATGATTTAAAATCCTCCAATTACACAATGAGATAAGTTGAGATGAAATATTATGTGATAGCCTTTCATTGTTCCATTTCATTTTCACGATTAATCCATCGTAATCAAAAATAATGACACTCAGACAATCCTTCAAATAGCCAGGACGATTCGCCCTTTCAGAAGTGTTTCACGGTCACCATAGTTGCCTACAATACAGAGGAGTCTGAGATGAGCTGTAACAATAGCACTTTAACCACTCAGAAAAGACCTACAGAGTAGAATAAACATCAGACAGGACTACCACCCTCTTGAGATGGCAGCAGAGCTTATTCGTCTCTGTTTAGAAGTATAAAGGATTTACGGGAGAAAATCTAGTGATCATGTTGATGAATATAAAATGATATAAATCAGAATCAGCAGGTTATCCTGTTTAATTTTAAATAATATAACGCTGGGTAGTAACATAATCAGATTACATTTACTTGTTTAGTTACTTTTACTAGTTACTTTTTTTTAGGATTTCAAATTATTCATGCAATGGTAGTAAATTCTTTTTACATTTTTGGTTCATGTTCAAGTTTGTTCCCAAACCTTTTCTCAGTCAGATACCTTTGACCTAAAATATTAACTGAGATTTAAGGTTAATATTTCAGTAGTGCGTGTGTTCTCTAATGTTGGTTAACGGTCATATAATTTAATTCTCTTTTGACCAGTTATGTCAAAAGTACTCTAAAAGTAATCCAAAAGTAGTCTAAATATATTACCAAAAAATGAGTAATCTTGATTATATTACTAACTACAACTATTAAACATGTAATTTGAAACCAGTAACAGATTCCAATTTGTAAGTAATCTACCCAGCACTGAAAATATAACACAAGATTTTCATCTACACTTTAATAATAATAATAATAATAATAATAATAATAAATATCTTCATCGATCAGATAGCGAAGCTTCTAATATCATTTCATTTACTTTTGAACAAATTAAACAAATTGTTAAGGCCTGTAACACAGCTGTGAGAGTTTAACACACACACACACACACACACACACACACACACACACATACACACTGAAAGCCCATGTTTTATATATTATTATATATGTTTCTAATTGTATTCTATTTTTATTAAAATGCTTTTAACAGAAACTGCTTTGGTTTGGTCTTTATTCAATTGATTTATTTATATTATAGTGATCGTTATACTGAGGTATAATGCAAGATCTGACAGAGAAGATTAATAAATGGAAGTGTATTCATTAATTTGACATCCAATACAGAAGGTGGCGATAATGTTCCTAAAGAGTTATTCACCATTAAACAAGAAGATGAAGTGATATTGAGGCGCTGTTCTCCTCGTGTCCGGTAGGTGGCGGTATATCTGCTGGAACGCTTCTATATACAGCAACACAGAAGAAGACGACGAAGCGCTTTATTTACTTTTGTTGTCATCTAAGAACTTCTGGGTTTTTTTTATCTTTTATTTCAAGCATTAAATATTAGACCTCGGTCTCGCCAGAATCTGTCGCAAGGCTGAGAGAGGTTTGTGTTCGTCTGTTACTGAGGGCAGTGGGTAGCGGGTCATAATTCATGGCAGAGGGCAGCAGCAGTCTGAGCAGTGCTCCTGCAGGAGACCCGCAGCTCATCGAGCTCATTGTGCAGCATCTGAAGAACAGAGGCCTGTTTGATGAGTTCAGACGAGACTGTCTGGCAGACGTGGACACGAAGGTGAGATCTAGTTGTACATAAAAACACAACCGAGCTGCGTCTCAGAACATGGTGAGCTGCCCACAGCATTTCTGGGCATCTGTCTATTCAGGCAACTCTCTCGGTTTAAAAACACACAAAAAACACTATCTCTGTGTGTGTGTGTGTGTGTGTGTGTGTGTGTGTGTGTGTGTGTGTGTGTGTGTGTGTGTGTGTTTCTGCCTGTCATCTATCTATCTATCTGTCTATCTATCTGTCTGTCTGTCTAATTATCCATCCATCTATTTCTGTCTGTGAATGTGTCAACTGGCTTCTCTTTTTTCTGTTTTATATTATCTGTCATTGGTTTTTCTATCAGTTCTGTTGTATATCTATCTATCTGTCTATCTATCTATCTATCTATCTGTCTGTCTGTCTGTCTGTCTATCTGTCTGTTTCTATCTATCTATCTATCTGTCTGTCTGTCTGTCTGTCTATATGTGTTTCTATCTATCTATCTATCTATCTATCTATCTATCTATCTATCTGTCTGTCTGTCTGTTCTTTATCTATCTATCTATCTATCTATCTATCTATCTATCTGTCTGTCTGTCTGTTCTATCTATCTATCTATCTATCTATCTATCTGTCTGTCTGTCTGTCTGTCTGTTGTTCTATCTATCTATCTATCTATCTATCTATCTATCTATCTATCTATCTATCTATCTGTCTGTCTGTTTCTATCTATCTATCTATCTATCTATCTGTCTGTCTGTTCGTCTATCTATCTATCTATCTGTCTGTCTGTCTGTCTGTCTGTCTGTGTCTGTTCGTCTATCTATCTATCTATCTATCTGTCTGTCTGTCTAATTATCCATCCATCTATTTCTGTCTGTGAATGTGTCAACTGGCTTCTCTTTTTTTCTGTTTTATATTATCTGTCATTGGTTTTTCTATCAGTTCTGTTGTATATCTATCTATCTGTCTGTCTATCTGTCTGTTTCTATCTATCTATCTATCTGTCTGTCTGTCTGTCTGTCTATCTATCTGTCTGTCTGTTTCTATCTATCTATCTATCTATCTATCTGTCTGTCTGTTTCTATCTATCTATATATCTGTCTGTCTGTCTGTTTCTATCTGTCTGTCTGTCTGTCTGTTTGTTTGTTATGTTTCTATCTATCTATCTGTCTATCTATCTGTCTGTCTATCTGTCTGTTTCTATCTATCTATCTATCTGTCTGTCTGTCTGTCTGTCTATCTATCTGTCTGTCTGTTTCTATCTATCTATATATCTGTCTGTTTCTATCTATCTGTCTGTGTATCTATCTGTCTGTCTGTCTATCTATCTATCTATCTATCTATCTATCTATCTGTCTGTCTGTTTCTATCTATCTATCTATCTATCTATCTATCTATCTATCTATCTGTCTGTCTGTTTTTATCTATCTATCTATCTATCTATCTATCTGCCTGTCTGTCTGTCTGTCTGTTTCTATCTATCTATCTATCTATCTATCTATCTGTCTGTCTGTCTGTCTGTTTCTATCTATCTATCTGTCTATCTATCTGTCTGTCTGTTTCTATCTATCTATCTATCTATCTATCTATCTATCTATCTATCTATCTATTATCTGTCTGTTTCTATCTATCTATCTATCTATCTGTCTGTCTGTCTGTCTGTTTCTATCTATCTGTCTGTCTGTATCTATCTATCTGTCTGTCTGTCTGTCTGTCTGTCTGTCTGTTTCTATCTATCTATCTATCTATCTGTCTGTCTGTCTGTCTGTTTCTATCTATCTATCTGTCTGTCTATCTATCTATCTGTTTCTATCTATCTATCTATCTATCTGTCTGTCTATCTATCTGTCTATCTGTCTGTATATCTGTCTGTTTCTATCTATCTATCTGTCTGTCTGTTTCTATCTATCTATCTATCTATCTATCTATCTATCTGTCTGTCTGTTTCTATCTATCTATCTATCTATCTATCTATCTGTCTGTCTGTTTATCTATCTATCTATCTATCTGTTTCTATCTATCTGTCTGTTTCTATCTATCTGTCTGTCTGTCTGTCTGTCTTTCTATCTATCTGTCTATCTATCTATCTATCTATCTATCTATCTATCTGTCTGTCTGTTTTTATCTATCTATATATCTGTTTCTATCTGTCTGTTTCTATCTATCTATCTATCTATCTATCTATCTATCTATCTGTCTGTCTGTTTCTATCTATCTATCTGTCTGTTTCTATCTATCTATCTATCTGTCTGTCTGTCTGTCTGTCTGTTTCTATCTATCTATCTATCTATCTATCTGTCTGTCTGTTTCTATCTATCTATCTATCTGTCTGTCTGTCTGTTTCTATCTATCTATCTATCTATCTGTCTGTCTGTTTTTATCTATCTATATATCTGTTTCTATCTGTCTGTTTCTATCTATCTATCTATCTATCTATCTATCTATCTATCTGTCTGTCTGTCTGTCTGTCTGTCTGTTTCTATCTATCAACTCAACTCAACTCAACTTTATTTATAAAGCACTTTCAACACCACAAGTGGAACCAAAGTGCTGTACAGAAAGTATAAAAGAGAAACATAACAAACAAGCAAAAAAAAAAAAACAGACATATAACATACACACTTACAAAGCATTATCAAAAGCTAAAGAAAACAAATAAGTTTTAAGCGCACTCTGAAAAACACCCAATGAAGGACAAGTTTTTACAGACAGAGGAAGGTCATTCCACAGCCTAGGAGCTGCAACAGAAAACGCCCGATCACCTTTACATTTTAAACGCGTTCGTGGAACCACAAGAAGCAACTGATCATTTGAGCGCAGAGATCTGCTGGATTGACAGTGGCTGATTAAATCAGTAACATACTCAGGGGCTAGACCATGCAAAGACTTAAAAACGTACAACAGCGCTTTGTGTTGAATTCTGTATCGTATGGGTAACCAATGTAGTTTAATCAAAACCGGAGTAATGTGTTCTCTCTTCTTAGTACCCGTTAAAAGTCTGGCAGCTGAGTTCTGAACAAGCTGCAAATGGGAGAGAGAAGCCTGACTCACACCCAGATACAGTACATTACAATAATCCAAACGTGAAGACACAAAGGCGTGAACAACCTTCTCCATATCATTAAAAGTAAGAATAGATTTCAATTTAAAATATTGATCTAAGATGGAAGAAACTATTCTTAACAACAGCATTGATTTGCTGCTCAAATTTAAGCTCAGAGTCAAAAATGACACCGAGGTTCCTCACGCTAGACAGTTTTTTCCCAGGAAACAAGCCCAGGCAGTCATCCACACTATCTATCTATCTATCTGTCTGTCTGTTTCTATCTGTCTGTCTGTCTGTCTGTCTGTCTGTCTATCTATCTATCTTACTATCTATCTATCTGTCTGTCTGTTTCTATCTATCTATCTATCTATCTATCTATCTATCTATCTGTCTGTCTATCTATCTATCTGTCTGTCTGTCTGTCTGTCTGTCTGTCTGTTTCTGTCTATCTATCTATCTATCTATCTATCTATCTATCTGTCTGTCTGTCTGTTTCTATCTATCTATCTGTCTGTCTGTCTGTTTCTATCTATCTATCTATCTGTCTGTTTCTATCTATCTGTCTATCTATCTGTCTGTATCTATCTGTCTGTCTGTCTGTCTGTCTGTCTTTCTATCTATCTATCTATCTATCTATCTGTCTGTCTGTCTGTCTGTGTCTGTCTATCTATCTATCTATGTTTTTTCTTTTTTATCTATCTATCTATCTATCTATCTATCTATCTATCTATCTATCTATCTATCTGTCTGTCTGTCTGTCTGTCTGTCTGTCTGTCTGTCTGTCTTGTTTAAACTGACATGAATTCATCTCTCTCTCTAGCCAGCTTATCAAAATCTGCGACAGAAGGTGGACAACTTTGTGTCCAATCATCTCAGTACTCAAGAATGGAGTCCGTCCATCAACAAGAACCAAGTGAGGAATGTCTTGAGACGAAGTGTAGTTCAGTATGTATCAACTCAGTGGACACTCATCATTTTTTGTATACTTTATTGTGTTGTGTTGTGCAGTGCTATACTGTCAGTCTGAACTTTAAGTTTTGTTTTAAAGGGGTCATATGATGCTGCTAAAAAGAACATTATTTTGTGTATTTGGTGTAATGAAATGTGTTTGTGGTTTAAGGTTAAAAAAACACATTCTTTTCCACATAATGTACATTATTGTTTCTCCTCTATGCCCCGCCTTCTGAAACACATTGATTTTTACAAAGCTCATCGTTCTGAAAAGTGAGGTATACACTGATTGGCCAGATCAGGAAACAGTGCTCCATAAAATGCGTTGCACACATCTGAATATTTGGGTTGAACTGTTCTGGAACAGTGTTGTTAATACAACTTAACCACTGATTTCTAGTTGTGTCCTCTTTTGGAAGGCCAAACAAATCACAGCGTCACACGGCGGTAGTGAGTGCCGGCGGGTTAAAGCCACATGTGACGACCCCGGGCTGGACTCTGCTTCTTCCACGGTGAAAGCCGATCTGGCGATCCACAGTGCAAAGTTGATGTATTTCCTCAGTGACCAGCACGGATCAGCTCTTGGCATGACGAAGCAGATATCGTCCTCTTTTGGAAGGCCAAACTAAGTAGTTTTGCTTTCACAATGAAACCCACAGCATCTCCACAACATGGCGGCAGCAACAATACTACAGCAAGAATAAAAGTTGAGCCTTCTTTCTTTGTGTGAACATTTGGGTGGCGTTATGCAAATCTTCCCACATAGTGATGTAGAGATTTGGGGGTGTGTTAGAACGAGCTGTTTTAGGGGGATGTGGTTGACTCTTAACTTTTATAAAGAATATCTCTTTGGATTTGAGCCTTTAGTCTTTGCAACTTTACAGATCTTCTTTATGCTCCAAGAGCTTGTAACACTCCAAAGAGAAAGGAAAAATTTAAATCGCATCATATGACCCCTTTAAATGTTTTGAATTATGTACACTTGGCCTTTTTGGCACAGTGTGAAATTTGTGATGTTTTAGAGAGCTCATAGTAAAAGAAAGGTAGCTAATGCATCGCACGAGTATATTTAATATAATTCTGGTTTTGTTTCCATTGTTATTGAAAACATTTGCTTATTCTCACAGGTCAGGGATGTTGGAATCAGGGGTGGACCGTATCATTACTCAGGTGGTGGACCCTAAATTAAACCATATCTTCAGGCCACACATCGAGGACGCCATTCATGATTTCCTAGCCGCAGACAAGAAAGAAGAGGGTGCATCAAATTCAGCCCCTGATGCTGAACAACAGGAAATAACTAGCAACACTGCAGCCAAAACACAATGATATGTGTGCTAAGAAATGTTGAAACAAGATGCTTATATCATCTCATATAGTACTGGAATCAAACAAAATACAATACTTTGTGCACCCCTAATAAACAGTTGTGGTTGAGGTCAACATGTAAAAACATAACACAACCAATGTTTTTCCTGCATGTAATACTACGTCATTTTCCAGGTACAAGGATACACTTTTTGCCGTCACATGAAGGTCACCAAAAGTTGTCCTTCCGTGCCTGGCTACAGTGGATGAACAGACGCTGAGCACTAGAATATTGGAAGTTTGCACTAATTTAAGGATTGGTTGGATTGATTTTTTTCTCTTTTTTTAGCATGTTACATGAAAGCAGGTTGTCCAGTCCATGCTTTTGAAGTCCAGTTTAGTTCTTTCAGCACTAAAGAACAACTAAAGCTGATTTGTCCCGATTAAAATAAATCCATCTCAAAATAACAATATAAAATACTGAATTTTTATTTAGACTTAAGCCAGACAGAAATGATACTTTTTATACAGCTGGATTTGTGAAATGCTTCTCATTTATTTCTTGCAATATTCTAATGGGACTCAAAGCAGCATTTCTACAATAAATGTAACCTTTTTAAGAAAAGCCAAGTTTGTTGCATCATTTCTGGTATTGTAAAACCTATGAATTACTGCAAGAGGTTACGGTTTGTTGTGGGAAACTTGCTACATAACAACATGCTCCTGAACTCCTTTTAGCAATGGCATTTTTGACAGGAGGTCTTCACCAGCATTTTTATGATTCCATCTGCTCCAGCGAGGACCCTCAAGAGTTCACCATGTTCTGTACCATGCAGACACAGTGTTACATGATTGAAACCATTTGGGGCTAAAAGCTTGTCGACCCCGAGGCCGCATTTAAAATCTCCAGCGTCCTCGTGGCATGAACTTCCAGAGAAGAGCTTTTTGGTAATAGAAGAGCCTCTGGAGAGGTGTCATGTCCCGGCTTGGGACAAAGGTCGACTGCTCCAGCTTGTTTCTGTCTTTCAGCACCTCTGCTCTGAGAATGTGCTGTACAGTCAGATGCTTGGTGGGATTGCTAAAGAGCTTTGGTCACATGTCTTTTGACATTCGCTGCTTGTTGCAGTAAAGCTCTTTGCAGCAGGCGCTGGATCCAAATTCCTGAGGCACTGTTTTACAATTGTGCAGCTGCAGATATTCTGTTGTAAATATGGTCGGTAATGGGATGCATAGCACGTTGTTGGTAATGTCCCATCCACAGACTTTGGATTCTCATTCGCTGTGCTTGATAGCAAAATGTTCTCCATAATAGCCCAGGTGCAAGCTCGTACTGTATTTCCAGCGCCGGTCTTGGCAGTGACTCTGTCCTGAACCCAGCGTCCACTCATGCCTATTAAGATGCTTTGCTGTAGTTCCTCCCCATCTGATGAAACTTGATCCTGCGCTCATTTGAAAGCCACAATGGGAATTGAAGGACTGTGCCGAGCTGTCAGCAAGCTCCTAGCGGAGCCTGCCAAACATCCATAGCCATGTGTTCACCTTTACAATTGAGAACCATAAGTTTAATGCCAGTAGGGGGTGTGGTTTTTCTGTGTTTGTTTTTTTTTTTTGTTGTTTTATCAGGTTGAAAAATGAAAAAAAAAAAAAATTATTCGCCTTTAGAACACGAAAGATGAATTTTTGAAGCATATTCTGTCCAATGAAAGTGAATGGAGTCCGGGGCTGTCAAGTTCCAAAATGAAAGAAAGCACCATATAGGTGGCCCATGTACTTAATTTCATGTATTATGAAGTCACTCTAAATTTTATCACATAAAACTAAAATTTGCTTTGTTTTTCACTGAAAATCATACTATCTAATCATCTCGGATGCAAAACACCATTTGTTCTTAATTGCTTTATTGTCATATTTGGTTTGAGAGCTGTGGCATAGGGTACCTAAATCTGATCATCTCAAAAAGCTATGTTATAGCACACAAATCATATGCTATGTACTTTAATGGTGCTTTTTTGTGTGTAATTTTGGAGCTTTACAAACCCATTTCTGTTTATGTTCATTGTATGGAAAGAGTGACCAGAAAAATAATCAAAAATTGCACCTATAAGAAAGAAAGTCAAATGGGTTTGGAACAACTTGAGAGTAAATGGGGAAAAAACTCTTTTTTGTTAAGTATTTCTTTGAGTACTTATAGACTAAACTGGTTTTAGAGTGACATCAGATATTATTTTATTAATATAATCCACCTGAAAATGTGTAACTGTTGTATTAGTTTGTCATTTTACCCTTCCTAGTGTACACCCAAATGTACAAGGGGTCATAAGGACAAATTTTGAAGATCCAGCTTTGTTAGCAGCTCTTGTGTTATTCCAAGAATTATGTGTAGATTACTGTGCAGATGAATTATGGTCTCCGATTTCATCCCTCACCAGCTCTCAAAGTGTCGAAAGAAGTTGTCCAATGTTGAAAACTTGCACTGTGTGAGGAAACAAGTGACACAGCACTTTTGGCCTCGGATATGCAGCAATTAAATCCCGCTGCCCTTGGAGAGGGTCGGTAATGTAGTGTGAAATTGTATGTTTAGGGCATTGGTTGGGGGGGGGGGGGGCGTCTCAGCTGACATTGCATTTGTCTTCTGGATATTATAAATCACCCAAGTAATTACCAAGTGGGGATGGGAGGGAGAAAATCCAACCGCCCATCCACCCCCAGCCTCTCCTGAAACACAGCTGCTGGTCGCTCTTGAGTTGGCCTTCCAAAGCTCAAGCCACAACAATGAAATCCCCATTCCTCAAAAAGTCCTGCTGCATCTGTTGAGTTTAATTGCACTTCAAATTTTCTCACCCCATGGTGGAGGAGATTCATTACAGTGGCCAACTAGATCGGCCCCGTTCTAACTTTTTCTGCCCAGATGTTGAGGAAGCCCAAGTGAATTGTCCCACTGAACAGGAATGGTAATTTTCAATGCAGCTATTTGTAGGAACAAAGCAGCACAGGAGTCAAATGTTGCTGGAGGTTGTCACTGTCGCCTAAATAGTTTCCCAGGATGCTTCATTGTGTAACATGTTAGTGTTACTGTACTCTAATTACATAGCTCACCTGAAATCCTCGAAATTGTAGTAGAGCATGGCACTAGCAATGCCAAGATCATGGGTTTGATTCCCAAAATATGCATTAACTCACAACAAGTATGCAATTGGATCAAGAGTTTTGTGTTAGGGAGAAACAGTTCCCTAAGCAGATTTCGCTCTGAATTTGCACTGACCAACATATAGTGATAAAAGCATCTGTCAAATGCATAAATGTAAATGCAACGGTTCAACTTAATATTCAGTAACTCAAACATTTTAGCCACAATATTTTGTGTATTATTTGTGCCACCAAGGAAAATAGTTCTAAACAAAGTCAAAAGCCCAATCAATCGTTGAATCTCCTAGCTAGCAAATACACAGAAGTGACACTTCGTTCCTGAATGAATCAGTGTTTTGAACAAATTGGATGAGTGAATGATTCAGTGACTCTCTCATAAAGGCCTCGTTTACACTGCCAGTTAAATGTGACCTAATTCCGATTTTTTGCTCATGTGAAACAGATCGGATCTGTTCTATGACAATGTCAAAAAAACGCATGCATTCGGATATTTCAAGATCGGTTTTAGGCCTCATTCATATGTGGAAATAAATCCGATATAAATTAGATATGTGCCAATGCGACTGTCATGTAAACAGGCAGATCGGATTTTCTGAGGCATTGTGTTCTGTACGTCATTAAAACTGCGACAATCTGGTACTTCTTTGCGGTTTAATGACGTCATATATGACCCGTGCTGGCAAAATGAGTGTAAATTTGCATGGGCTATTTTGAACTACAGGCAAAATAAAAATAATAATAATTATCTTTCTTTGTTCATTTTCTGAGAGGATTACATTTTCTCCGCTCGCTTCTCGTGCTGACTGTCATCTGAAGTGCGTGCATATAACGGCGCGCGATCCCGATAAATACACACATATTCAGAATTACAGTATTTCAGAATTCACGCAAACATAATCTGCTCTGTCTTAAGTGAACGCTTAGGGAACTGTTGGGGGGAACATCAAAGATCAGATGTGTAGCATTATATTAGATCCATGCATTAGAGTATAGGACGTCTGTATCATTATCAGAATGTTAATCTAACAATAAAAGAGGCCATCACTCGCTGCACTTTATTGAACTGCTTTTGTAGTTTTAATAATCAATTTATTTGTAATGGACACACTTGTTATTTTTACATTTAACTGTTTTTTTTTTTTGTACATGAATGTTTTAGTTTAGATATAAAACGATAAAGGTAATGCATTATTTGTTTCTTTCTAGGCTATTTGTTCCACTGTTTTTGTTGTTTGTTTTGTTTTTTTTTGCATCTGTTATTTACAATAGCAAAAATAAAATAAAAAATAGCTGTATTGTGACTATTAATATAATAATTATTAATAAGAAAAGACAGAGGACTTCACTATTGACTTCAAATGGGTGTGACTATTTTTTGTCTGATTCCAACAAATCATAAATCATTTGAAGGTCTTTTAATGGAGAATTTCATTGTTTTTTTTCTTTATTGCTCATTGTGACTCGTTTTGTCAGCACAAGTCACATTATTGTCATGAGGAAGCACATGTGGAGGTGGTAAATGACAACAAAGCATGCGCGATATTTCAGATGGTATGGCAAGTGTAAACACATGAATCAGATATGGGTCACAACTGAAAGAACATGTAAACAACAAATCAGAATTGGGCATCAATACCTGCAGTGTAAACGAGGCCAAAGATAGTTTTTTTTTGTTTTTTTTTTTGTTCCTGAATTGTCACCTGGTGGACCTTTGGCTTGCTTGGGTGGTACAGCTGCTTTATAGCAGAATTTTGGATTTGCATCATTATTTGAAATTTGCATCATTGGTTCTGTTACTTTCCTGTGTAATGTGGTGAAGCTGCTTCGAAACGATCTCTATTGTATAAAGCACTATAAAAAATAAACATGACTTGACTGGCTTAATCTGTTTTTTGAATGAAACAGTTGAGTGAATGATTATATGACTCACTTTCTCAGCTGTCATGCAACAATGTAGCCTACAAAATAAGACACTGAAAACTCATACACAGACTGGAGGGAAAAAAATGCAAATACAGACAAGCAGAATGATACAAACAGTAAGTTATATAAACTATTTAAAAGACTGATTCAGTTATACAGATGTGAACACACGGTGACTGTTGAATTCTGACACATGGGGAATTCTGCAGTTGCGTATCGACCTCTTTTAGGGTTTTAACCTTTGGCTTACAATCTCAAGAGCCTCATGCATGAAAAGCAACAAACTTTTGCAGTTTTATAAAACCCCATGGATGCCAGATCCTGGCCAAAGTTCTTGTTATTAACCTTGGCTATCCGGACATAACAGGCTTTTCCCAGGCACCCATTATCAATAATAGCTTTTTATAATTTTTTTTACATTTTATTTTATAATAAATATCGAATAAATTTTTATTATAAATAAAATTAGAAAATGGCATAATCACTTCCAATGCTTTACTTACTGTATGCACCCAGATCTTTTTATCTGCTACACTGTTAAAACCATTACAACCCAAATACACTACAGCAGTAATAATTCATGTTTAGCCCATTTTTTAGACCTCTGGAATGTGTGAAACAAGAAAAGTTGAGAAAGTCTTGTGCTAATGGACATTCTGTACAAACCGAAATATGTGTGTACGGTATGTACGCTGTAAAAAACAACATATGCTAAATACACAAATGCCCACTCATAGCCTTGACCCGCTTCTTCCTGGAACATACTCCGTCATGTTTATGTTCTTGATCATAACAATCATCGTACCTTTCCGTAATGTTTGTACAATATACAAGCTGTAGTCATGGCAGTGAAGTGACGTTTGAATAGCGTGACCAACAGAATACTTAGTGTCATCTCTAAGTGTACATACACATGGTATTTTGCATTCCTACCTAACACCTGGAATTAAGAAAGGCTTTTCCATACAGAAGAATTTAAAAAATGGTAATAATTATATCCAGCTGAACCATATCTCATTCAGCAAAAGCCCTTAAAGGTCTTATCAAACCAAAATTCCTCCCTTTCAGCATAATCATGCTGAAATACAGTAGTTTACTTGAGCGCAATGGTCTTCAAGCCCTCTGTACATGATCTACGTGCTGCATGTTTGCCACAGCTGCTCTGGTCATAACATAGTGGAGTACAAGAGTTCATGGGTACATGTATTTGTAAGAATGTGTTTGTGGGACAGGGGTCATCTTGCGATCAACAGTGGGGTTGACCGAGGTTAACGCCAACAAGTTGTGTAAATCTTCTCAAAACGGTGTGTGTAGGCAAGAGATCAGACACTCAACAGCACAAACAAAGAGCATAAACACGACTTCCCCCAGAAATGTCACCTGCAGGGGAGCATAGACCAGGGACGTCCAATCCTGCTCCTGGAGGGACAATATCCTGCAGAGTTTAGCTACAGCCAGCTCCAACACAAGTTTCTAGATTACTTTGGTTTAGGTGTGTTTCATTTCGGTTGGTTCCTGGACACCCCTGGCATAGACGGAGATGTATAACTTCTCCATTTGGCCAAATGCTGTTGTGGTGTACTCAGTCCTGTGGTGCACTATTCCTACTGATCTTGGCCTAATGAGCCTAGAATGACCCTCATTATTTACTGACCCTCATGTCATTCAAAAAACCCATATGACCTTTTTCTCAATGGAACATGAAGACTATTTGAATCATATACTGAATCAACATACACTCTTTTCCATGCAGTTGCAATGGATGAAGATGGATCCTTCAAGTTTGAAGGTGAAGTTCACCCAGAAATGAAAATTATGCCATCATTTGCTCACCCTTAAATTGTTCCAAATAGACCACAAAAAGTCTTTGAATAAATCTCTTCAATAATTTCATAGTCAACTATTCATCAAGGAGCAAAACATCTAGACAGAAAGTGGCCATCTATGGCATTGCTTGACAACTCGCAGAATTATTCATTCATTCATTAATGCATGATTGTATAAAATGCTTTGTAATATGCATGTGCTTACTGAGGAAAGTTGTGCTAAATAGTTTTATTTCCTGGGTTCCACTAAAATAACTCGAGATCCAATTGCGGAGGTGCCTGATTGGCACAGGATTCAATGAGCCCTAGAGTGCCTGTTCATAACTACAGTATGCTTACTGTGCAATATAATACTATTCTATACATTAAATCTTCTGTTAAAACTTGAATTAATTGAGCTGTGAAGCTATTTTAATTATTTTAAGAGTTGTGCTTGTGTTCTGTTGTTATGGTGGCAAAGTCGTAATATTGGATATAATTTTACACAGAAAAGTTTTTTTTTCATGCTAAAATCATGTTAATCATGTTAATACACACATTTACATTTTGGGGCTGCACTACTGAAACAGTGAGTATCTTAAAGCGACTGGAAGTTCAGTTGAAGTGAACAGAGGACCCCATACACTTTTTTTTATCACTGTATTCACCATAGTAATGCCTCAGTATAACACAAATTGTTGCTTTTGCAGAGAAAAGAACAAGTTGAAATGATTTTGTGGTAATCACCATGATGTGACAATTTCAGAAGTTTCCAGAGTCTGTATTTGTCATGTTTGTGAAGATATAACAGAAATGTTGTTCCCCTTAGCAGATTTGGACTCGTATGAGATGAGGACATGGCTATGACCTTTCTGAAAGCTATTGGTTTACTTATGCCCTTTTTGAGTTCTTGAGCTTAACTGAGACTTCATTGTTTGTAGATGTTTAAGAGGTTGCTGTGTTCAGCCTTGATTTATTGCAGTTTTGCGGTGTTCCGTTTTATTTTGATTTTAGTAAATGAACATGTGATTGCTCTCCTCACAAATCACCTGTTCCTTGTTTTTCACTGGCATTTCTCTTAGGTGTTAAGGACTAGTGGATCTTTGAGCCTACATTCAGCCCAAGTAAAATACTTAAATACTGTAAATCTGTATTTTTACTCAAGTATAGTTCTCAGCTAGGTACTCATCCTCTGAGAAAATGTTGTATTAAGGACCCAATAATGCATGAATGCAATTAATGCATGTCTGCAAGTCCAAATATATAAGTTTATCCAGGGGAAAAGAATCCAAAAGGGTGCCCGCTTCGAATGTTATCACTCGATGGAAGAAGCGGGTGACTTGGTGAGACACACAATGCTTTCTCTGTGTCAGAAAGATAGCATGTACCCACATGATAAACACAAGAGAACACCCCATAGGGAAGATAGTAAACGTGTCAGCGAGCTCAAAGAAGGGATCGGACAATGAAAAATACTGTATTCAACATCTGTGCTAAATTACCTAAAATGTAGAACTGACCCATCACCTTATGTTACGATAATGATGCAACCAATAAAGTGTGCTTTGTTCTTGTTTTTACAAAATAGAGAGAACGTCCATCACACAAATTAATTGGAGGAACAACTTGAAAGATGTTTTCCATGACCCTCTGCAATAACTAACCTGTCACATATTAAGGGAAATTTGTAAATGCAGTAATATTATCTTAACTAAACACACAGGGACCGAGCAGAGCCTCTTTGCTATTGGAAAGTAATAAATGACTGATGTTTTATACTGGTTTTAAAAGGAAGAAAGCATAGTTGCATACCACTACACAATTGGGTAAAAAAAAAAAAAGATATATGCTAATGTGTCTCTTTTGGTGGATTCCATTTCCACCTTAGTGTAAAAAATTGAAGTATTATAACTACCCCTAATTCTGCAGTTTAGATGAAATATTGACTATGCATCACAAAAAATTTAATGGGTGAACAAAAAGACAATATTTCAGTTCAAACCTGGGTCTTCTGTTATACTCATGTACTGAAATTGCCACAATTAAAACACCTTAAAGTTACTACACCTGTCTAGAACAAAGAAGAGCTGAATTTTAAAGCATGGAATCAACCATGTAATGCAACGTTTCATAGAACTTTAGCCACATGCTGAATGTTGCAAAACTGTTGTCATAGAGGTGGTCAAATTGGTTATACAAGTCTATTAAACAGATGCAACATACTGTTTACGAAGACAATGTTCATCACCATTTATCAAGCTAGGTTATCACCTTTAGGTCAACAGGTCTTACTGTGCATATTTCATCAGTCTTTCATCAAAAGGTAATAACTTGTTCCGCATCTGGCATCAACTGGTGTCACAAATTACTATTATTTTTCAACCACCTGTCTGCCTTATAATATTGTAGCTCATTTTTCACAATTCAATCAATTCCCAATGGAGTCCTCTGTTATTGTTCTACTATCTTCGTGCACAATTACATCAATATTTTTCCTTATGCCACTCTTTATTCTGGAAACATGCAATCTTGTTTTACAGTTCTTGTAAATTTATATTTATTATCTGATCATTATAGGCTATTCATTGTGTTCATGACCTCCAGCAATGATGCAGTATTCAACCACAGTGCTAAATAATGTCTCTAAAATAACTGACATTCAGTAAATCATATGTGGTTACAATTAAAATAATTTCAGCCTGCAAGAAGTGCATTTCTATGCCAAATTTAGCCATAATAAGCTTGCCATTCCTCCTCAGCTGGGGTCTCATTTCCAAAGCTGCTGCACTAACATATTATGGATGTAGGCCATTGACACTAATGTAAGGATGCCAAGGGGATATGTTTGGTTTGGCAAGAGGCCCCAGCGAAAGCATTCAACTGCCTCTCACCTCGTGTTCCTCCACTGCTCCAGCAGAATGAATAAATAGATCATGGTAAACAGATCATTCGTTATACACCTCAAGCAAAACAGTGCGGTGACTCCCTTTGCATTGCCTTTGATGGGGTAAATAACTTTGATTCGCTGTAGCAAGTTTTCTTGGACCTCATGACTATTTTACTGTGACATTTATTGTCAAAGCGTTTCAAAGAGACTAAATTTTGGTAAATTTGTAAGTCATGGGTTGTTGCAATGAGTGATAATTCCAGGGAGAAATTAAAATTAAATACTTATGACAGCAAATGTGGATTGACATACAAAACTGTTACATATTATACTTATATTGTAATAATTACGATCAATCATGGCCTAACATGTTAATTGTGTCTGCTTAACATGTTTACTAACACATAACTTATATTAGCTTATAGCTGTATATTATATCCATATTACTTTGATACACACATCTCTGACCAATAACAGAATCCTGAAAAAACACTGAAAAATGCATTTATTGTCAAGTTGCACTGAAACAATGTATGTTGTTAAAAGCAAAATACAAATTAACATGAATTTAATTGCAGAACGATTTTTTATTAGGGGTTCAAGCGCGTAATGCTGAAACCCTATTGTAATTGTTAGAATGGTCACAGATGAGCGATTTTCACATAAAACTGATCATGCAGACCAAACCTTAAGTCGTAGAGACTTGAAACTTGCAGGGATGGTAGTACTCACACCGCCTACAACGTGACCAAGGCTCGCCCCAATCGGCCTGACGGGGCGCTACAGCAATCTAAAGTACGAAATTGCTCATAACTCCTAAACCGTCAGTCGTAGGCTCAAGTGTCTTATGTCATTGGAATCCTTGGCTCATGACAGAAAAACACAGATTCGATCATGAGCCTGGCGAAATTTTCGTTATTTCGTATTTTTTACAAAACCTACTTTTGCAAATAGTCCTAAGTTTTTCGCCCGATCAGAACCAAACCAGTGCAGAAAGATTCTCTGCAGAGTGAACATCAATTATCAAACCAAAAGTTGAACTTTCGACTCACCGTTGCAAAGGGACACCAAAACGTTTGAAGGGGGCAGGGCCACTTTTAGTAAAATGCCTGTAACTCCTGAACGGAATGAGATTTCTTCGCCAAACTCAGAATACTTATGTAAGAGCTCAATCTGAGGTCACAGGAAAAAGATTGGCCACTTGGTGGTGCTATAAGAGGGGGGAAAAAATAAAAATGGCTATAACTAGGCAACCAAACATGAAAATCATTGTGCACGGTCTATGGGGACATTTGGTATCTCAAAAAAACATGGCTGATGAATTTTGAGCACCAAGACAAGGTTAACGGAGGCTGATCGGAACGAAACTCAGTGGGCCGAAAGGTCTGTGAGAAATTTGAAAGAAATCAGAGACTGGGAGGCGGTATTGCATTTTTTGAGGGCGGAAACGATTGTACATTGCGCTGTTTTCCACACATTCATGCAATATTCATATGATATGATAGACCTCCTCGTTCTGAACAACTCTGCCTCTAGAACCATAGCTGTCAATCAAACCGTTTTTAAAAAACATGTTGAAATTTACCCTTTGGGAAGCTATAACGGGTTCCTTGGCAAAAGGGGCCTGTCCAAATATACCCAAAAGCCTATAAAGCCTAAATGAAAACTCAAAACTTTACAAAACCTGCTGAACACATGCTCATGATTCTAAACAAGCATGCAAAGTTTCAGGGAGATCAGACCACAGCTGCCGCTATAACAGTCATAAATGTCATAAAAACATTGTATTTATATGGTAATTCTTGCCAAAAATGCCTTTTTAATGATTTATTTAGGTGGATAAAGGCTTGCTAAATAATATGTAATGTCTTTTTCCTTATGTACTTAAATACCTAAAGCACTTGAACCCTGGTAATTGCTGCTTGCAACTATATTTATTATTATTATTCATAAATAATACTGCGACCTGAAAAAAAAAAAAAAATGCACAAATCATTTTCTTATTGGTTGATATGGTTTCCACAGAAAGGCATGGGATTTTTGTTTTTGTCCACAATAATGTTTATATATATATATATATATATATATATATATATATATATATATATATATATATATATATATATATATATATATTATATTATATTATATCATATTATATTATACCTCTGGTCTGTTGGTCTAAAAACCTGCCAAATGACTAGTAATTGTGTAGTCTGTGATCATATTAAGAAGACCTATTTGATTTAATGTGATAAGATAATGCTACAGCTTATAAATATACAAAGTTATAGTGTTATATACACCTATTAAGAATAATAAGTAAACATTTTAAAACTATTAGTAATGTGTTTCTTTTAAACCTTTTAATAAATAAAAATAACTCGAAAAGTAAATGGTGATTCCTTGTTTTGGGTCTCAGGAGGTTATCTTGGAGCACTGCTGGGTTATATATCTGACTAATTGAGTCTGAATGTGAAAATCCCATTAGGTCCATCTAATAGATTTAACATGTGTACTTGCCACCTGATAGCTGGAGGCTGCATTACTGTAAGATCATATGACTATGGTGCGAATTACAGGATGGGGTGTGGGGGGTTAAATTCTACATTGGTTAATTAAGTGTCCACAGCTCTGTCTGAATGGAACATATCAGTAATATATAATTTAATGCATCATTAAAAGTAGGTCATATTGCCTGAGTGTGCCAAACTAAGTGCATTCATAGGTGCATGGACATGGACAGAATGAAATGTGTGTATAACAAAACTTCCCATAACTAAATGTAATATCAGTTGAATGAAGTTATACTTTGCATGTTGTTAAATCTCACATTAGGTTACGAGAAGACGAGCTGGGCAGTAAGATGAACAGGTGTTTCATGTCATAGCTGTTACTATATCATGGACTTTTAGCTCGGCTGGAACATTGTGTTTGACGAATCAGAAGCCAAGACGGAACTATTCAATTTAATAATTTAATATCTAAAGCTATAACTGCAACAACAGTGGAGATCAGGGCAAGTTGTCTCACTTTTTATTAAATGCATAAAAAATTTAATATTTAAAAAGGAAAATTTAAACAGTAAAAAGGGAAACACAAAACAATTACAGCTGCAAAAAAAAAAAAAAAAAAAAAAAAAAAAATAAAATATATATATATATATATATATATATATATATATATATATATATAAATATATATATATATATATCAAAACAGGATGCATACAAAATAGCAAACCAACAGAAATTTCAATGAATGAATTGCAATTGAATAAAATTACAAAATACAGCCTATATCTCATGTGACAACTTGAAAGACTATATCAAAAATATAATGTTTAAATCTTAGTTTTGGAGGTTGCAATAAAAAAAATGCATTTGGTACTTTTGACTCAAACCTTATAGTTAGTTAGATAGAACCACAACCCTTGTGACAACTAGCCCCGGTCTCCGATATACGTGCTGTGTGAACTTAGAATGGACGCACGGAGCTGTCGTCTCGCCGGTGACTGTGATTGGTCAGCACCTGCTCACCTCCTTCATCCAAACTGACATGAGTTGGAGGAAATATAGGCAGCATCCAATCCCCGACCCTCACTACGCGTCTGCGCTACTCCCTCCGCCGCGTGTGCTTCATTCTCTATGGTAACGCTACAGTGATCCGAAAATATTCGCAGTTTTAGACAGCGTTATCATCATCGTCGCGAGACATGCGTGTGCAACTGACCATAGGAGTGTTTGTATTGTTTTTGACGGTGCGGCAAACACACGCGACTGATTCCAGCAGCGCTCATGACTCCTCACAAGAGAAATCAGTGAACATCCAGAAGAGGAGACTCTCTCTGCAGAACACAGGTAACGTTAGGTTGTAACAGGGTAGCTTGCGCAGTGCATGCAAAGAAAATCAACGACAGACTATAAATGCGTGGAGCTGATTAAACTGTTTATATTAAAGCTGCATCAAACTTTTACCTTAACACGTTCTATCAAACAACTTATCTCCAGATTAGTGTGTCATCCCGGTTAGCACAACATTAAAATGCGTTACTATCCAACGTAGCCTAACGTTACTTAATCAAATGTCAGGGGGTTTTCGTTGGAATAATTATAAATGTAATAAATGCATTTTTACACCGTTGCAAAAACGTTATCAGGACGTTGTCATGTCCCGACGTTTTGGTTACCTCATTACTACGTCCAAATTGGTACATGTATGTCATTAAAATATTTTTGCCACGTAGTTTATATCTTTAAAGCAAAGCTTTAGCGTAGACATAGTAAATGGTGAGTCTTTAGCGTTGACATTTGAAGCATATATATATCAGCTGTTCTGACTATACTGAATAACCGTCATATATAACTATCGCTGGCTTAATTCTTCCCTTAACTAGTTAACCAACACATAAACGTTATAAAGGATTTGTTTTTTTTTGTAAATGTAGCTAACGTTACCTAATTTACCTCAGAAAATGTCCTCCTATCAGAATCCACGTGCGCGCACTGCTCTGTAGGTTAAGACTTTTCGCGCCAGAAATTAAAGTAAGCTCATTCAAACGGTCTGTTCTGTTGACAAAGTGGAAATAATACATTTCGAACGTTATTTTTTTCAACTTTTAGAACTTTAATATAGCCTCCATAATTGCTACTGAGTTTTGTTATTTAGTTTAAAAACTAGACAAATAAGGTTCCAAATGTTTTAATGTGGGCTACCAAATTTTGTAATGTTCTACTGAGTGATCTAACCGCAGTTGTTATAAGCCTAAGAATATTTACGTCATAAAGCTGCAAATTATACAAAGTGAATATAAATTTAGAACACTGCATTTCAAACCTTACCAAAGTCCAGTGATGCAGTGTCACAAACAAAGCTCTTTATGTCAAACATAACGGACATGGAACATTTAGATTATTTTGAAAGTTCTCAGTCGCAATCTTTATCCATGTTACCCACTGTGACTTAGTTGTTAAACCATTTTTAAGTTTAAACCTTAAGTTTGTTATTCTACAGTAAAGCCCTCTTATAGTTACCATATATGTTGGAGAAACTGTAAAGGGACAAACATGACATAATATGTAATTTTACTGTAGAATACAGACATTTTCTGAAACATCACATATGGTTTTTATAAATAATTTTGTGGTTCTTTTTATTTTTGTAATGAGTAATGTACATTAGGGTGTTTTGTGATATATTTTCTGTTACTTAAGGATTGTTTATGGCATTATTTTAGTGTTGTGTGTGTTAGTCTGATGGTGTTTTGTCTTTGTGTGCATGACCCTGAATATTAGCCATGTATGGACAGGCCACTTACAATTCACTCATCATGTGGCTTTCTATTGTGCCACATATAGTATTATAGTGTTTATCAGTCAGGCAAAAAAGCAGATTTTGATAGTTAAATTATGAATATTGACATTTTAAGTTGTGAAATATACAGGCATCCCTAAATCCCATTAGTTTTTTTTTTTTACTGTGAATTTAACCAGATATATTTAACAGTGTTTATATATCAAGAACAATGTGTATTTACTGTAAAAGCTGTAATGTGATGACTCAAAGATCTCTCTCCCTTGATCGTTCTCCAGTGGAGATTCAGCAATGTCTGGTGAATGCAGGTGATGTAGGCTGTGGGATGTTCGAGTGCTTCAACAACAACTCCTGCGAAATCCGTGGACTACACGACATCTGCATGACGTTCCTCCACAATGCTGGCAAATTTGACTCCCAGGTATGATCCTGCCCACTTCACTTATGTACTTAAATCACAATGTGCATAACATGTACACTATAATGCTATGTAATACTTAGTCTGAGGTTGGATTGGCATCGTGCATGCTTCCCACTGAGATCTACAGGCAGTTTGTTTGCCATGTGCCATTGTACTGCATGTGTTAACGACTCTGGCTTGATGAACGACTTATGCATCACCGCAGGGAAAATCGTTCATCAAAGATGCGCTGAAATGCATGGCCCATGGACTTCGCCACAAGTTCAGCTGCGTCAGCCGCAAGTGTCTGGCAGTGAAAGAGATGGTGTTCCAGCTGCAGCGCGAGTGTTACGTCAAACACAACCTCTGCTCTGCCGTGAGGGAGAACGTCAATGTCATGGTGGAGATGATCCACTTCAAAGACCTGTTTCCTAAAGGGTGAGTGCTTCAATATAGGGACAAAAATAGTAATAATTAGATTTTGCTGAGTGTATTTTTGTGCTGATACCTTGACTGGTTTAAAGGGATAGTTCACCCAAAAATTGTGTCATTAATTACTCACCCTCATGTCGTTCCAAACCTGTAAGACCTTCATTCATCTTCGGAACACAAATGAAGATATTTTTGATGAAATCTGCAGGGCTGCCCTCAACTAAAGATTTTTCTGGTCGACTTGTAGTCATTCATTTTAAGCATTAGTGGAATATTAGTCACACTTTTATCAATAAACCATATAAATCATAATAATGAATCAAAAAAGGCTTGCCACAGTGCACCAGCAAATATAATAATTATGAATGTGTTAGGGAAAATCAGCAAGTACACTGCATTAACGTTTTAATAATTTGTTGATAAACTAGTGCTTTCTGTTTTTGGAAAATGCTTTGTTCAGTCCAAATGCGAATAGAGCATTTGGCGTGAATGATTTCAATGTTAAGTCAATGTAAAGACACGTTCACGCGCGTCTGGAGGTCTCGCAGCGCAAATGAGGTGTTTATGAATGATTTCAATGTTAAGTCAATGTTAATTCGCGTGTCTAGTTCGCGCGAATGACGCGAATTGAGCGTCTGGCGCGATACGCGCGTTACGCGCGAATGTGCTTGGTGCTGCATTTATGTGTTTGACGCGAAGTCGCGTCTGCCGCCCGAGTTGAAAAATTTGAACTTTGGCGTCAATTCGCGCCGCGTTAACCAATCAGGAGCCTGCTCAGGAGTCACTCATTCAACATGGAGGAACGAATGATATTGTCAGTGAGCAGTCACCCGGAGCTATATGACAAACGTTCATATTTTTATAGACAGGAATAAAAAGAAACTCGCTTGGAAGAGTGTGTTGTAAATACACACTTTTAACTTTTGAGTCACGTACATGTTTATCGACACCCGCGGCCTTCCCGCCGTTTTTTACAAGTATTTTCCCCCTACTTTTCGCTAACAAGATAATGTGTTTATTCAGAGGACGTGTGCAGGAAAAAGTGGAAAAGCCTCGAATGCTCGATCAACACCAGCCATCATACACACAAACAAAACCGCCTAGCACTTGCCCCTCCCACAAGAAGCGGATTTCGCCTCGGTCGCGCGTCAATTTCGCTTCAACTTTTGCTTTCTACGCGCGTCTATTTCGCTCTAGACGCGCGAATGCATTCAAAATGTTCAAGCGGCAAACTAGACGCGGTAGACGCGAATTTGACGCTCTATTCGCGTTTGGTGTGAACGCAGTTTAAGAGATAAAGTCGACGACACTCGTCATCTCCGCAGTAGTGGATGCACCTGTATGCATGTTTCATACGGATTACATAATCTGAGAATATTTGTTTTCTATTTGAATAAGTTCATTTAAAAGTTTCACTCTCTTTAGATATATTTTTCATGTCTGTAATAAGGCAAGAATACACAGAGTTTCGAAGTGAGGCGCACAAGTTCACAGAGACAGATGGCAGAAAGCACATCCTGTTTGCTTTATTTTACAAAAGCACAATGCTTCATTGGTATTCTGAGTGCACACAAATAAATGTTGAGTCTTTACAGATACGAAAGATTAATTACTCTTATCTATATGACCAAAAATAATGAAGTATTTTAAGAGCAAATGATCGCAGCGGCAACTCCATCTCTCCTGCAATAGCCCAAGAGCACTACTGTTCAGCTTCTACACGTGAACAGTGCAATTTTTTTTTTTTTTAGGCTAACATTTGATTGAGCTGCCAAGTAAAGTTGCTACCGCACACATATTTCAGATTATAAGCCATATTTGAGGTCGATGAATGTTAGTTGAGCATATGGATGTCCTGCCCGATGTACTATATTTCCACATAGACCAGCCGTTAACGATTTGTCCGTCACAGACTGCGTGATTTCACCACTCTGTGTGGAATTTTTTTTTTTTCTGCGACTAAGCGACTAATAAAATTAGACCAAGCCTCTTTTCGTATGGTTAACCACTTACGGTTAGTCAACTATTAGGGGGCAGCCCTAGAAATCTGAGAGCTCTCTGACCCTGCATAGACAGCAAAGCAACTGAAATGTTCCCAGGCCCAGAAACTTAGTAAGGACATCTATAAAAAAGTCTATGTGACATCTGGGCTTCAACTGTAATTTTACAAAGCTACGAGAATACTTACAGAAATAACGACTTTATTTAACAATTCTTCTCCTCCAAATGTATTCCTTCATTATCGAGAGTATCACAATATATTCTACGTCACCAGCATCATGCGAATGCGTTGTTTACATGCAGAGGTACTCTTGATAATGACAGATTTGGGGGAGAAGAATTGTTGAATAAAGTCGCTATTTTTGTTTTCTTTGCATACAAAAAGTTTTCTCGGTTGAACCACTTATGTCAAATGGACTGTTATAACAATGTCATTACTAAATTTTTTCTGGATCTGGGAACATTTCAGTTACATTGCTGTCTATGCAGGGTCAGAAAGCTCTCGGATTTCATCAAAATATCTTAATTTGTGTTCCGAAGATGAACAAAGATCTTACTGGTTTGGCACAACATGAGGGTGAGTGAGTGATGACAGAATTTAAAATTTTGGGTAAACGATCCCTTTAAGCCTTTCATATTCTGTTCAGTAGTTTAGTCACAACAGAAATTTATGGAAATTAACTTTTTTCATTATGAGATTATACTGTAAATTCCACCTTAAATTGATTTTCAGGGACCTTTTTACCTTTATATGGGAAATATATGAGATTTATGCATCATCTTTTTTGTCAAAGTCTTACATTTAATCAATAACTTAAAAGAATAACTGTATCAGTGTCCACACGAACGCACAATAATATTTGGTATTTGGACTATGTGTTTTGTTTTGATTTTGTTGTGTTTATATTTTTTTTTGACTTCAGCTTAAAAAGACCATAATATGTTTTCAGATATTTAGGACACAAGTTTACATAATTGTTTTTCTGAAAAACAAAGCTACAGCCAGTTATTCTACTTGGATATGTGTGTTCCGTGTCAGAGTGTCTGTTTTTGTTTTTGTCTGTGTCACTCCGCCCACTGCCCAATTTACCCAATAGTATTTCGACACACCGGGTTGCCAGTTGGTGGAAAACACAGGCATGTAAGCCTGCAAATGAACTGGGACAGAGACTGCAAAGTCAACCCAACATAAAAAGCCTCAGCATCCATCGAAAAAGCTCTATGATCAGAGGAATATTAAAACATGGATAAATCATCTCATCAACTTACAGTGTAAGGCTTGCAGCCTTCCATTGTCAGTTGCAATGCTTCCTGTTGCAAGTCCTCAATGTGGCAACCTATGTGAGCATCCAGTCTGAGAAGGAGAGGGCTGGAGAAAATATGCTAATATTTTGCATTTGGACTGCAATACCCATTTCAACCACTAGCTATCAATATCACATACTGCACCTTTAAACGTTCAAGCTATTTAAAGGGTTAGTTCACCCAAAAAGGAAAATTAGCCTGTGATTTACTCACCTTCAAGGCATCCCAGATGTATATGACTTTCTTCTTTCAGACGAATCCAATCGGAGTTATATTAAAAACTATCCTGGCTCTTCCAAGCTTTAGAATGGCACTGGGTGGGTGGTTTTTTTTTTTCAACAGTCCAAAAAAGTCAAATAAAGTGCAACCATCCATAATAAACCGTGCCTCACATGGCTCCGGGGGGTGAATAAAGGCCTCCTGCAGCGAATCTATGCATTTTTGTGAGATGTTATAAAATGTTATAAACACTTTTCTCTCACTTCCACTATCTGTCGTACGAGGAGGCTGTTCCGGGCGGATGGCGTAGGGCGTCACAGAAGAGGCACGTTTTATTATCGATCGATGCACTTTATTTTACTTTTTTGGACTGTTGAAAAAAAAAAAAAAAAAAACACCCACCCAGTGGCATTCTAAAGCTTAGAAGAGCAAGGACAATTTTTAATATAACTCCGACTGGAAGAAGAAAGTCAAATACACCTAGGATACCTTGAGGGTGAGTAAATCATGGGCTAATTTTCATTGGATGGATTCTAATTGGATGTCAGAGTTCATAGTTACTTATAATTTTAAAAGGAATTCCAATGATATCCTTACTCTGTGCCATTATGATTATAGTTTCATTGTGTATCGTTCTTGATGTGAACGGGCCATAACTGTGGTTTTACTTTTCTAACTGTCTCCTCTCCTTCACTGAAAGGCCCCATGTGGAGTTAGTAAACATCCTGCTGGGATGCGGCGAGGAGGTGCGCGTCGCCATCGCCCACCGAATACGAACTCAGTGTGAGCAGAACTGGGGAGCTCTGTGCGGGAGTCTGAGTCTCTGTGCCCTCAGAAAGGTGGAAAACCAGGCCGGTTCCACCCTCGCCCCTGTCCCAGACATCACCACCCCCCCGGCAGCCAGCGGCAACTCCCTCCCTCCCGCGAGCCCGCGTCTCCCTGCGGCCGACGGGGAAACGGTCTGGACACTCACAGAAGATGAAAATCAGTCCTCAGGTCCTCAAGACAACGCCTCTGATGCTGAAAAAGAGCTAAAGAGGTCTCTAAATGCCACCAAAAGGAGGTGAAGGGAAGCGGGTTCTCAGTGCCTTTAGCCCACACGTCCAAAAAGGCTCGTTCACTGCTCTCCTTTCCTGCCTCTCTCAAGGACAGATAAGCTGCAGTCTCCAGTGCTTCTATAAGAGCACCAGCGACGACAGGGTATTTCAATGTGACGTTACATTTAGAGCTGTCATCGGTCATTGTGTTTGTTTTGTAAGTCATTCTGTGAGAACACGGACTGGTACAATATTTAAGAGGAGTCTCAACAATTTTGCAATATTTCAGTGGCATTTCACCCTTTGTAGATATATTTGTAGATTGTGGAATAAGTGCATTCCTCAGACTGCAGACTCTTCAGAATGCTTAGAGAGAGTCTGTCAGGCTGCAATTCTAATAGCATTATTACAAAAACTGGGCCTTGTGTTTTGTGATGACATCATTCCATCTGCTCAGTATTTGTCTGCTTTGAAGCAAGTCCATTTGGGTGAACATCACAGAAACATGTCCAGAACACATTTCACCCCAAAAGAAAGAAAGGAAATGACTATTAATAAAAATAAAATAATTTATACATTGGATTACACTACTGTTTAAAAGTATGAGGTCAGTCTTTTTTCTTTTAAGAAATTAATACTTTTATTTTGTAAGGTACTGATAGTAAAAATAGTTTTTGTTACAAAAAGTCTATATCAAATAAATGCTGCTCTTTTGAAATTTCTAGTCATCGAAGAATGCTAAAAAATGTATCATGGTTTAAAAATATGAACGATAATCATCATTATTGTCAGTGCTGAAAACTGCTTAATATTTTGTTTTTTCAGGATTCTTTGATGAATAGATCAAAATAACAGCATTTAGTTGAAATAGAATTTTCTTTACCGTCACTGTTGATCTCTTTAGTTTGTTCTTGCTGAATGCATGTATTGATTTGAATCTTGAATGGAAGCATGTCAGCATTGATAATAAGAAATATTTCTTGAGTAGAAAATCAGCAGATTAGAATCATTTCTGAAGGATCTCGTGGCACTGAAGACTTGAGTAATTCAGCTTTGCCATCACAGAAATAAAATATATTAAAATAGTAAACAACTCTTTTTAAACTGGAATAATATTTCACAATATTATTATTTTTACTCTATTTCTGAATATTCAAGACCATTAAATGTTTTGAAATGTGGCATTATTTCAAGGCAATTTGGCCTTAATGTACTTTACTTTTTTAAATTATTTTAATGGTAAATCTTTTCACTGCATTTCAGTTAAATTCAGTACATGAAATACCATGCTTTAACTACCTTTAATAATATAGCGTTTTCTACTGTCTTGTAATCTGTTTCTCTTGATTTGGGGTGAAATGTGGATCTGGTTTGCTGAGATCCACCTCTTTGGATTGTTTTGAGCACAGGTAAAGCCTCAGCAGCAGATATAAGCTCTTATATGCCACGTGCTTCATGCAGTACACTCAGGTGTGTCCACTGCAGTGTTGCAACGTGACATATCTAATATGTAATATCAGATTTCATATTTTTCTTGCTTAGAATTTAGAATAGACATTTTTCATACATGATTAAAAACTATGCCTTCCTTAATAAATTGCAGTTATATACACAAACATTTTCAAATATAACAGAATATGCAGATTGATTTTGGACCTACCTCATCTCTGTAACATGCACCTGTACTGAAATACTGTATAATATATTGCATAAAACATGTTAGAATGGGTCCCCTATTTTTACAAGGCAAACTGGTCAATGCCTAAACTCACTCCCCTCTGTTTTAGTCTGTTCCTTGTAAATATTTTACATTATTATTATTATTATTATTAATTTAAATTAATTTCTTCAAATTTATGCATGAAGTGTATCTTGTGGATTTTCAGGTCAGGCTCATTTCAGCCACTATAGAGTGCTGGTAAGGCATTTTATATACATGCTTGTACTATTTATTTTTTTATTTTATTTTATTTTAGTTATTTTATCAACTATTTACATTTTTTATTTGGGATCTGTATCAAAGTAATCAAATGTATTCATTGAAAAAAAAAAAAAATTTCCACAATAAATTAACCTTGTATCCAATTTTTGGCCTTTTGTGGATTCAAAACATGCATAAATCATCACAGCTTCTGAAAGGTTATAAAGCAACTATAATGCAATAAAACAAAATAGCACACCTGGCATTTAGGTAACTTTTTACCCTCAGAAACCAAGTGCGGCAAGACCACAATGTTTGTTTTGTGCAACACACACACACACACGATCATTTCGACACACTGCTGTATCATAGCAAAACCTTAGAGCAAAGAGCTCGACTGCAACAGAAGAAAAGCTTGGTGTAATAAACATAGCACAAGATACAGGGCCTAAAGAGATACATGTGACTGCATTTCTAAAGCCAATTTGCATTTACATCATTTTTGGAACTAGAGTTGTATAATTAAAATGTTTTAATGTCTCTAAAAGAAGTCTCTTATGCTCACAATGGCTGCTTATATATATAAAAGTAATACTGTGAAATATTATTGCCATTTAAATTATTGTTTTCTATTTTAATATATATTTTATTCCTGTGATGCAAAGCTGAATTTTCAGCATCATTACACCAGTCTTCAGTGTCACATGATCCTTCAGAAATCATTCTAATATGCTGATTGTTTACAAATTTACTGCTTTTACTGTATTTTTGATCAAATAAATCCAGCCTCGTTGAGACTAAAAAATCATTCAACATTTTTTAACAGTTTTATAAATTAATAAGTGACAAAACTGATCAGTTCTTCATAAAGTCACCTGCTTTTTAAGACACAACCAGACATATACTACAGTAAAACAGAGATACTACACCCCCTAGTGGTTCATTCCACTGAAGAACAGCCTAAAATCATGCTCTGAAAAACTATTTAGTCAAGTTAAATCAGATGTTTCCAACTCAGGAAATCCTGGCTTCACTGGAATGACTAGAATAGCAATCAATTAGAGAGACTGCTGCTGCTGTAAACAACATCAGATACGCCAGCTGCGTCAGCTGCAAAGTCCAACGTTTAAATTATTCCACGTTTTTCATGCTCTCCAATTAAGGTTGAACTGATCTGATCACAAAAACATGTGAAAAGTCATCATTTAAAACAGTTTTGTTAAAATGCATTTTAAAATGTCATTTATTTCTGTGATCAAAGCTGAATTTTCAGCATCATTACTCCAGTCTTCAGTGTCACATGATCCTTCAGAAATCACTCTAATATGATGATTTGCCGCTCAAGAAACATTTCTTATTATTATCAATGTTGAAAACAGTTTTAGCTGCTTAATATTTTAGTGGAAACCATGATACACTACTATTCAAATTATTATTATTATTATTTGTGGTTATTCAGAAAGCATGTATTTAGCTGATAATTGAGATTTTATAAAAGCACTTCAATATCCTCCATTATTGTGTCCCCAGAGAACTCTGAAGCTTGTCATCATCTTTAAGGTGGTGAAATGATGACAAACTCCTCGTTTGGAGAGAACTGCTGGTTCTGAGAACTGTGGGTCTCATCTGGGTTGTAACATTCACAGAATGATTTATGGAAAGCAGTGTTAAGTTGACACAGTTCCCTTTTCCACTAAATGAAGGGGAAGAGTCTCTTTTTCAGGATGTAGAGCACTGTAGCCAGAAACAGAGCAAGAGCTAAAAAGATCAGCAGTTTGTCGGTCAGCTCACGCCGATTATATTTCAGGATAAGTTTTCGCCCCGAGTGAATGGTTCCCGTCATGGCCTTAAACTCTTCATTCGTCTCTTGCACAGTCCTTGAGGATGAAGCTGGAAACAGAGCAAGTGGAGAACATAAATTTGCAATATTCATAACGAGACAGTAGAAATGTCATAGCCGTGAGGTTAGATGTTGTTCAGAAGCTGTGTTCCATGCTCATGTTGTCAAGGTTGTTTTTTAAAATCAAATGTAAAGATCTTCAACCTGAATATATCAAATTAATCATTCATATTCAAACCAGACCAGATTTGCATCTCAAAACATCACAGATTCTTTGACCTTAATCTGCAGGTATAAAACAAACATTGAAATACTTCCACAAGCTGTTTTTCACTAGAAATTTTTCCCCAAATTAGTTCATGAAAAAAATTAGTTGTGACCCTGGAGCACAAAACCAGTCATATTTGTAGCAATAGCCAACAATGCATTGCATAGGTTAAAATTATCGATTTTTGTCTTTTATGCCAAAAATCATTAGAATATTAAGTAAAGATTGTGTTCCATGAAGATATTTGGTAAATTTCCTACTGTAAATATATCAGAACTTCATTTTTGATTAGTCATAGGTATCACTAAGGACTTCATCTGGACAACTTTAGTGCCCACTTTTTTTTGTTTTTAGAATTTTTTTTTTTTTTTTTTTTTTTTTTGCACCCTCAGATTCCAGATTTTCAAATACCTGTATCTTGGCCAACTATTGTGCTCTCCTAACAAACCACACATCAGTGGAAAGCATATTTATTCAGATATTCTCATACATTTTATAGATGGATTAATTGATGGATGGGAGGATAGATAGATCATATAATGTATGCGTTGATAATAATAAGAAATGTTTCTTGGGCAGCAAAACAGCATATTAGAATGATTCTGAAGGATCATGTGACACTAAAGGGTTGAGTAATGACGCTGAAAATTCAGATTTGCTTCACAGCAATACATTTTAAAATATAGTCAAATATATCTTATTTTACATTCATTTTATTTTAAATTAGAATCATTATTTCGCAATATTACTGTTTTCACTGTATTTTTGACCAAATAAATGCTGCCTTGTTGAGTGTAATTTTTTATTATAAAATAAAAAATGTATAATATAAATGTTATAATATTATTATTTAATTAATTTAGTTTTAATGATATATATATATATATATATATATATATATATATAATTAAAATTAAATTAAATGTATCAATTAATTAATAATTAATTAATTAAAATATATAGATAATTACAATTATTTTTTCTTTCAGAAACATTATAAAATCTTACCAACCTCAAGCGCTTGAACAGTAGTGCATATAACAGTGTGTCTGGCTTGCTTGCTTTTTTTATTTTTTTTAGATAAATTTATTTATTTATGCTTTCTTACCATTTTGAGCACTAATTATTATTTTTATTTCTATTAGTAACTCGGTGCATGAGACAGCTTGTCATGTGACGTCAACATGTGGAATAAATCAACCTTTTTCTTACTTATGATATTTCTTTAGGCTTAAAACCTTGTTAAGTAGCAATAGCAATCAATCACCTACATATGACAATTCTGTGAAATTCCTACTCATGTGTCAGCCAACTACTAATAGATTTACGTCCTTATATCATGAAGGTTATGATCTCAGGTGACCCAGAGCGCATCGGTTCTTTTACCCAGAGTTCCGATGCTCTCCTCGCTCTGCTGCACCTGCTGGGCCATCATCCGGCTGATGCTCATCAGACTCTCTGTGATGTCACTGGATGTCTGCACCAAACTCTCTTTAGTGGCCTTCCTACAATCACAAGATGCATTTAGTAAATATGGCTTAGGACAGTGTTGGGAAGTAAACACCATCCATTTAAATACCACATAAATGTGCAATTGTTTTGCTTTCTTTGTGGTCCCACTTTATATTAGGTGGCCTTAACTAATATGTACTTACATCAGTGTGTTCATACTGTATTGCACAACACTTTTGCTGCTCTTGAGGTGGGATACGGGTGAGGTTAGGGACAGGTTTGGTGGTATGGGTAGATTTAAGGGTGAGTTAAGGTGTAAGGGATGGGTCAACAGTGTAATTACAGTATAAATGTAATTGCAGAAATTAATTACAGATGTAATTACATGCAGGTATTTGCAAGTACAATGTAAAAACATGTGCTGTATGTACACAATAAGTACATTGTACAAAATTATTAATTTTAAAGACACTTAATATAAAGTGGGAGCTTTTTTGTTTTTAAAAATCATAGAAATGTTTTGATTTGATTGTGCTTGACTGAAAATAGCAGCCTTGAGAGCAGCTGTAAAGCAGCATGATTTACCTTTGTCTAACCGAATCACCACCTTGAAGCAGTTCGTCCTTCTCCAGGTTGTCAATGGCCTGCTTGCAGGCAAGATTTGCCTTCCTCCACGCAATCTGGTTACTGAAACACAGGAGCAGGGATAATACTGTAATTCAACACACAAACAGAAAGATGATTAGACAACAAAAATGATTTTCTAACCTTAACATCTGCTTCCGATGGCGTTCTGTCTCACTCAGGATAGCTTGTTTATCAGTCTCTCGGTCTTGTTCTTTTGCCATCTGTTCCATGTCCTATCAAAAAGTTTGGTTTCGCTATTATCCGCAATGTTATCCCTGTAAATGTTATCCCTTTTTAATGGTATCATTTATTGAACCTTGAAACAAAACCAAAAAAAAAATAGTACATGTGTTTAATATCGCTTTTATTTATGGTTCATATAGTGTGATATAAGAGAATATGAAACTCACACCATTGCAGATGTTATTATTATTTATAAGGCCAAAGAGTAAGAAGAAATTCTGACAGCTTGCGATGTAAATCAATGAGATAACGGACTACTTACATAAAACACAAATAAATAACAGATGTCACTCTGTATCTCAGAATAATGTTTTATTAAGAATGCTTAGTTTTATGATCAAAGCTCTGTAGTTTTGATTGCAGGGTAAACATATAATGCAATGAAATACAACGATGACTAATGTACACATGAATACTCCTCCTATAAATAAGCATGTTGTATCATATCTGATACATTTGAATATTATTTGTCTGAGAATATGTAAGGATAACGAGTAAAACTAAGCTGCTTCAGTCCAGTAAAAGTTCACCATGAGATACTGAAAACAACAGAAAAGTTTTTTCTACCTTATGGGATTTATTTATTTATAGATTTAGATAAATACCTCCAAAACGTCAATAATCTAATTAGAATCATTCAACCATTATGATGGATATTATCCAGCTGTCCATCACAAGACTTCTGACTAGTTTTTAACTAGTTTTAGTCATACTGAACTGCAAGAAAGTCGTAGTAACTTTGCATTAAATACTTTCATCAGTCAACCAATAAATAAGAGCAAAATAACATGCATTCTGGAAGCTTCTTAGATGTTGAATTTGATTCCATACTTTTATTATTATTATTTGTTTACAGTACTGACAGCAGTTTTGACAGAAACATTGACATTTTTTATCTATATGGTTACATGAAATGACGAAAGTACCTGAATCCTCTGTCTTAACTGATTGAACTTTTCCTTCACTGTAGAGTTCAGGTCCAGAAGCACTGCCTGTGGCCCACAGCACTCTCTTATATCCTGACACACAAAGAAAAGAAACAAGAATCTATTCTGACACAGACGCGACAATTATGGCCACGTCTTTCAGTTACTATAACGTTAGTTAGCTTGTCGGACAAACCTGACAGTAAGACCATAACAGACACATTAATATAAAGAATGAAGTCTACCTGAATAAGAGCTTTGATTTCCAGATCATATTTGATAATCTCTTGGCCACATATCCGGACAAGCACATCAGAGGAGGACGCCATGTTTGTTGTTATACGACACGCCAGAAGGTCCAAACTTGAGTGCATTTTCAGAACGCCTTTTTGATTCTCCCTACAATTTAGTTCTGAGAGCAAAACAGCGCATAATACTGCTTTACAACTTTTCCTAAGAATTCGTATATGATATATGATTGACAGAAAATAACTTTTTAATTCTGCAAAAGTTCCCATATAGTGTTTTTTTTATAACTTTTAAAAAACTTAAACAAAATGTATCATGTTAGTTCACCATTAAATATTGGTAACAACATAAAAGTAATTCTTACATTTTAAAAATAGTTAAATATTTATAGATTTACATATAAATACCCACAAAATGTCAATAATCCAGTTATTAGTTAATCATTATACTGTTATTAAAATGAATATTATCCAAATGGAAAAAAAATAAATAGCCTAAATAAACGTTACCATGACAGACAGACAGATAGATAGATAGATAGATAGATAGATAGATAGATAGATAGATAGATAGATAGATAGATAGATAGATAGATAGATAGATAATTATATGGAACACCAGACAGACAGACAGACAGACAGACAGATAGACAGATAGATAGATAGATAGATAGATAGATAGATAGATAGATAGATAGATAGATAGATAGATAGATAGATAGATAGATAGATAGATAGATAGACAGAGACAGACAGACGGATAGACGGACAGATAGACAGACAGACAGACAGACAGATAGATAGACAGATAGATAGATAGATAGATAGATAGATAGATAGATAGATAGATAGATAGATAGATAGATAGATAGATAGATAGATGGACAGAGACAGACAGACAGACAGACAGACAGATAGATAGATAGGATAGATAGATAGATAGATAGACAGACAGACAGACAGACAGATATACAGACAGATAGACAGACAGACAGATAGATAGATAGATATATGGATAGATAGATAGATAGATAGATAGATAGATAGATAGATAGATAGATAGATAGATAGATAGATAGATAGATAGATAGATAGATAGATAGATAGATAGAAACAGACAGACAGACAGACAGACAGACAGACAGACAGACAGACAGACAGACAGACAGACAGACAGATAGATAGATAGATAGATAGATAGATAGATAGATAGATAGATAGATAGATAGATAGATAGATAGATAGATAGATAGATAGATAGATGGTCAGAAACAGACAGACAGACAGACAGACAGACAGACAGACAGACAGATAGATAGATAGATAGATAGATAGATAGATAGATAGATAGATAGATAGATAGATAGATAGATAGATAGAGAGACAGACAGACAGACAGACAGACAGACAGACAGATAGATAGATAGATAGATAGATAGATAGATAGATAGATAGATAGATAGATAGATAGATAGTCAGAAACAGACAGACAGACAGATAGACAGATAGACAGATAGATAGACAGACAGACAGACAGACAGACAGAAAGACAGACAGACAGACAGACAGACAGACAGACAGATAGACAGATAGATAGATAGATAGATAGATAGATAGATAGATAGATAGATAGATAGATAGATAGATAGATAGATAGATAGATAGATAGATAGATAGACAGACAGACAGACAGATAGATAGTCAGAAACAGACAGACAGACAGACAGACAGACAGACAGACAGACAGACAGATAGATAGATAGATAGATAGATAGATAGATAGATAGATAGATAGATAGATAGATAGATAGAAACAGACAGACAGACAGACAGATAGATAGATAGATAGATAGATAGATAGATAGATAGATAGATAGATAGATAGATAGATAGATAGATAGATAGATAGATAGATACTATATATTCACGTACGTATATATGGAACAGATTTGCACTATTTAAAAATAGGTCACATAACTTCTCGACATTTTAACAGTACTGTGAATGAGAATATAACCTCACAACTATTGACAGAATAATAGTGGAAAGTTTGTGGTTTCATTCTGACTTAGAAATGCATGACTGTTGCCAGAAAAACTAGGCATCCAAGAACTGAGTGAGGAAGAGGGAAAGAATTGGAGGAAGAGAAGAAAGGAAGAACAGAATGAGGTAGCTGGGTCACTGAGCCAAACATGTCATTTGTGACGCATGCGAGCAAATCTACTCCCTGCACAATTTAAATGTATGTGACTCTGAGTTAAGAAGTATATTGTTCAATAGTCTAGTGAAACTGCTTCATTACATCTGTTACTAGTCATTCAAGACTAAACCTCAAGGCCCTGGCAGAGACGTGGATCAAACCAGAGGACACTGCTACTCCTGCAGCACTCTCCAATACTTTCTCTTTTTCCCACACTCCCCGTCTGACTGGAAGAGGTGGAGGTACTGGTCTGCTTATCTCTAATGATTGGGAATATATTCCTTTACCTTCTCTGGGTATTAGCAGCTCATTTGAATCACATTCAGTCACTATTACCCACCCTTTTAAAATCCATTTTGATGTTGTTTATCGACCCCCAGGACCACAAGGTAACTTCTTGGATGAATAAGATGTGCTGCTCTCTACTTTTCCAGAGGATGGTACTCCCCTGGTTACGCTTGGAGACTTCAACATCCACCTAGATAAACCTCAGGCTGCAGACTTCCATACTATGCTTGCCTCTTTTGATCTCAAGAGATTGTTAACTACGGCTACTCTGCACACCTCGGATCAATTCCTCCGAACTCTTAAAGGGATACTCCACCCCAAAATGAAAATTTTGTCTTTAATCACTTACCCCCATGTCGTTCCAAACCCGTAAAAGCTTTGTTCGTCTTCAGAACACAATTTAAGATATTTTGGATGAAAACCGGGAGGTCTGTGACTGCCCCATAGACGGCCAAGTAAAATACAATGTCAAGGTCCAGAAAAGTATGAAAAGCATTGTCAGAATATTCCATCTGCTATCAGTGATTTACAACATGGGGGTAAGTGATTAATGACAAAATTTTCATTTTGGTGTGGAGTATCCCTTTAACCTTACCATGGTCCTGACACAACACATACCCCTCCACATGTCATCTTTCGACGTGGTTTCATCTTCACTTTCTCCCCCTGAACAGTTATCATCTCTTGATGCTAACAGTGCTGCTGATACTTTCTGCTACACTCTTACATCTAGTTTAGACACTGTCTGCCCCCTGCCTTCCAGGCCAGCCCGTACCACCCCTTCTGCCCCTTGGTTTTCCGCGAGCATTGTTCTAAGCTTAGAGCTGCTGAAATGGTGTGGCACAAATCAAAAAATACTACTGACATTAATGTGTATCAGTCACTCTTCCTTCTCTGCTAATGTCTCCACTGCTAAAAGGACATACTATCATAACAAAATTAACAATTCGTCTAACTCTCGCATGCTCTTTAAAACATTTTCCTCCCTTCTTTGTCCTCCTCCTCCCCCTCCTTCATCAACTCTAACAGCTGACGACTTTGGCACGTTCTTCATTAATAAAATTAAAACCATCAGTTCATAATTTTCCACACCACAATCTGTCAAGCACATCTTACCAGCAAACATGCACTCATTCACATCCTTCTCTTCACTCTCTGAGGCAGAAGTCTCCAAACTCATCCTTTCTAATCATCCTACTACTTGTCCGCTTGATCCTATTCCATCTGATCTTCTTCAAGCCATTTCTCCTGCAGTTGTACCTGCACTCTCACATCAACACGTCGCTTCACACTAGTGTTTTTCCCTCAGCATATAGACAGGCTCGTATAACCCCACTACTTAAGAAACTCACCCTTAACCCACCTCTTTCAGAGAACTACAGACTGGTTTCCCTTCTTCCTTTCATTGCAAAAACACTTGAACGAGCTGTGTTCAACCAAGTCTCTGCCTTTCTCACACAGAACGACCTCCTTGACAGCAACCAATCTGGTTTCAGAAGTGGACATTCAACCGAAACTGCCTTGCTCTCAGTTGTCTGTCCGCAGCTTTTGACACTGTTAACCATCAAATCCTCCTGTCAACCCTATTGGCAAAGGCTGTCTCAGGAACCACACTCCAGTGGTTTGAGTCTTATCTCTCAAATAGGTCCTTCAAGGTATCTTGGAGAGGTGAGGTGTCCAAGTCGCAACATCTAACTACTGGGGTGCCTCAGGGCTCAGTTCTTGGACCACTTCTCTTCTCGGTCTACATGGCATCAATTGGTTCTGTCATTCAGAATTGTGGCTTTTCATATCACTGCTATGCTGATGACACTCCTCTCTACCTCTCATTCCATCCTGATGATCCGACGATAGCTGCTCGCATCTCAGCTTGTCAAATAGACATTTCTTGCTGGATGAAGGACCATCACCTTCAACTCAGCCTTGTCAAGATAGAACTGCTTGTGGTTCCCTCAAACCCATCGTTTAGAAACCTTGGAGTTATGATTGATGATCAGCTAACTTTCTCAGACCACATTGCTAAAACTGCCTGGTCTTGTAGATTTGCTTTATTCAACATTAAGAAGATCAGAGCCTTTGTTTTCGCACATACTTCACAACTCCTTGTTCAAGCTCTTGTTCTGCCCATGCTGGACTATTACAATGCTCTCTTGGCAGGTCTTCCAGCCAGTTCTATCAAACCTTATTAATCAAATTAATCCAGAACACAGCAGCAAGATTCATTTTTTACGAGCCGAAAAGAATGCACATCACACCTCTGTTTATCAATTAGCACTGGCTACCAATAGCTGCTCGCATAAAATTCAAGGCATTAATGTTTGCCTACAAAACCACCACTGGCTCTGCGTCCTTTTACCTAAAGTCATTACGTCAGACTTATTTGCCCTCTAGAAGCTTGCATTCTGCAAGTGAACATCGCTTTATTGTGCCATCTCAAAGAGGCTTAAAATCACTTTCAGTGACTTTTAATTTAATTGTTCCCTCCTTGTGGAATGACCAACCCAACTCAATCCAAGCAGCTGAGTCCTTAGCCATCTTCAAAAATCAGCTAAAAACACATCTGTTCCATCTTTATTTGACCATCTTACTCTCTCTATTCTAATTCTATTCTTGAGATATATATATATATATATATATATATATATATATATATATATATATATATATATATATATATTGCCCCTTTTAGACTTGCACTCCATTGATTTACTGCTTGTTTTCTTAAAAAAAACTAACACTAGCTTCTCTAATCTTTTTGTATTCTGTTTTCTTTTTATTTATTATACAATTAAAATCAAAAAAGGCCTTTTAACACTAGCTTGCTCTATTCTTTTTCTTTTGTCGGTTTTCTTTTTATTATATGATTAAAAACAACCTTGCTACATGTTCTTCATTAAGCTAACTGAGACTTGTTATAGCACTTGCATATCATTGCTCTTTTGTTGAATTTGATTGCTTCCATCGTCCTCATTTGTAAGTCAGTTTGGATAAAAGCGTCTGCTAAATGTGTAAATGTAAATGTACATTTATTAAGGTAATCTAGTAAAAATGCACAACAGATGAAGAGCTGCAGTTTCTAATGTTTATTTTGATAGTAAAATCAATAACAGAATTAGACTATCGTGGTTACAAGCAGAATTGTGGTACCAACTCCTGGCTGATACAATGCAGTGACATAATTAAGGATACTACAAAAAACTGAAATCAAATAATAAGAGGCACAATAACACAAACAGACACATTTTGAAGATCAATCACAACTGCTTTTAAGCCTACTTCACATGTGTACACTAACAAGGCTCGATAAACCAAGCTGTTCTCCAACTAGTTGTGCCAAAGAAAAGAAAAAAAAACAAAAACAGAAATAACAGTAAAAGAAAATGTCCAATGTATGTCAAAACCCAGCACAACACTGAAACATAAACAGAACAACTGTCAAGATATTGTATTTGAACAGGCATATATGTGAACTACAAATATAGACATTGCTAATAGGATCAAGTAACTGTTAGTTTCAGTAGGATACACTTCTGCAGAGTTTTGCTTAAGAATATCACCAAGAGATCTATGACAGAGCACTTAGCAATGACATACAGCCTTCCTACTGTGACTAGAACCAACAAAATAAAAATACAAATTAAACAAAAAAAGGAGAAAGATTTTATACTTGGGGAGTACACACACAGTACTAGCTACTTAAGGATCCCATGCTAAATTATCAAGTAGAATACCATACAACATTAGAAGCACAAATTCACGTATTGTGTATTGTAAAATTTTTTTTTAGTTCTTTTTTCAAATAATTGACACTTCATGTCAATCATTGTAAATTGAATGTTGTATGGATTTTCGAAACTAAAGAAACGAAAAGGAATCGAAACAAAAAGGTTTCGGTGGCCCTGGTTGCATTTGCGCAAACCTGCTTCCAATGTTGAAGGTCAATTTAGTCACTCGATGCAAATTTGGCAAAAGGTCGGAAGGGAATGTAAATCACTGCAGTGTAGAAAAATATGCGATCGGACAGGTGTGAGCGTTCCTCGACGACCTTTTTGGTAACATTGATTTCAGAGTAGTGATTCGAATGAGTCCGGTGCACTTCAGTGCAAGAGATCTGGGTCCTACAGTCCAAGTGACCCGGGTCCTACAGTCCAAGTGACCCTACTAGCTCTCCATGTCTTCCACAACAGAAAATGAAATAAACAAGCAAACAGACAATCAAAATAAGCTATCACCGCTACATTAGCACGGCCCTTTTCCTGCCCGACCACTGGGTTCGGTCCAAGTCCAACATGAGCGCCCGGTGTGGGGTCAGGTCTTGGCACAGGTGTTGCAGTGGCTTGAGGAGATGTCGTAAGAGCAACTTTATTTCGGAACGGTTTCTAGCGTAAGATCGGGGAAGGAGAAGAGTTCATGGACCTGACAGCGCATGCCAAGTCACAGCTCTGAGAGTGTTCAAGTACGTATTTTGAAATTCAGCACCATGGGTGGTGAGACAGGACTCCTACCCAATGTCCAAGTTTTTTTGAACCCAATAAAACGAAGAGCTTCTTTCCCCCCCATCGCCATGAAGGGAGCCGTGCAGCGGAAACCACCAAAAGAAGACTCAACTTTTCTCTGAGGGAGTGACTGAGTGCAAGGAAAGCGTCCCGACCGGGCGAACTGGGACGTCCGTCAGCAATTCGCCGGTCCACCGAGACTTCCCGACCGAATTCCGTCTCTGGACGATTTAGGCCGAGCAATGCGCACCTCTGTTTGTGTCATGGAAAAACCTTGATTCTGTTCGTTGGAGAACAACTGCTGAAGGCCATTTCAATTCGTTGGTGAGTGACTCTGCTCCAGGTCATAGCCGGCGATCTGAGGAACAGTAGAACCAGAAGAATCGGGAGGCACTATAATCTTGAGCGTTGGTGAGGGGACACAATGTTGACAAGGTTTGACATTGTCTTTGCAAAGCTTCTTCTTCTTCAGGGCTTCAGAGGAATCCACCACTGCGTACGTCCAACGTATATAAAAGTTACAATGTATCATGTACAAATGGATTTACTTGCTTCTACCAAGGTCAAAACAGAGGCAGAGTCACAATTCCAACCAAGAACCTAAACAGAAGAAATCTCACATGGTTTATATATGATATAAACATTTAAAAAATGAGTCTATGATTGCAGCACTCTTTGGATAGTCTCTCAACCAAAACATATTGGACACAGTCTTTACGTTTAATCATATTGGACTCCACTGAAGGAAGACTACATTCATCTTTCAATGAAAAAACTGTATGAGGGCAAAGCAGCAACAGTTTCTCATCTGAAGCAAGCTTACTGCTCGACACAGCAGAAAAACAAACAAAACCAAACAAAAAAGAATAAGAGAGAATTTCAGAGGAAACTTGTGATTTCATTCTTGGCATAATGGGCAAAATCTTGTTTCTGTAGAAAATGTCAATAGATCAAGTTTGGGTTTTCATGTCTGAATAAGGCAACTGATTTTGCAGGCATCTTTTCAAAAATAACATCGGAAATTCTGTAAAACCAAGTGCAATGTGGGTCTTTTCAGCTGCGAGCTGGAGTGCAATGGAGATGATTTACACCAAAGTATCAAAGTTTCTTTTCCCCACTTGTGCTCATTGGTTTGAATAAAGACAGCGAGATATTCGTGAATATCAATTTAGCAAGGTTAGCATGCACGATAGTCATGCCGTGTGTATGCAAACATATCCATGGTTTCAAATATCATATCTAAAGGGATCAAGTGTAGCATACAGGTTTGTTAATGGAACATTTACAAGCAGCTGGAGTCATGATATGTAGGAATGCATGTTCTGCTGCTAAACCTTGAAGCGCTATCATCTAAAAAGCTCGAAGGTCTTTTCTACTTTTGAAGAACACACAAGTTGAAACGATTACCACAAGATACAGTAACAAAACAAAAAGTACAGAATGGTAAAATGATTAATCATCAAGGTCCATTAATCAACAGCACAAAAGGAAATCGAACATACAAACAAAACAAAAAACAACCAAAAACATTCAATAGGTTAAATACATTGGAAAGAGCATGTTTATTTAGCAACAAGACAGGCCGCCTTCCGTGAAATGCTTATCAAAAGATTTCTCATCTTAGTCACCATGTTGTTTACCATCGATAACCACTTTTACAATACCAGATACAATTACTTAAAAAAATACAAGTGCTGTAAACTAAAGCAACATCCTGTCTTTCTACAGAGTGAAACCTGCATAGTGCACCAATAAGAGTAATCTTTCTTGTATACAGCAAACACATATCTACACAAACCATTGAAAAGGAAAGGTGTAAATGCTTGTTTGAATGCTCTTGAGTATATACTGTAGCCATTTTAGAAGGATTCAAAGTGAGTTATCCATTGAGATCGAACTGTGTTAGATGAATCTGCGGTATAAAGATAGTGGCATAAGATCCATCTCTCGATAAATAATTGTTTACAATATAAAAGTCATTGCTCGTAGCTTGAACGTAACAGGGAATGATCTTTGATTCTCTATACAATTTTACAACATGATTTAGCAGCTTTGCGTCCAAAATTATTGAATCATCAACAAAATGCAGACAATAAAAACAATCAGTCAATCAAAGAATGGATGTAATAGCTAGCTTAGTCTTTTTTTCAGGATATTTTCAACATCTCGCGGTATGGGTGATTAAAAAAAAACAAAAACAAAAAAAAACAAGCAAACTAAAAGACCAGGCAAATTGTTAAAAAACAGAAAGCTACAATATTTCCCTTTGAAAAAGTAATATGATGCTAAATAACTGCAAAATATATTAAATGCGGTATAAACAATGAATTATATTTACTTTTTGTGAACTGGTATTTTTTTGTTTTCGATGCATATATCATTGTTTTTGAAGGCAGAAATAATAATAAAATAATCAAAATTCATTCCTACGTGACAGCCCATTATGAATGTTAATATCGAATCACACTATGAAGCAAAACAAACACACATATACAAATGTGTGCGTGTGAATACATGTGTGTGTGTTCTTTAAATATCTTTCCTTATATACGAACAGAATCAGCAAAAAGAAAAGGAAGAAAGATAAAATACTGGCTTTTTCTTTTCCTTAACTGTTTGAATGCCACAGAGTCCCCTGGTTAAAACACTAAACTGCACAGCTCACAACATCATGTTGAATGCGAGAGCTTGCGACAGCACACTATGATAACTACCAAACGCTCTCAAAACAGCAGGCCGTCGACAGAAGGACAACATGCATTTCCATCTCCGTATGCTCATTGTCACTTGCCATCAAGCTTATTTTACAGAACAATCATTACCATTTTGAGCTAATGCCACTCTGAGAAGCTTTGAGCTGAAGATGGCACAAGAAAGGCCGGTCTTTGTCGCCATAACAAATGGCTTTGCTGTCTTTTAAGAATGGATGGGTTCTTAAAGACGAAAAAAAAAAAACTTAGTCCAATTGATTCCCCAACGTCAAATGGAACTGCCTTACAGTACAGCGATATTTATATTTATATATATTAACTTTTTTTCTGCTGAGCTACTTTTTCAAATAACTCCGATTTCCCCCAGTAAGTAAAAAATTACGTAAAAAAATCCACGACAACAATACCTGTCTCTGGCCAGAGAGAATGTGTCAACACTGTACATCGACCTGAAGAAAAATCCAAAGCAGAATTTGTATTTTTCCATAGGAAATGTCTACTGAAGGCAAATGAAGATCTCACTACTCAATGAGACACATACGAATGTCTGTCTCCGCTCAAGACCTCTCTGTCACTCTGTCCTGGGCAAGATGGCAAAAGTCAAGTACACACCGCAGCATTCAAACGAGGTCGGTTTAGCAGCAAATGGGAAGGGGAAAGCTTATTTTTTTTCTTTTCTTTTTTTTCTTTTTTTTATCTAGACAAAGTGCTTTTGCATTCTTACATGTACATTTATAGATATATAATATACTGTATATATTTTCCACATTTAGAATAAATTAGAATTTATGTCTATGTACAAAAAAAAAAGGAAGAAAAAAGTTTCAACACATAATGGACGGTATATAGAATCTTTACTATGCTACTAAAAGCAAAGAAACATAGCTTTACAAAACTCTTAGTTTAGATTTTAAAGGAAAAAATATTCTCCCTTCTTTGATCAAAATGATATTTGAGAAACAACCTTCTCCACAAGCTTCAGCATCAAGAATAAAGTCACTTTTAAAAGGCCTTTAACAAACTATTAAAAATTTCAACTGGAAGAGATTTTTCAGAACGAACAAATTCGCAGCAGCTTGAGATTGTGGTGGCAAGGAAATCTCACTAAATTGGTCTAGGTCACAACTCAAATAAGAACTTTTCTTTTCCATAATGAAAATGAAACCGGACTATTTAAGTTTTTATGACATTATTTTCATTACAGTTAAGCACAATTCTCATTGAAGTAATTCTAATTTACTTTACGTAATCGTAAAATACAATTGTAAGCATACATCACGGTAACACGGTCTATTGTTTCATATGCGGTTTTGAATTGTTTGTACTACGGTATCGAGAATTTGAGTGTAAAGTGCATTTTTTATAGGCTTAACTTTATGCAAAATATAATTTATCATTTTTTCTTCTTTTTGATACTGGGGTTAAAAAAAACTGGATTTTTTTATTGTGGTTTTGTTTTACCTGGGCTTTTATTGTAAGATTGTTATAGTGTATTAATTATATTTTGTAAAATGCAATTTTAAATGAAGACAATCTATCGTTAAACAATTTGCAAAGGATCATCTGATTTCCCTTAGCAAGATAAGTGCTTTCGAAAGAGAGATCCGTGGGTAGCACAGAAAGGAAATATAAAGGCAATCTCTACAAAAATATATGCAATTCAATTTTTCTTTCAACAATACTCAAAGTAAGAAGACAAGCATAGAAATGTTTCATGCTGAGTAACATCGTATTTCAGAAGGTGGCATCTTAATGTGTGCACAGATTAATGCGTATTCAAACTCTAAACAAAACAATGACATGTCTCATTTTTGTATATGCACTCTCCTCTACAACTATAGCAAGAATAGTAAACCTTTTGCTTTTGTGATAATATCTTCTATGGGCAAAACAGAAGCATCTCCATTAACTTTATAGCTCATCTTTTAAATACGCGACAAAACTTCGGTGGAGGGAAACCGAATGGCGGTACAGATTTATATGAGAACAAAAGGAACAGTACAAAATTCGACAAGGATGCAAATGAACGCTTCTTTCTGCAGAGAATTGGACCCAAGCAAATTTCACAGTTCATTAGAAATCCCTGACCCTACCATTTTTCCTACATTCAATACGGTGTCAGGTAAGCTGTGCAAAACCTTACTTAGACTGGCTAGTTGCCATTTTAAGTTGCATGTGTCTTTGGTACAAAAAACAAAACAATCAAAATATAGTGTGCAAATATCATTTTTTGTTTTTTTTTTAATATGTGAATATTTCTTATTTTACGACACGGCCCACCCCCCATGCCCTCTTTAGCGAAGTACCCCAAAAAAAGTACATTTGCCAGAGCCATCTTATGATACAAAGCACAGACTCTGTGGCATATATCTATATTCTCCATGTTCCTATGTACATTCAGAGTATTTCTGCAAAATGGTCCATTTGCGCTCTCTATTGAGTTTTATTTTTCCTCAACTCCGACGATTACAAGGCACAATGAATCTTACTTGTATATAGTACAAATATAAACAAAACCCAGTCTGGGATTCAGCTTTTTCAGCCTCTTTCGCTGAGAATTTGCAAAACAACATCAAAGGTGATTTGACGTGAGGGCACTTCAACCAAAGTGTAGAAAGGAAAAGATTTCACCAGTGGATAATAATCAATCAATCTGCCTATTTACAATAAGGGATTTAACTGACCATATGCTCAAGTCAAAGAAAGAAGAAGAAAAAAAAAACCCTCACACACTCTCTCTCTTTTCTATCTATCTTACTGAGATGATAGGATATCTGTTGTGTGGGGCGCTTGAGGCCCGCTTCCTCACATGCTACTCTCTTGAAACATCCTTGTTCTATAAATATACACCGAACATCTGTAACTTTGCATTAAATATCAGTATTTGTGTTCCTTCATGTTAGCCTTGTTGTAGTTGGTGCATTTCAACTGGTCGTCAAACAATTGCTTCAAACAGGAATTCCCCTGGACACTTAATAAGTTTATAAAGTAGGCCTAACGAGGGTGAAATCGTACACGCCGTGTTCAAAAACTCACAAAGTCTGCATTTACACCTTTTTCACCTCTAAATCAAAGGATCTAATGCCTTCGTAGTTTCTCTGCAGAGTGTGCCTCTGCTTCCCAAAATTCTCAATGGGCATTTGACAGATTTAGATGGACGCAAGAGGATAATGGCTACAGCAAGAACTGGTGCTCATTGTTTAGCTCTTTTCTCTCTCTTTTTCTCATTTGTTGGAGGTATCTCGTATATTGGCTTTTAATATTTGCAACATGGCGGCCTGTTGATCGATACCAGCCACATGCACACATGGTAGGAAACGGACTACTGAGTGCAAAGGTTAACTACTTGTTGCATTTCCATTGGTGCGCACGAGGTGAATATACACATACGTATGCACGGACAAGCGGGTATCGTATGCATGTATTCACTTTAAATGTGAGGATGCGTCTCCAAGTGAAATGGGCATGCAGAGTGTCGGGCTGTTGCAGTGTGGGACAAGAATGGCGTGGATGACTTCGCCAGTCGGCGTGACTCTACACCTTCGAAGTGGGCACACGCAACCCCACCAGCCCTCCGGTGGGATCTCCTTTCCCAGTGTTCTCCAGGATCTGATTCACAAAGTCTGAAGTCTGGCCGGCCACTGGTGGCTGCACTGTATAAACAAAAGAGAACGTATTAAGAAACCCATACAAGTAATTAGTGCTGTCAAATGACTAATCGCGATTAATCGCATCCCAAGTAAAAAGTTTTTGTTTACGTAATATATGTTTGAGTACCATGTCGATTTTTTATGCAAATGTAAATGCACATACATGTAGTATATATTTTGGAAATATTTACATGTATATATTTTAGAGCTGTCAAACGATTATTCCAGATTAATCGCATCCTAAATAAAAGTTTTTGTTTACATAATATAGTATATGTGTGTATATTGTATATTTATTATGTATCTATAAATACAAACACATACACATACATGTATACATGTATGAGGTGGCGTTAATTTGATAGGTGGCAGTAATGCACTTATAAGTCTGCGATCCGCCATAAAGCAAGAAGAAGAATATGATGTCTCAGGCTCCTGCTGCTGTGAAGCACGTTCACAAGAGTTCTATTTGTTCCTTTGAAGAACGGAAAAAAGCTGAAGAATATACATGCCACTCTTTTCAGTTTAGTGAGTGTGATTGGAGATCTGGGCTGTCATGTTCCAAAATTACAAAAAAAAGCAGCATTAAAGCAACACCTTACTCCAAAGTCTGTTCCTAAACTCCACAAGTCGTATGAAAAACGTTCAAGATTCTAATGGTTCTTTTTGTCATTTATATGAAGAATAGCTGTCAGGAAATTACTTTATAAATCATAAGTTTCTTGTGTTCTATGAAAAAAAGTGTTGTGAGTTTGGAAAGAAAAATGTGGGTGAATAAATGACAGAATTTTCATTTTAGGGTGAACTTGCCCTTTAGATGGACATACAAGATTACTGGGCTGTTTACTTCCCAGTCTTGTGGGAAAACCTTGCTGAGATCATGAGCTTCCAACATGTTTAAAACAATATCATCTTGTGTTCTTTTAAAGTTGTTTTCATAGCTTATATAACAGTAGGATGAGGTCATGTCATGTGGTGATGTGCTGATTGTGATGTGCTAACAAAAATGTATTCAATAAACAGTTTCAATACAACAGAGGTCACAGCACGGAGCGAAACAATGCAAAGGCTCTTCAAATTCTTGAAGACACAAAGATAGCAGCTGCTGGAGAAGATGCAGCAGCTTGATCACGCTTGTAAAGCAAGTAGATTTCTTGCAACTCAGCTTTTCGAGGAGAAACTTGCTTGCACAAGATCACACATAATTTGCATTTGAATTGTTAATTCTAAAAGCACGTTTACAAGTGTTAATAATAATGCAATGTAGAACATTTTCTTACCTAGGGTATCCTCAATGAGTTTGTCCAGCTTCTCTGTCATGCTTTTTCCTTTGTCATGTGAGATATCCTGTACTCTGCTGACGATCTCTTCTTTGATTGCATTGATCACAAACAGCAAACGATCTGAAAAAGAAGATATTCATATCTTTGTCTCATTCTTGGCATATTTGGCAAATTTGCTCGGTTATGAGTATGCACAAAAACTTAACTGATCTAAAAACTAGTCTTTCAAAGGTACACTCAGTCTAGTCAAGACAGAGACATTCTACAATACACAATCTCAAGCACTTCTTTAAATATTTCATTTCCTTGTCTAAACAATGTACCATATTCAGTTCCAAGGCCCCATAACTTGACTTTGTTGGCTTCATACTGCGCTTTCTTTTTCAGCCTGCAGGCCCTAAGAAAAAAGAAAAAAAAAAAAAACACAAAGAAGAATCAAGAAGAGTATTTTGCTAAAAAATAAGTAATTTTGGTGCACTGTATTTCAGCATTTTAAATCACTAACAGCACACAATGTAGCTTAACCAGTCTAACTGTAAAAGGTACTACTGTATAGGTTTTTTAATAGAAAACGTTGGGATGGGAGCTTTAAGAAATTAAAGCAGCAGTAGTATAATTAATAAGCAATACGGCTTTACCTGGATGCAAGCTTGTTCTTCTCCTTTCGAGAGCGAGGCCGAGCGGTTAGGGGTAACTCACTAACCGGCGTCAGATCACTAATGACTTTATTGAGTTTCCGGAGTTCATTACCAATCTGAAGCAGCTTTCGAGGATTTGGAGTAAGATCTTCCACATCCGTCCGCCGTGACTTCTTCAGTGTGTATTTTCCTAAACAAGTCCGACAAACATTAATGTTAAATATATCAGGCTTAAAGGAAGATTTTAAAAGATCTTAAATATAATAGCTAGTAAAAGCTACTTCAGTCCATATGAATTTTCTAAATTTCATAAAAGCGATCTGCTGTAATTATAATCTGTAACATAAACTGAACAGCCCCTTCTTTGTTCATAGATTTTATATATAATGGACAGTGAATGTCTCACCATGGTGCAGGCCATTCTTTTGGTACATGTTGCTGGGAAGTGTGTCTCTGTCCCATTCAGATGGTTTTAGCATGCGCTCCTGTTTGGATGGGATGAGCTGCTCGCTGTATTCCCAAAAGTATCGACGCTTTCCCCTCTTTCTGGAAATTCCAGCCGTTAGGCCTTTGACATCATCAACCATATCAGTGTCACATCCTGTTTAAAAAATAGGATGGTAATGAGGTGAAGAAAGAAATGAACAATGATCTTTTCCTATCCTGCATTAATAAAAAAAAAAAAACACTAAACCATTATAATCTCGTAAATACACAATCATAATTCTCATTTCAACCATAAGTCATTCATGATATTAGTAGCGTCACAGTTTCAAATTAGGGCAGTTTTCATTAGAGATGCACACAATACTAAATATGAGTTCTGATACTTCTGTTTTGGTATTTGCTGTTATGTATTCTAGTATTTCAGTAACGCTGTAATTTTCAAGTACAGTCCAGTGAGACTGATGATTATTATTTTCATCAATTAACTTAAACAGCAAATACAGGAGACTATAGCAGCATAACGCAATAAGTAAAATTGCAATATTTACAAACAACTTTTGCAACACTTCTATGTCCTTTAGATCAACCTAAAAAAAGCTTTTTTCCATTTCAGGCTTCATTTAAGCTGACTAGCTAACAAAACACTGCAAGAGAAGAAAAAATGTCCAGTGAATGGCATTTCCAATTCTTGTTTTTGACAGGTGGAAATTTGGGTCTCTTCAGTTTCCAACAGGATGGGTGGAGGAGGACACACTTAGAGTTTGACACAAATTATCATACTTCAAAGATCCCTATCTAAATGTTTTCTGTCATCTTAACTGGCGTCACTAGGTCTGCACTATTTGACAAATTCAAAACTGAATTTCGCAATTAATCATATGCACTAGTCAAAGGAGTTTTACAAAAGTAAAATATGCATAATGCAATTTAATAAATAAATAACTACACATTTACTCTGCTATCTAAATGGGGACATTCCATAGACATCAAGTATTGTAAATGGAAACTTAAACATGCTTGAATGATGCACAAATCTGTTAATTTTATAAAGTGATCCTGTCTATTCAAAAGATTTGGATTAAATCACACAATCTGTATGCATTACTTTTGCAATGTCTTTTTATTTTTTTTTAAAATGGAGTGGAATGGAATGGACTTTTAATGGATAGATAGAAATCTCTGAGGTTTAATTTAAAATATCTTAATGAAACACATGAATCAAAATGGTTTTGGAACAACATGAATTTTCATTGCTGGATGAACCATCCCTTTAAAGGGAAGAATGCATGTAACCAAGTTTCTGGTCCCCATTGTCTAAAATGTCTAAAATTATTAGCTCCATAATGCCACGGCAAATAATAAAAAAATAAATGTCACGAAGAGATTTACGCCTTCAAGAACCTAAACATGAATTTGCTTTTGGGTGGCATCACAATAACTGATCGTCAATTATGTCATTTTTTTTTTTTTTTTTTTTTTTTTTGTATAACAAAGTATTGGATACGATCGTCTGTTACTTTCACTTCCTCTTGGTTATCTGCACACAACCTTACAATGCACTTTCCAAATGCCTAAGTCCTAAAATGAACTTAGGAATCCCAATGCTACTCGAGAGCAATGACATTCTAGGAGAATTAATGCTATATATTCTCTCTTCCTGCTCACTCAGTTGAAGGCCTATTTCTGCTAAATGTACTGTGCACTCGCTTGGTGGCACTGAATTTTGTACCTCTGAAAGTCCGAACATACAGCACAGTATTGATATAAGTATCATTATCAATGCATCCATAGGTCTTATGCATTTGGCTACAACAGCATCAACAAAAACATAATTTTGCACCTGGCTCTGAGAACGCATCACTAACGTAGTCGTCTTTGTCGCCCTCATAGTCCTCATCGTCCTCCTCCTCCTCCTCCTCCTCTTCCTCTTCATTCTCCGAGAGCTCATGTTCACTGCCAAACCCTTCATCATGGTCTTCATCGTCTAGATCCAATCCCTCCTCCTCTTCTTCCTCTTCTTCACCTTCTTCCTCCTCTTCTTCCTCCTCTTCCATGTCAGCAGTCGCCTTCCCTGCCAGCCTGGCCCTGGTTAAGAATAAAGAGTAGTTGTGCTCTTCCTCCTTCTTTTTGTCAGCGGCAGACGTGTCGGATCCAAGGGCGCTTACGGTGAGCAAGGTTTCACTGCCGCCAGCTGCAGGGAAGTGCAGTTTGTGTGGCACCGTCCTCAAGGTCCCTATTTCTGGACCAGGACAAGTCGGCACCTCTCGTTTAGGTGTCTCTACTCTCTTTTCACAGCTAATGGAGGATGCTGTGTTGGCAGCGACGACGGCTGGGTCCTCGCTTATCTGCGAAGCTGACGACTCATGCTCCTGGATAAGAGGAGAGGCAGAAACGCTAATCTGGGTGGAGCTCTCTACTATAGGCTTTCGTGGTACGCTGATGCGTACCTTGGCTTTGCGCACGTAATCCATGTTGTCCAGCAGTGCGGGAGAGGCCTTGCTAGGGCCCAGAAGCTGGGCCTTGGCCATTGTGTCAGTGCTGGAGGGAACAGGCCATGTAGCTTTCTGGGATCCTTCGGGGAAGTCTGGCAGAGGGTTGCGACTCGATGAGGCGCTGTTTGCAGAGCTGCTGAGTTTGTTGGACTTCTTGGTCATGGTGGGAGGTGGAAACAAAAGCTGCTTTTGACCCACCAGCAAATCCGGATGGTAAAGAGTGTCACAAACTGGTTGCGAGTCCTCACTGTTGAGCTGGGCCAGGGTCGGTGTCCGACTTATCACCTCTTCGTCCTGGTAAGGGCTGGAAAAGTCATCAAGGCCCAAGAAATCAACTTCCTTGGTGCCCCAGATATCACAACTGGTGAGGCGAGTGTATTTAGTCAAGTCCTCCCAGTATGTGTCCCACTGCTCAAAGTTGGAGCTATAAGCAGGGTCATTGTCTACTAGCTCAGGCAGATGATCCATGCCGTCCAAGTCTTTGCAGTCTCCAACTGTGAAAATATCTCCTCTAGGGCTCTGGCGACAAGTCATGTCCCGATCCTGCAAACATTCAAAAATGTATCTCAACTTTGTACCAATTGTCATTAACATTACCCTGCATAATCTTGTTCCACCTTTAACACTGTCTAAACTTTACCTTGAGTTTGTAATTAAAGGGTTAGTTCACCCAAATGTGAATTATTTTAATTTATTTTGATTCCCTCAAGGCATCCTAGGTGTATATGACTTTCTTCTTTCAATCGAATCCAGTCAGAGTTATATTTAAAATGTCTTTAATCTTCCAAACTTAAGAATGGCGCTCAGCGGGTGTTAAAGTTCATCAGTCCAAAAGCAGTGAAATTAAGTGCATACATCCATAGTAAAACGTGAATAAATACCTCCTGTAGCGATACGATGCGTTCTTGTAAGAAACATATCCATATTTAAAACGTTATAACCACTTCTCTGTAGCTTGCGCTAACTGTCGTACGACGGAAGATGTTCCAGGCAGATGACGTAAGACATATGCGTAGCGCATGCGCCAGTGAAAATAGGATAGTCTCGTGAAAACCAACGTTTGTTTACAGGAATGAAGGAAGCAAGGTTTCCTTACTTTAGCGAAGGGAAACCAGTCTCCTTTTGGCTTATATTGAAATCCTCCAACATTTTTCTTCACAAATCCTCGTTTTGTACTTCTAATTCATGACCCGTGTTTTGTTTTGTTCTCTCCTCTCTGCTTCCGCGTTTGTCACTTCTCACCAGCGCATGTGCTAACCATACGTCCTACGTCATCCACCCGGAATGAATGCACATACAACAATTACAGGAAGTGACAGAAAAGTGTTTATAAGTTTTTAAATATGTATATTTTTATTACAACAACACATGGATTTGCTACAGAAGGCCTTCATTCACCCCCCGGAACCGTGTGAGGCACGTTTTACTATGGATGTATGCGCTTAATTTCACTTCTATTGGACTGATAAACTGTAACACCTGCCGAGTGCCATTCTAAAGCTTGGAAGATCAAAGACATTTTTAAAATTTTAAACTCCAACTGGATTCATCTGAAAGAAGAAAGCCATATACACCAACAATGCCTTGAGGGTGTGTAAATCATGGGACCATTTTTGGGTGAACTAACCCTTTAATTCTGGGTTGTCAGGTTTCAAGATTTCACATTGCTCATTGTTAAGCCCTGTGGTAACGTTCTTATTTGCATATTTACGAGGTTAGTAACTTTTATTGGACAAGTACAGTATGCAGCATGGTTTAATGACTACTTTTTTCACTATACACGTGACCCAATGTGTAATCATTGAATTAAATGAACTAAATGTAATAAAATGCTCAGAATTTGGGGGCCATTATAGGGGGCCTCAGCAAACGTCCAAGTGGGCCCCAAGATGACACGTGTGATTTCTAGACCTGTAAAAGTCATGCAAATTAATAATTTAAAACACCATGGCCAATTTCACAAAGAATATACATTTTTCTAGTTATGATCAGCTCTAAAATATGTTATCAGGCAGAAATTATGTATAATTTACATGATTAATTAATGGCCACATTTTATAGTCATTCCCTAGTTTTAGATAAAGTGTGGTCACCATTTCATTCCCTCATTTTAATTTAGTAAAATATAGCTGCAATTTATAGCTACAACAACAATACAACTAAAACAAAGGAACAAATTAGTTAAACATATCTTGTTTTTCCATGTGCATATGTTCTGTAGTGTGAAAAGCCCCTAGGTATGACTAAAACCTGAGTAATACTGTGTGTATAAACTCACCAGTTCATACATGAAATCGGGGTCAGAACTGTTAGCTAACAAGTCTGTGCTGGTCAGTGCCTGGTCACTAAAAGAGCAGTTTTGATAGGCATCCCCAAATTGAGGATCCATTCCGCTGATGCTGGGCTATAAGGGGAAAGCAAAAGAAGCATCCCATGACACCTTTTTCAAAATACCTCAACGGGTACCCACATTTGAATAACAGGGCCCATACCTGAGGCATTGCAGAGCACAGATCTTCAGTTCCCTGACGGAACCTTTTCTGCCACCTCCCCTGTCTCAGTCGCCCTATCTTTTCGTCAATCTCTGGAGGAAATTTGATTTTAGGCATAAGAAAAAGAAAAAAAAGTTCTTGTTTTCAATATGGAGGCTTTAGCAGCACATTTAAGTGTGGCTGAGTTGTCCTCCTCACTTGACTGTTGTCTGTGGAAAGAAAACAGAACAGGAGAGCAGTTAGCTAGCATAAACGTTACAATAACACACACTATCTGCACAAACATCAGTGCACAAAACAGGACACTCAACCGGCGCAGTCCGGTAAAGCAAGTCTATATACAAAATGTCACTTACAAGCTGTGAACTGGCACAAACTATGAAACACTGAGAGGAAACAGCTGTCAAAAACAACTGTGAGCTGACATTAGAACAACCACAGACAGGTTTGTCTCATAGACACCAATGCTTTTTTGCATCTGCAAACATCCGCAGAAATACTGGGGTTTTCCTTAAAAGGTCCATATGGTCGAAAAAGTTAGGGAGGTTGCCTGAGATCCATGGAGGAACAGAAGGGAGCCCTAAATCATGTTGGGCGGCAATAGTGCAAGAGCATCGAATACTAGGGCTATTTTTAAAACAACATCGGCGGAACCCTTTCCCCTCGACAGACAGACAGCCATAGGCGGCAAGACCCGAAACGCTGGACACTCTTTGCATAACAAATCAACAGAAATACGTCGGGAGCATGTGAGGCTTGTGCTGGCCAGCTTCTGCGCTGAGCAAAACAATCCTGTCTCTCTTGTGCCTGATGACATCATTTCCTCCTGGTGCACCGAGCAAGTCAAATAAGCGTCTTATCACCCTTTGGCTTTGTGCACGGCAGGGTTTGCATACAGCCCACAGAACCAGAGTGAGAAAAAAAAAAAAACACACTTCCCTTCAGCGCTCCACTATTCTGCTGCTTACTCACCAATAGCCTACAAAAAAGATCTCGATTTTTAAACTGTGCAAAGAAAATGTGAGTGCTGCAAAAACTTTGACTGGATGTTAGGGCATTCTGGTTGGTTTTCAGCACATTGCTAAGAGCTATCTATGGTGTTTTGGGTGGTTTCTAAGGAGTTGCTAGGGTAGTTACTTACCGGCCAAGCCTCTTTAACAAGCCACACAATTTGAAGTATCATTATTTTCGGTAACCCAAAAGAAGAGTTCACAATTAAAGCAATGTACAGCGACAATAGTGAGAGCTCCCAGTTTCCGACAACATGAGCGACATTAACCACTGACAACAGGATGTGGGAGTTTAACTTTTAAATTTAACTTCATGCAAATGAACACCGACTCTTTGGAACAAATAGTACCAATTGGAGTAAAGTCAGTAGAGCTCATGGGCTGACATCTCCTGCGAGATACGAGAGTTTGATTCAAGCATTCATAACCCTTGCATCTGAAAATACGTACTTACCAAATATAAACAGTATGGTAATTAATTAGTATGCCCAGATTCATATGGTGCGTTCAAGTCATGTATAAAAGACTATTATGAGCTAAACGCATATAAATGCCATCACAATGTCGTAATTCCAAGTGGGAAACTTGTATTTTCACATTCATACTATAAAGAACTTTTAATGGTTATGGAGTTCATTGCCATAAGATACCTTGTTCTATGCTAAGCTAGTAAAGAACAGAAAACGTTTAGCCTTTTAGCGTGACACTTAAAAGACATTAACATATTTTCATGATCACCAGTTAATACTTATCAGGCACCTAACTGAATACTCATAAATCACACTGTCTTTGTCAGTGGAATAATATGTTACAGTGAACATGTATTTTTGTAGGTCAAACCTGAAGTTAGCATTTCCCTTGTTTCCTCCACCAAAACCCAACAGGATTTTTCCATTGGCTTTTAGATTATTTAACGTAATAAGCTCTGTGACCAACAAAAGTTTATGATTCTTAAAGCTGGAATACAATACTTGATTTTGCCCAGATTTTTGCCCCAGTTTACAGTCAGTCAGATTTTAAAAATTGTGTAGTGTATCCCAGCCTTTACACATTGAGTTATTCATGCTAATCATCACAACTGAACAACTTTTATGAATAATAAAGCCTCGCCAAGATGAAATCATCAAACATACAAAGTTAAACACAGGATATAAATGGACTACACCACAGTCACATGACTTCAACTTCACCAACATTAAGCTTCAGACAACTCTTTAATACTGTATTTAAAAACATTCTCCCTGAAATTTGTGTTAGAATAGTAAGAGCAACATTATAAACACAATGAGTCTGTAAATGTGAACTAGTAAGCAGATGAGTTTACTGTTTGAATTTTAATGTCCTGGACCTCTGTAGTCCCATTTAGCTTTTTCAAGACAAATCAACGCTTATAACACTTAAAAAGCTTAAACTATTAACAAAACGCCATTTTGTTTGTGTTGGGGAATAAAACACAAAAATAATTTGAGTTTGTGTTAACCAGAAACATTATTTCAGGCATCTACCCCCTTCCAAAAAAACAATTAAGATTTCAGGACAATGAAACCATAGGTGCTAGATTTCTAACTAATTTCTGGGTTTTGGCAAACAAAAAAAAAACATCATCTTTGGGGTGGAAGAAGGATAGGATTCTGTGGGGGAATAGAATCTTTGGATGTGTGTATTCCAGGAATAGGAATGTAGGAACGTAAACACAGCAAAAGGTACAGTGAACTGACAGGTTCCAGAGACAAACCTGCTGTCAGTGTGAACAGTGTGGACATAAGTATGAGCATTAATACTACTGATTTGCATCGAGCACTCCTACAACAACCAACATGTAGGCTACATCGGTCATAACTGGGGCTGGGCTATTAATGGACATTATGGGGCATTTCTGAAGAGTGATCAGACATCTGCATTTGGAAACTGAAATGAGGAAGAGGCATAGGCTCTCTGTATGAACAATCCTGCCAAAATATATGTCCACCTGTTGTGATAACTCATCTCAGCACGATCGCTATAAGGAGGGCAATGTGGAGGAACGTCTACCCAGCAGACCTACATTCAGAGTACAGTATCACTGAAGAGATCAGGATTTACCCGTTATTTACCAATATTAATTTTGATATGCTAGCCTACAAAGGATCAAATAGCAACACGTTTGATGATGTGAAAATACAGAAGGACAGATGGAACCGAGAGAAAGAGAAACAGAGCAGCTGATACTGATTATCTTGTGTAGTAAACAAGCATTGTTCTCATGAATACAAGTCCCTGAGCGGCTGAAATGAAAGGTCTCTCAATAGGATCTGGGAGTAACAGACTATAGATCAGAGGAAACATGATACCAGAGCTTTTGAAATGATGGTTTTGCACTGAACACCCTTGCTGGAAAATGGCATTTCAAAATGGCAACTGATGGAGTATGAGGTTAGCCAATCAAATCCCAGTTTGATTGGGCAAAGTTTCACCTCAGTGGGGAATACCACAAAATCTCATTTTAATTAGCATTGATTTAGTAAAAAAAAAAAAAAGAGGATGATTTCCATTACTATAATATATGTAAGCCTGGACCACAAAACCAGTCATAAGGGTCCATTTTTTGAATAAATAAGCTTTCCACTGATGTATGGTTTGTTAGGATAGGACAATATTTGGACGAGATTCAACTATTTGAAAATCTGGAATCTGAGGGTGCAAAAAAAAATAAAAATATTGAGAAAATAGTCCAAATGAAGTTCTTAGCAATGCATATTACTAATCAAAAATTGAGTTTTGATATATTTACAGTATGAAATGTACAAAATATCTTCACGGAACACAATCTTTACTTAATATCCTAATGATTTTTGGCATAAAAGAATCATTTTGCCCCATGCAATGCATTGTTGGCTATTGCTACAAATATAGCTCTGCTACTTATGACTGGTTTTGTGGTCCAGGGTCACATATACACAATTATATAATGCACACTATCGTTCCTAAGTTTGGGGTTGTTAAAGGGATAGTTCACCCAAAAATGAAAATTACCCCACAACTGACTTACCCTCCTCAAGCCATCCTTGGTGTATATGACTTTCTTCTTTTATGCTATGTTTGGGGGTTTTATGCATTTATTGTTGATAGGACAGTGGAGAATGACAGGAAAGCATAGGGCAGAGAGAGCGGGGAGCGGGATCGGCAAAGAACCATGAGTCAGGAATCGAATTGCCAGAGATGCAGTTGCATTTCATTTTGGCACACTAACCACAAGGCTATCTGTCCTGACAAGGACATTGTTAATATAACTCTGATTGTATTCATCTGAAAGAAGAAAGTCATATACATCTAAGATGGCTTGAGGTTGAGTAAATCATGTAATTTTCATTTTTGAGTGAAATATCCATTTAATATTTTTTAATGTTTTTATAATGTCTCTTATGCTCAACAAGGAAGCGTTTATTTGCCAAAAAATAAAGTTAAAGGGGTCACGTGATGCGATTTCAAAATATAAGTCACTATAATCAGTAATTATGTCCCCACTGGATGCAACAAATGCCTCGTTTGTAATGGGTTTTATTGTTTTTGTCTCATCTAGTTTTGTCTGGATCACGAACTAATCTTTCTATTTAACCAGATCTTTGGATCGAACCAGTTCACCAAATCGAACTGAATCGTTTGAAACGGTTCACGTCTCCAGTACTCACTAATCCACAAATTACTTAAGTTATTTGGTTTAAAAATGCCTTACACTTCCTCTGACGCGAAATAAATCAATATCCCAAATTATTCAGTTACTCCTAACTGTACATTGACTGAACTGCTAAAAGAGAACTGATGATGGGATGTGCATGAGCAGAGCAGCTGGACTGAGTCTCGTGCTGCTGGCCTGGGAGACGGCAACAGGCCCTGCCCAAATGGAACACTTCATGTGCACTTTCGGTCTTGCGGAGTTACAATGGCTGCCGCATGCGCGTGTCCCTTAAGTCCAAGAGACCGTAGTCTTTTCGACTCATCATTTTATCGTTCATAAGGGTGCTCGCGAGCGCTCCCTCTGCGGCCGTTATGCGCCCTCGATCGCCACTTCTGTCGAGCCCGCACTGGGGCGAGCTCCGCAGCAGACTTCTACCCAACAGTCAAAGCGGGATTACGTCATGAAAGTGTGGACTCAGAGGAAGACCGCGAGGGTTTAGGGTGTGAATTGGGACAAGGCCATAGTATGTAAAGGAGTGTAACATTTCCGTCTCACACTTGAGGCATTCAGCCAATCACAACGCACTGGATAGCTGGCCAATCAGAGCCTACCATCTCTCTGGAACTCAAATTGCTGGCCGAGAACTTACAACTGATCTAAGCAAACATTTGGCTGCCAAGGTGACAAGGATGTTTCTTTCATAGTTATTAAAACTCCTTATACTGTCTCATACCACATTTACTGACTACTCATTAGCCCTAACTATTATGCACTTTAATCTGTATGACACAAATCAAAGCAACATTGACCTGTAAAACACACCTGTAAAGTAAACCATAACGGATCACATAATATATGGATGATAGCCTATCCATGTACTTGTAGTGTCTCTTGATTTCAAAATCAACCCTTTTGAGGGACTAATTGCACTAAGTGTCGTGACATACTTCCAATTTAAAATAATGTGGGTCACTTGTTTCCGGTCAAGTATGTTTACAATCCACTGTAGTCGCCTAGTTCCTGAAAAGCCAAACACAGTGGCTTGTAAACATACAGTTCAAACAACGCATAGGACACATCACTGTGGGTCAAAGTAGACTAGTAACGAGTTTATTACCAGTGCTCCTTGAGTGAAACAACTACACTTCAAATACAGCAATGCACCATCGTGTCGACATCAAGTGGCATCCTCCTGACACACAAAATCATTGTTCATAAACAAAAATGTCTTGCAATAAAATTCTGAAATGTACTAGTTTAATTGATCATTTAGCAATATATATATAGTACAGTAGTTGTACTAAACAGAACACGGGAGTAGTTGTGAAATGTTTGAAACTACCAAAGAGGTTTTAAATGAAAGTAATCAATATTAAAAGGAAAGTATATTTTATCAAGACAACTATCTGCAATATTCAGATTTTGTCCATATAAATGTTTTGCATGTTCATAAAACTAAAACTTAACTTTGCCATGCTAATTTTTTGCAGTATGCACTTACAGGCCGCTGCTTTGCTATGCACAAGCTGAAGAATCTTAAGCGTAGGCGTGCTGTGATCAAACTGGTGGCCTTTGCGCTAAAGCTACAGAAACACTGTGGCTAATACACAGGAAGTATGACAGTATGAGACGGTCTAGAGCTTATTTACAATTCATATTGAACTTAGACTGAAGTTTAGACATGTCTTATTAGCTCCAAGGTCTGTCTGCACCTTAAAAGCACAGTCTGAGTTAATTGCAAAAAAGCTTGCATTTTGCAGTCCAGCCTTCAAATGCACAGACTTACTCTGCAAAAGTCAGAGGTCTCTGCTCGCTGAGATGGCAACAGCACTCCTTACACAGAAGCAGACGCCTGGCTCTCAGTCTTGCACTCAAGGACAACTGAAGCACTCTGAAAAACAACTGAAATGGTGCATATATTAAGCAAAATGCTCCTTGCATTATTATCTTCTGGTTGACTAATGAGCAAGCTTTGTGCATTGAATGGCTTTCTTGAAGTAAATGTTACAGGTCACAGACTCGACATGGAGTTTATTGTAACATGTTTATGTTAATGTGAAAAATGCTGAAATTGCTTTTGATCATCTGATCACTTGTTTCAGAAATCACTGTGCAAATACTGAATAAAAAGTGCAATGAATGTGAAGGAATAGCCCATTTCTTGGTCTGATATTTTTCTAAACATTTCTCTGTTCTTATAAAACTAATTTTATGAAATAGTTGTGAGCAAAAGAAACATAAAAGTAAAATATATGCATTTTAAACGTGTGGGGATGTGGATATGTAACGTATACAGTGGCATTTGAAAATTGAGAAATCAAGTTTCATTTCTATGCTTTTTATCCTCACTCCCGTTCTACATTATTTATATATTTCAAAATAATAAAGCAGTCAGTAGTAATGAAGCTTAACTATATATTTTTTTATTATTATTATTTCTTGTGTGATTATTATATATTACTAATTTTCTAATAAATCTCAGTACTATTTTCATCAATTGAAATGCCTTTATAAAATTATTCATTTTCATGTTATTACTGATTTTAAGCAATATATTCTACTGGTTGATCTCTAATACAGACATTATGAACTCTTGTTGTATTTAAAGATTTTTTTTTTTAATTCTTCTTTTATGTTTCAAAGCAAAAACAGCATACAGGTTTTAAAAAATAGATCAGGGTGATAACTAATACATAAAAGTAAATTTTGACGTGAACTACTTTTTTTAAACAAATTTCACAATATGCATCTGAGAAGTTCAAGGCTTCAAAAAAAACACATAATTGCTTACTTATTCAAATTAGGATGAACCTTTACCAAAGAAACAAAATACAAACTGCATTTCAGAGTTGACTGTTCGACTTTTAGCACTTTAATATTTCATGAGAAGGAAAGTAAAATCCAGCCAAAATTGCTCACTTTTTTGTCTATTCATCAGGCTTCACGTGCGCTTGTAATAATAAACTGCATATATAACCTTGCAGATGTAATGCAATATGACCACCCCTGCAATGTTTACATGAAAACAGAATGACCTACTAAACAGCTCACTTTTTTAAGTTACCCTTCTGAGACCTCGCCGATTAGACACATCTTAAAATGAATGGCGCCTAAACGCTTAGCGTAATTTGCGCGTTATGGCCAATATCATATTATATTCTGACCTACTAACACCTCATAACACCCTGAACTCACCATGGCCCCCTTCAAAAACAAATAGCGTCAATCTAACCCGTCGCGATTCTGCGCCAACGCCCACGTAGTGGCGCTTTCTGATTGGCTGCATGCAAATTTATAGCCCGCCTCCGCAACCAAACGATTGCACCTACTCGATGTCAATCAAGCACAGTTACGCATAAACGCCCTCCTCGTAGCGTTCGGTTGAGATGAGGAGCAACAAACAATATTGCAGGCCTCCCTCATGTTACGTAAACAGATGGAATGCAAAACATCATCTCCTCATAAACTTTCAGTTTACACACAAACACTCAATTTTGAAGTTTTTACAACGCAGCTGGCAAATGAACACCATTTCGCGATAAAACGACTCGTTCAAACGGATAACAAATCGCGTTTTAAAGCTCCCGTGCTTCTTTTGATGCACAATCAAACCAGTTTTAAATAATTTCGGATAGTGATCTATGTGTCAAAGACTGTCTAGATACCGCAGACACTATCGTGTTTCCATTTCACTTTGCATTGTGCTGATGGGGGCGTGTACCCTTACAGACTTAGTGGGGTTAATTCTAGTAATTCATCGTAAAATCATCTGTGAATACAACGAAAAAAAGTTTACAAATCGCTGATCAACTAATACATGCATCAGACCACCTCAGTGTAACATATTTCTGATAAACAGATATACACAACTTTCAAACAATGGTCTGAAATGTCGAAGAATGCTGTAAATTCACAACTAACGCTAGGCTTTCCAAGTTCATCCAGAGGTTTCATAAAACCAACGAGATCCAGCCTAATAATGTATGTCCAGCAAATAAAGGATAGTTTCTCTTACACCAACAGTGTTCGATTCTGAGACCCTATACTTAATACACTTGATTTATAGCATGAGCTTATTAATAAAGGACCTGGGTGTGTCAACTGGAGGAGATATCCAAAAGATGCAGTGATGGGGTCGAAGCAAGTCCTCGAGTAATTGAAAGCTAACCTCTCCTGCCCTTACTCAGCAGCAATGACTGGCCAGCTAAGCAAGCACGGGGAAAATATATTGATCTGAAAGGACAAACGGGCACCTCAAGCTGCAAAAACACTCAGTATATCGCTGCATCAGCGAGGTAAACAGCCGAGAACAGGTTAGGGTTTAAAGAGGAACTAGAGCGCTGCTTTCACACTAACTATGGCCTCCGCGTCCCGCCCCTCTGCTAGCGAAGCTTAGCCAGAGAGCTAACTCCAGCAGACAATGTTTTTATCATCATTAAACAACTATTCTCACACACTCCACGGCGTTGTCATAGTCAGAAAGACGACTCACCTTTAAACTCCTTATATACTAGTACAAAAAAGGCTGTAATTCCAATCTCATCCGTCTTTAGGCAAACTTAATGTCATCTTTTTCTCGATCCACGCCGTCTTCCTCTCTGGTTTGTTTTGTTTATCTTCTTCCTGACGGGTTTCTGGAAAGCGCGTGACTGCTTTGTCACGTGCTTTCCAACTGGCCAATCAAGACGAGCGTTCGTTCTCGACCCAAAACAAGCTATTTAAATACCTTGAGCCGACCTGTTTGTAAAATTTCCCTGCGATGTAAAACTATATTAAATAATACTATACATGTATTCGTATTGTGTAATTACTATAAGGCGTTTCTCGTGCTCTTAAATGCTTTTTAATAAATTAGTACTAGCTTTGTTGTGCCATTGAATGTATGAATGTTGCAAAACTGAGCTTTTTGTCTTGGTTATTAAGGAAAAGCAGCCAAGTATTCTCTTCAGGAATGTTGGCGAAGCATGTCAGGATGTAGCTCATGTAGTTTGATTGAATGCCCAGAGCGTTTAGAGCTGGAATCTAGGTAAAGAGTGACTTTTTGTAACTGAAATATTATATGCATGTAATATTGCCCCCATAGAACAAATGAAATAAAAAAAATACATAAATATGTATAAAATATAAATTTAGTATTACAAATAAATTTCTTCTGTAACAATTTTTTTAGCATCACTTCCCTCACCACTGATTTATTGTTCTTTCCTGCCAGTTTGTAGTGTTTGTATATGTGCAAATGTTGTCTCTTTTTTCAATTAATTTTACTATTATTTGTCTTGGCGCAAGCATGCATAATTGCATCTTGTGACTGATTCAGAGAGTAAGAAATACTTTTTTTCTGATCTTGATATCTGTGTTAGCATGCTGAAACATGCTGATTCATTGTCTTTTTTTATTGATCCCTCTCAATAGCAACCAATAAACTAACAATATTCCAATAATCACAAAAGCAGAGTGTGAAGAGCTGTTTGTGGGCAATTGCTAAATTAATGAAGAAACAGATGGTTTCAAAAGTTTTATCCCAAGCTTTATGGATCACTGCTGATGATGTCTATATTGCTGAAACGGTTAAATCCCTTTTTATTGATGACGGTTTAAGACAAAAAGTGACTATTTTAAAGCTCAAATATCATTTTGATTTTGGTTAATATTATTCCCCCATTCAAGCTAAATATCCATCCATTTTCTTCTTAGAAATGCAGATAACAAAAATAATAAATAAGCTCACTGAATGACTTTAATTCAAGTTATATGCTGTATTTTAAAGTTCAAATGCAAAACAAATAGTTACAGCAACCTCTATTTCATGGTATGGCACAATACAAATAATATTTCACAAATCAATGTTCTGTTAATTTAGTCTCTCTTTTAACACCAAGTTTGTAGTAATTAATATTTTAATGTATTTATATGCAAACAGAGGCTGCATTTGTTTGATACAGTAATATTCTAAAATATAGTATTACAATTTAAAAGAACTTAAACGAGTTTTGCATTTGAATATATTTTCAATGCAATATTTCTAAAGCAAGGCTGGACTTTCAGTATCATTACTCCAGACTTCAGTGTCACATGATCCTTCAAAAATCATTCAGAAATGCTGATTTGCTGCTCAACAAATATTTCTTCTTAATATTAATTTAGAAAACAGTTGTGCTGCTTAATATTTTTGTGATTTCATTCAAATGTTTGGGTTTATTATGTTAAGGAAAGAAACTAGGAATGCATTAAATTGACATTAAAGACATTTAGAATACTACAAAAGATAAAGAAAATGTTTTTAACTTTCTATTCATCAAAGAATATTGAGAGAAAAAAATGTATCACAGTTTCCACAAAATTATAAAAGAGATACTCCACCCCAAAAGGAAAATTTTGTCATCATTCCCTTACCCCCCTGACACAGAAGAGTGTACGCCGCCTGCGTACTGCTCAGATTTGTCAAAATGGCGCTACGCTGATTTGGAGAGGCACAGAGGAGAGGAATTGTTGAATAAAGTCATTATTTTTGTTTTCTTCATTTACAAAAAGTATTCTCATCGCTTCATAACGTTACGGTTGAATCACTGATGGCAGATGGAGTATTCTGACGATGCTTTTCATACTTTCCTGGACCTTGACAGTGTTATTTACTTGGCAGTCTATGGGACAGTCACAGGCCTCCCGGTTTTCATCCGAAATATCTTAAATTGTGTTCCGAAGACGAACAAAGCTTTTACGGGTTTGGAACGACATGGGGGTAAGTGATTAATGACAAATTTTTCATTTTGGGATGGAGTATCCCTTTAAGTAGCAAAAACATTTTCACCATAAAAATAAAAACTATTATTATTAATTGATAATAATTAAATATCAAATCAGTATTACAGAAACAAATTATTTTAAATATACATATATTTCACAATATTAACGCATTTGTGCCCAAATGTTTCTGAATGGTTTCATGCATATAGTTATGTTGATTGTGTCCTTATTTTCCTTATTTTTTTTTTTTTTTCTTGAAAATTGTATTTGAATGTGCGGCAACTATAGTTGCCAGTGGGCCAATATGTTGCATTCACCCCTTCAATGTCAAATTTGTATAGGAGGAAAGCATTTGGCATCTAACTCAAAAAAACAAAAACAAAAAACGCTTTCAACAGTTCAATCTTTATTCATAAACAAACTTATTATGCATTAAAGTCGAAGAAAATTCGATGCAAACCCCAAAAAAGGCTGCATCTAGCTTATAATCTCTTGAATATGATAACACAACAAATCCATTTGTCTTAAAGTGGTGGAACATAGTGCAGAACAAAGAGCAGCCATTATGCTGCCCAAGGGGGTATTGTGTATAATGAATTAAATAAAAATAAATAAATAAAGATAATTAAATAGAACGAAGAAAATATGACATCTAAAAAAGGTATGCCTGAAAAAAAAATACGCATTTAACTGTTTGGTTACCAACATCCTGCAAAATATCTTCTTTTGTGCTCAACAGAAGAAAGAATCTCATATGTTTGCAACTTGAGAGTGACTAAATGATGACACAGTTTCCATTTTTGGGTGAACTTTCCCTTACGTAAGCAGTGAAGGTACAAGTAGTTTTATAAATTGACATAAACATATTTGCATTCTATACTTTGTGATGTAAATATGTAAAATATCACCTATTTTATGAATAGGCACATACTGATTAAGTCAAATGGATTAACCCTGAGAAAAGTCCTTGATATTCATGAAATTAATGATATATATATATATATTTTAAAAAATATATGCTTATTTAAATAATTATCATGTGTAGGCTACATCCATGATTGTTTATTTATTTACTTATTATTGAACATGTAGGTATTTTCATTCTTAGAGGTGTGTTAGTTAAATGAAAATAAATAACTAAAAATAATTAAATTATATTTTTAGGCCCATAGTATTCAATGGCTGACTGTAGTAGGTGATTTCATATAATAATGTAAATGGAAACTCATTACTTGTCTGAATTTCAACATTATAATTGAACCATAAGCTACTAGTTATAAAAAGAATTAGGGTCCTTGACCAATTATAATAATGTCATAAAAGGGAGAGAAAGATCATTTACAGCAATCAATCCCATGTGTTAGCTCTTTATCTTTCCATTCTTCCTTTTGTGTGACTTGCTGAAGTTTGTAAACTGCTGCTGTCACTTGAAAACTGGACCCCCCCCCCCCCCCTCATTGCAAAAGCAAATACAGAAGTGGGGCAGTAGAGCTGTGGAAAGATTGCTTTCTCATCTCTTTCTTTCGACAGATTTATTCCCTATCAAATTAAGATCTACTGTACAGTAGAGATGTCAGTTAAAGGGTTAAGTTATGCTTAAGGTGGGATATTATGAAAGCAAAAATCACTAAACGACCAATAAACTTGATTTATAAACCTATTAAAGGGGTACTCCACCCCAAAATGAAAATTTTGTCATTAATTACTTACCCCCATGTCGTTCCAAACCCGTAAAAGCTCCGTTCGTCTTCGGAACACAATTTGAGATATTTTGGATGAAAACCGGGAGGCTTGTGACTGTTCCATAGACTGGCAAGTAAATAACAGTGTCAAGGTCCAGAAAAGGTATGAAAGTCGATGTCAGAATACTCCATCTGCCATCAGACATGTAATCTGGGTTATATGAAGCAACGGGAACACTTTTTGTAAGCGAAGAAAACAAAAATAATGATTTTATTCAACAATTCCTTTGTCAACAGTCTCCTCTGTCTCTCCATATCACCGTATGCTCTTCTGTGTCATCCGCACCTCAAGGATGCCGTAGCTTCATATAACCCAGATTTGACGTCTGATGGCAGATGGAGTATTCTGACGACGACTTTCATACCTTTTCTGGACCTTGACACTGTTATTTACTTGCCAGTCTATGGGATGGCAAGGAAGGAAGTGAATACCTTGTTTGTTTGTTTTTTTTTTTTTTTTTTTTTCTTTATTTGGTTGTTTTCTTGCATATCATTGAGAAATAAAACAAAAGGAAAATGACAACTATAGTTGCCGGTGGGCTTAAATTGGTTAATACTTTTACTGTATTTTTGATCAAATAAATGGAGCTGTGGTGAGCATAATAGTCTTCTTTCAAAAACATGAAAAAATCCTAATTATTCCAGATTTTACTGGTAGTACACAGTGTGTATTGTTGCAACATTGACAAAATTAGGCTAATTCATTTTATGCCTTAAATAGAAATTAATGTATTAAGTTTGCAAATAATGAAACATGTCTTTGTTATCATTCACTACTCGCATTACATAGCCATATGAATTACATAATCCATAATATGTTCATTTAAAGGCAAGTTCAAATCCAGACTTAATTTCAGTAGCTTTAGTATATAATGTGTTTGAGATGTCCCAGTACAAGATTCCATCAGAGGGAAGGGCCTGTGTTTGCTTGTGAAGGGTCCGTCAGCAGGAATCTTTCCAAGGCCCCGGGCTGCACGCCAAGCCTTTTACTAAATAATAGCAATAATAAAAGGTGGTTTTGTACTTCTAGTGTAATGATCTGCAGGTATGAAATAGTTCTGTTGCTTAGTGCCGCTCCAAATATAAGGATCAACTAGGCCAGCTGTGAAAGAACAAGAACAATGATGTCAGAATAAATCCAAATGCGCTCTCAAACTTTTTTTTTTTTTTTTGCCAAACTCTGCATTCTTTGGGATTCTGAGAGAATGAATGGCCCACTTCGTCATGGTAACACATTGTACACAAACAAAAAAGAAAGGACAAGATGTACAATGTGATAAGTATTGAGTTTCAGTGCATAAACAAAAAACTATCCTCCAGGGTTTTTTAGTCATTCGCAGAGAAAGAGCACATATTACCAAATGATCAATCAATAAATATGCAGGTGGAAACTGCAAACAAACGGAAATGACTTTTTATGCTACGGAAAGTTCCATAGTCTTATACCACTCACAGTACTGTTTCACAGTTTCCACTAAATTATTAAGCAGTAAAAAAAAAGTTTCCAACATTGATAATAAAAATAATTAATAACTGGTTATAACTGAGCACCAAATCAGCATATTTGATAATTCAGCATTTTTAATAAGAAAGATAAATGTTTTATGGTGAATCTTACAAAAACATCCAGTTCATATTTCACCCTAAAGTCCAAAATGAATGAATAAATAAATACTATATTTTAAAACTGCATAATCAGCATACATAAATACATATATAAATATATATACATATACATACTTTATTTTAGAAGTAAATAAGCTTTTACATATAGTATTGTATTGTATTCATGAGTATCATCATTAAAATTTAGAATGAATTAATAGTGGGAAAAAATCCAAATGCATTACAGTAATGACAGTTTGGGAGGGAAAGTAGTTTACTTGCGAAAAAAGTACAACAACAACAAATGGGGGAAAAAATGTAGTAGATACATGACACTAGTCAAATATCAAGTGAGCCCTTTTAAACCGTGCCTATCTAGAGAATACTTTTTCCTGCGACTCTAAAGAGGATCTGTGGTTTGGAGAAAGGATGGACAGATGGATGGATGGATGGATGTTCCAGACTTACTCCTGCAACCATAACCATAAGTTTTCATGGCCTGAAGACCTGAATCTACACTGGTTACAGCTATTCTCAAGTGCATGTGGACACAATAGCACAGTCACAAGCAGATATGCTTCTGAAATGGGCTCAATATTTATGAGCGGGTTACTGTGTAAATAGATTCAGCAAACAATTGAAGAAGAAAAAATGCTTTTCTGTTTGTCTATGCTGTTTCCTGGATCCGGGTGTGCTAGATGGACTGTTCTCTAATCAGTTCAGCTTTCAGAGTTGGCAATGCACACTCGCACTATAAGTTTGATGCTTGGCTATTTACATCAGCGCACTGTGAATATCAGAGTGGTCCCGTACCCAATACAACAGAATAGTGAATTAGAATACACTGAAAAAAATGATTCACTTAATTTTCAAAAAAATGAATCTTTTTTTTTTTTTAAGGTAAGTGGTTGCAATCAATTTCATTTAGCTACATTTAAATAAATACATTTTTCTGAAAGTTAGTCAACTTAATTTAGATAAAATAAATTGGTTGCAACCACTTACCTTAAAAAAATTGAGTACCATTTTTTTTTCTTCAGTGTATTAAGAGTATTTAAGATTTAAAATTAGTATTAAAGATAGAAGACTGCATCCTCGTGTGCTGTGGGTGGTTGGTATGTGACGTTATGTATATTAAAACTCATTCAGACACAATTTACATGCACTTTGCAACATAAATTAAGGTTTTTAACACCATAAACCCATAACTTTGACTAATAATAGACGCACTGTGGCATTTGAATTCAGTGAAGCATTGCTCAAAACCCATATTTGCTGACAACACTTAAACTGTTAATGTTCCAGAGAATCTCTGTAGCTTCTCACAGCGTTTTAAACAAGGCCTTTTTTCCACAAGCTTAAAGCAGAGAGACCAGAAAGAGGGGAACTCTTCACTTCTTGTAACAGCGCCCTCTTCTGTTATTTCTGACATTAGCAGTATGTTTCATGTTTTTATTTTTTTCATAATAGTTTTTTGTTTAGAATTACTACTGATCTGTAGCAGATACATACAGTATGGAATATTTTATTTTTTAAGTTTTAAGGCACACAAACTAAAGAACATTACAAACAATGAAATCAAACGTGTAACCACTATAAATGTTAAATCTGAATATATATATATATACTATACACACACACACACACACACACACACACATATATATATATATAAAATGTATGTATAAAAAAATTTGAATGGAGTATTTTATAATGATCCACATTGCCCAATATATTGAATACTTTTACAAACAGGAATGCTTATGGAATGCTTGGATTACTACAATGCCTTAAGCTATAGAGCATGAAAAAAAATTTTGATATATCAAGAGTATTTCTGGTCCCTTCTCAAGGAAAATAGTTTACAGTATATAAAAATATATAGTTTAAAAATATAATAACTAACATTTAAAAGGTTATAGAGTTTGTTTTTGTTTCTTTTCTTGTTTGCTTTTTAAAAAATGAGCTTTTATTCAGCAATGATGCATTAAATTTATCCGAAAATGATGAATTGTGTTTGTAAAAATTTGTACATTGTTACACCTTTATATATATATATATATATATATATATATATATATATATATATATATATATATATTTGTTCAGAGTGGCTCCTCTTAACTTTTTATCCTTCAAAGAATCTGAAAAGAATAATAAAAAAAAACTATATCACTGTTTCAACAAGAATCTTGAGCAGCACAACTGTTTTCAACACTTGTAGGGATGCACGATATTATCAGAGTGATATCCGGATCCGCCGATAATGGCTTTAAATGTAAATATCGGCCGATATGAAAAAATATGCCGATATGTTTTAATGATATGAGGAATACATCAACTCACATGTGCTCAGGGTGTGCTCGCGATTAGAGCACGTCAGCATTGTGGCTCATTCTTGAAGCAAAGTTTCGCCTGAATGGTGACTGGATTCACTGTTTTGGATCGCTGTATTTAATCTGAGGATGCATGTATGATAGAGTAAACAGTAATAGCACGTGCAGCCTCCCCCAGGTCCTAAAGCCCGATCAGTAAGGAGTTTCAATTCCGTAGGGGGCGCTGTTGGCCTACATCTAATAAAATGAAAGCAAAAAACACAAATAATATTTAGACTGTGTTTCTGGTTAAATCAAGCAGTAATTGATGCCATAAAATCAGGAATATGTTTTGATTTTAAGGTCAGAAGCCATAGCTTACATGAAAAAAAAATCACCAACACGACACGTAAATTAAATAATATATACTGATTTATTCATTAATGTGTTGTATGCACTATTTTTTAATCAAATCATGGGTACAAAAAGATTTTCATAATTTGTACAACTCTTTTGCTTTAGACCATTTACAAATGTTAAATCTTAAAATAAAATGTAACTGCATCTTTCTGAAAAAAAAAATGTGGGGATTAATATATAGTTTATTTATAGTTATTTTCAAATCTTCAATGTACTGTCATTATAAAAGAATGTTATTATTGTTTATTTAATTCTATCAAATAAGTTCTTGTTAAAAACTAAACAAAATTAAAAAATAATTATACATCATCACCAGCTATCAGCCAAAATTATTTCAAAATTATCGGCATATTGGATATCATCGTGCATCCCGTGGTTATAATTAAAAATGTTTCTTGAGCAGCACTGATTTCTGAAGGATCGCGTGGCACTTAAGACTGGAGTAATAATGCTGAAAACTCAGCTTTGCTATTATAGGAATAAATGATATTTTAATTTACAGTAGAAAACAAGTGTGTGTCAGACGGTCTAAAAAATAGAATAATAATATTTCAAAATATTGCTTTTTTTAAATATTTTATATAAATGTATCCTTGGTGAGCTTAAGAGGGTTCTTTGAAAAACAAAAAATCATGCAACTTAATATATATATAATATATATATATATATATATATATATATATTTAAGAGGTTCCAGTGCTTAATTTTAAGGTATGTACACACACACATATATACATACATATAATAGGGCTGTCACAATATTAGATTTTACATATCACGGTTATTGTGGCCATAATAATTCACAATATCGATATGTTGCGATATCTATAGAAACCTTGGGTTTCAAATTACTTTTTACTTTGTTTGAGTTTTTCTTTTTCACCCAACGAACATAAGGATACTGATGAACGCAGTGCACAAGACTCTGGCTTTCTCCGTCTTCTTAAGCTCCTATGAAATAACAAGAGAGAAAATACTGTCAAGTTCAGCAGTATGATGAATAAATATTAATGTAACACTTTACAATAAGATGTCATTTGTTAACATTAATGTATTAACTAACATGAATGAACAATGAACAATACATTGATTACACAATTTATTAATCTTTGTTAATGTTAATAAAAACAGAGTCGTTCATTGTTCATGATAGTTCACAGTGCATTAATGTTTACAAACACAACTTGTGATTTTAATAATGCATTAGTAAATGCTGAAATTAACATGAACTAAGATTAATAAATGCTGTGGAAATATTGTTCATTATTATTTATGTTATTTACATATGTTAACTAAAGGAATTAATTAATGTTAACTAATGAACCTTACTGAAGGATTACCGCAGTTGAGGCATTAAATGCATGGCACTGCGACCAACTTAACATTTTACAGAGTTTAATGTAGCAATGTGGTCGCTCAGTTTTAATCGTGTAACTGTTAATAGATTTGAACAGAGAAATAAAGTGTTACTACGCACAGGCCGTATTGATTGCAAATACAAAAATAAGACAAGTAAAGAAAATGCAGTGCTTATTAAAATAATCACCCTTTACTTAAATATATGAACACAGAAAACCACTGTTAACAGGTTAATATAACGTTTCCCATTCTATGACTACTAGTTAAATAATGACAACTTACTCTGCCGAACACGGCTCTCCTTGGAGTAGCTGGGAGTGATGCGTCGTCTTCTTTTTTACATGTGGTGTTATCATAAGAGAATGGTTCATTTTAAATATTGCGGTATATCGTCACACACTAAATTATCACATCATCGATAATTGTTGCTTTGAATATCACGGTTATCATTGATACTGGTATATTGCGACACCCTTAATATATAAGAAGTCTAAAATTTTTCAGGACCACGCAATTAAAATTGTGTATTTTTTTGAATATTTAGTTTATAGTTGGTATTGGTTTTTTGAGGAACACGAAGTTAAAACATATTAACACGTACTTAGGAGGTGTTATAATTGGACTGTATGAGGCTACGGGGTCTTAAACGGAGCAGGGTGATACTGAAGTTTTAGTCATAATTGCTTTTGGGTCACTTTTTGCTCAGCAATCATGTCTCTTTATTGCTTCTGGCCTATCAGCCTAACGAGATTGATAAAGCCATTATTTATTGAAATGTAAAAGTCAAGCCATCATAATTAATAATTAGTTTCCAAAGCTAAAAATTCTGCTAATACTTTTCCTCACCCAGTGACATTACACATACATAGCATGTAAAACACAAGATCAATTGGAATCGTGAAACCATAAGACCTCTTCAGCAAACATTAAAAAAAAAAAAAATCCTAAACAAATGGAGAATTACTCTCACATCTTTCCACACAACGTTTTCACTTCATCACATTAGCTCATGACAAGTGAGCTCACAGACAAACCAAGCTGGTCAGAAATGGAGAAAACATCCCACGCATTACCGCCACCTGATACAGATCGCGCGTTTAGCCTGAGACCACACAACATCTGGCAGACAAGCAGACATGCAACCATTTTTGCATCTTGCATCAAAAAAGGAAAACTAAAATTAAGCCGCGTTGTGCTGAATCGAAAACATGCTGTTGCTTACTTAGTCTCTAACAGGTTTGACAAGTATAATCCCTCTTATCATACTTCACAGTGTCTTTATAATGACATACAGTACGGGCTGTGTCACAATTCTGTCTTCACTTTGTGCATGAGCTCCTTCTGGTCAATCATTTCCAGCTGTCTATTCCAGCGGTGGTAGGCCAACAGTGCTATATTCTTAGCTGCCACCGAGCTCATCTCCATCGCACTCCCAGCCCATTCCATTCCATTCAGGAAGTACAAGTTCTCGTGCAGCACCACCGGTGGCAAGCCCTGGCTGCTTCCGTAGTGAGGGTACGCCAACCAGTCTGTGACCTGCACTGAGTAGTAGGACTTAAAAAGTGTCTTCAGTTCACTCTTCTCCAGAGGTTTTGGGGAAAAGACCTTGTAGACGCCGGCCTCTTGAGGCTGCTTTCGGCGGAAGCCGGAGGTTATGTTGACCGGACAGACGCTGGCGGCGCTGTTGAAGAAAAGCCCCGGAGTGTCTGTGGTCAGGATGCTGGAAAATGGGAAGAGCTTTGGGTCGGGGAAGCCGAAGTAAGAGCAGTTTAGGTAGCCGTGGATGATGGAGGCCACAGTTTGGTGATAGGAGCCCGCTATTTCTGAAAGTTGCGGCTCAAAGCCCTGGAATGAGATGCCTGAGTTGATGTTCTGCTGGAGAGGCGTCGCTACTACTACAATGTCATAGAGCTCTGATGACTTTTCATTTTGAGAGTCGTAGGTGAGCTCATATTGTTGGTAATCTCCTGAGGAAAAAAAAAAAATATTGTAAATTGTTCATTCTGCTTTTTTTTTTTTATAACATAAATGTGACGTATATTACTATGTCAGTTAGGGCTGGACGATTAATTGAAAAGGAATCAAAACCAAAATTCAGAACCTCTGACTGACATATTTTTCCAGTGTCGGTTAATCTTATTAATACT